>NC_143478.1:86533755-87133755 GCF_027475165.1 Benincasa hispida | reverse complement strand
CCAAATCGAAATTTGTTTAATTAAAAAAACCCGAAAATCAAGTCATTAAATTAGGAAATTTTACGAGGTCCACACTCACTTTATTCCTATCTTTTTTTCGATTACTACAAGAATGCTTTGTTTGATAACTATTTGATTTTTTGTTTTTCTTTTTGAAAATTAAATCTATTTCATCAACATTTCTTACAACGATTTGCATTTTTCTTAAATGCAATGGTAAATGCAATGATCGAATTCTTAGTCAAATTCCAAAAATAAAAACAACTTTTTGAAAGCGGTTTTTTTAGTTCTCAGCTTAATTTTCAAAAATAAAAACAAAAAATGAAATGTTACTAAACGGGATCTTAATAGTTTGTGTTGGTATAAAAAAATGGGTATGCTTGTAAATTATAAGAGAAAATAAAGAGAGTTAAAATGAATATAGCTCCAATGACATAAAAATTAGAGTAATGATTTGGTGTAGCCTAGGCTGCACCTAACTCTTGACTCCCTATATCTCTACCACATAAGAAAAAAAATAGAAAAAAATATTTTTTAAAAAATAAAAATGTCATGTGACAATATTTTATTAGATCATATTTGGGATGCATAGGTGGATTCAAGGGAGCCCCTAGTTTTTCTCTAAATATTATTAACTTAAAGATTAGAGATTCAATTCTCATATTCCACAAACGGCTACAAAAAAGTCAAGAAACGAATTAATTGAGAGCGTTAATAATTTAGCAATTTTTTCAATTGTGGGTTTCAAAAGTGAAGTCTTAAAGTTAAAATTGACTAACACAGAGTATCTGATTTGATATTATAAGATCTTGAAACACGATTTTACGTGGAAAAGTAGAATAGGGGATAAAACTATTTTACTTCACCTATATTTCTCATCTAAATCAAAATTAGGTTACACAATCTTTAATACAAAATGACAGTTTATTTAGGTGGGGGAGTCCACAAATTGAAAACTATGAGATGCCTATTGCTCTTATTGCATTGTTTGATAATTATTTTTTGGCCACATTATTATGTGTGTACCAATCCGTAAAATATTAATCGTCAAATTTGACTTATGACCTTTTAAAATATATTATATTAAATGGGAAAAAACATTAAATTTAAATACTATTTTGACGTGAATTTCCGTGGATTTATTCATATCTCTTGAGTTGTCTTTTTAAATTCTATTTTATTTTATTTTTCAACTTAGTATATAAATCATTCGTGTTCTTGCTATTATTATTTTTTATTAATTATTATTTAGTTGAAATCTAACACAGACACGTATTTTGTTCGTATATTTTGATTAGTGGATATCCAGTAAATAATTAATAGAAATTAATTGGAAGGATACTCTTTATTTTTATTTTTATTTTTTTATGTAACGTTGAAAGTTTGAATCGGAATATTAGAAAATGAGGGACCAAAAATGGTATTGGTACACAAAAAATGAAGGATCAAAACTGAATTATTATCTTCTTTTTAAAATAGGAAATGAAAACGAAATTATAGTATTTAAATTCGTGCCTATTTTGGTCCCTCAATTTCTGTCAAATAAATTCAATTTCTTTTTAAAACTAATTAATATATTATAGGTAAATTAGAATATTTATGTTTAGTTGGAACCTTAAAGCTCGATAATAATTTCATCTTTTAGCGTTCTTTTCTTTTCCTTTTCAATTAGGGTTTTCGTTTTTTTTTTCTTTAATATTTGAATTCTTAGTCAAATTTTAAAAACAAAAATAAGATTGTGTGAGAATAATTATTTATTTATTGTTATTTTAGTTTAGTTTTTAAGATTTTACTTGAGTTAAAACATCAATAAAAAATGAATAACAAAACTTAGAAATTTACGAGTGGAAAAGATGTTTATAAGATTAATTTGAAATGGAAAAAACAAATGATGTTGAAATGAGGCTTAAGCTACATATTTGCGTAATTTTTAATAATTTGAAAGTCTATTGACTCAACTTGTAATAATTTTAAGATTTTAGAATAAAATAGACACATATCTCAAAGTTTAAAAAGATTAAATTTATTATTTAACCAATAATTTTTTCTTAACGGGAAAAGGAAATAAGCTAAAAATCACATTTGGTTCCTAAAATTTTCACCAATGATTTAAAAAACCAAGCCAAATTTTGATAACTAAAAAGTAGTTTTCAAAAAAAATTTGTTTTTGGAATTTGACCGAGAATTCAACTATTGTACCTAAAAAAATGCAAATCATTGTAAGAAATGCGATGAAATAGGTTTAATTTTAAAAAACAAAAACAAAAATTCAAATAGTAACTAAATGATGCCTTAGTTATTGAACTTTAATATATAACAATTTAGTCTTTATACTTTTAAATTTTGTAACAATCCAGTCTCTAGCACGAAAAATCTCATCAAACTTAATTGTCTCTCATTTTTTTCACAATCAAGATTAAATTGCTAAAAACTCTAAAATTCAAAGACTAAATTGATACTTATTAAAGTTAAAGGACTATTTTGTTACAAAGTTAGAAGGAAAACGAGTTGCCCACTAAAATTTTGGAACTAAATTGATATTTAACCAAATAAACATTATGGTCAGTCAAAGGAAATTACATAGAAAATGTGAAAATGAAACCCCAACACACCCACCAAAAAAAAGGGGGGGAAAAAACTTATCCTTTTTAATTATATATGTCTTACACATGCACCATGTAGGCTGGCTAGTGCTAGCTCATGATCCAAGAAGATTAGTAGGGACCCCTCCCAAAAGGGTAAAAAAAAAAAAAAAAAAAAAAAAAAAAAGAAAAATTCTTCATCTTCATCTTCATCTTCATCCCACCTTTAATAATTTTTAACCTAGATTATTTGTTAAATTATTTGGTACTACACTTTTGAAATTAAAGTTGTTGAAGAATTGTACAATTGATGGGCTCGTAAATGTTGAGAGTGTATTTCGAATAAATTTTTCGAAAGTACTAATATAAAATATTGAAATATAGGTGATCTTTTTTATATATTAAGAGTATGTTTGTGTGTGGCTTTAATTAGATGTACTTCTTATATTAATAATAATTGATCCCTCCCTAAACTCTAAACCCTAATAATATTACGTGCAAAAGTACTTCTAATAATAATCTCTTTCCCATCTAAATTAAACCATTTTGATAAGAAAAACACTTTTGTTTATTATTATTATTATTTTGGGCTTTTACTCTAACAAACTTTCAAGTCAAAAGTTGATCATAATTTTGAAAATTTGTGTTGAAAAACTATGGTTAGGTGGCTTGTAACTGCAAAGAGAAGTATTTTTATTCTTTTAAGTACTTCGATGAATGTGTTTACATATAAATGTTTCTAAATTTTATATGTTACTAAAAGGAAAATTAATTAAATGTATACAAAAGTGAAATTAAATAGCGAAATTGTGTGGAGAGAGGTATTAGAGTAATATAGTATATGCAAAGAGAGTAAAGAAAAATGAATCAATTTATTTATAAATCCAGTAAAATGTTAGTATCTATCAATGACAGACCACAATAGATGTCTATTACAGGCTGTCATGATAGACAATAATATTTTGTTATACTTAAAAATATTTTCAACAGTTTTACCATTTTAAATAATTATTCAATACTATATATAATTGTTTAAAATATTTTTGAATTAAGAGGTAATTTTTATCTATCTATCTATCTATATATATATATATTTTGCAAAACAGAAGTATTGATAATAAATAAAGAAGGTTGGATAAAAAATAATTTTATTATTTAGGCATATTATTATTAGAAAAATATTTTATTCATGAAAGGATAAAATGATCCTTTATAGATAAGTTTTACCTTTAATAGTTGATTGATTAAGTGCATTAAATTCACTTGTCATTGAGGATTGGTTCGAATTGATTTGAGAAAAAAAATATTTTTTTTTAAAAATATTTTTATTTAAATATTTTTGATAAAAATTTATTAAAATAGATTTGAAAAGTTATTTTGACTCCAATTTCTTCCAAAATGACTTGTTTTTTTTTTTTTAAAATTAAACACTTGAAAATGTAACCCAAATACACTCTAAAATAAAGAAGTAACTCAAACTTTAAACAATGTCATTTTACATTAGGAAAATGAAAAAAAAAAAAAAAACATTTCTATTTGGTTTCTAGGTTTTAAAATGTTACACTTTTAGTCTTTTAAGTTTCAACTTTGACTTCAATTTAGTTCATAGATTTCAAAATATTATAATTTCACTATTGGGGTTTGAATTTTATTTCAATTTGGTCAATATATTTCAAAATTTACATTTTTAATCTTGATTTTTCACTAAATATTCACTATTAGTCTTCTATGTCAATGTCTATTAAATATTAATTAATTTAAAAGAATTAATTTTAAAGTTTCACTTCATAATTATATTACATTACCATCATAATTAAAAATAAAGTTGAAAAATATAAATCTTGAAATTTAACCAGGAAATTGAAATAAAATTCCAAAGAGTGTAATAATTTAAAATTTAACGATGAAATGGAAAGTAGAACTTTGGGATTAGAAAGTATTTTTTCCGGAAATCTTAGCTAAATTAACTAAAAAGAAAAAAATCTATATTAAATCTGGCGTAGATATTCCAAAAGAGATTTAAATAGTGAACCGTGAAACGAAGAAAAAAATAATAATAAAGTAAAAAGCTGTTGGCCCAAAAACACAATTTTCAAAAGTGGATAATAAAAAACAAATATCGTTATCGTAATGAATGTGAAGTTCATCAACATGTATACACAATAATGCCAGTATATGTGTGTATATATATATATATATATAAAAGGACCGTTTTTAAATATAAAAAAGTAAAATAAAATATTTATAAAATATAGTAAAATTTTAGAATTATTAATGATAGAAGTTGATAGTTGATAGTTTTAGATATTAAAATTTTGCTATATCTTATAAATATTTTCGATGTTTTTACTATTTGAAATAATTTTCTATTAAAAAGAAAGAAAGAGAGAGGAAAAAAAAAAGGTTGTCCATCATGTAGGAAAACGTTTGGAAAAAAAAAGGTGACAAATTTGTTGGATTTGGATGTGATTTTGAAAAGAAAAATTGATGAGAGTGTCATTTTCCCTTTTTTTTTTTTAAAAAAGAACAATAATCACTAAAAAACAACATAGAGAATGCTCCAAAGATGGCCTTCTTCTCATGCTTCCCCTCTCTATGAAAGCTTCAGTGAATATGTTTCTTTTTTATTATTTTCTATTTTTCATTTTGGTTTTTCTCTCTCTACCTTTATCATTTTGTCCAAATCCTATTTTTTTTTTCTTTTCCTTTTCTATTTGCTTAACTTCCTCTTACTACGTTATTTAAAATAAGAAAATTATGAAGTATGACGATAGTTGTAATTATACTTTTAAACTTTCAATTATAAAAATTAGATCCTAAACTTTTAAAAATGTGAAAATTAGACTCTAAAATTTACAATAAATGTAAAAAATTGGACCTACAAATGGTAAAAATGGAACCTTTAAACTTATAAAATTATACAATTTATACGATGATATAAGTCTGCGGGTCAAATTTTAACCTTTATATAAGTTTGAGGTTCATTTTTAAAATTGAGATTTTAAAGGTATAATGATTTAAATAATATAATGTCACCTGCAAATATTTTTTCTTAAAAAATATGTTTGAAGATTATTTTTCATTAGTTACAAAGTTCAGGTTAATGATTTTATTTGGAAGAATAATGAATCTTGTAGTACATTTCTTTTAATTAAATGAATTTGAATTTTATGAGTCTAGAAATAATTTTCTTATTCTTTAAGTATTCTGTAGGACATGAACGAATTATTTAGGTTTCATCTCATATTCATTTATTTTATTTTTGGTTTTGAAAATGAAGTTTATAGATAATATTACTTCCACTTATATACTTTTTAAATTTTCTTATATGCTTGTTACAAATATTTTCAAAATTTTAAGTCATTAAAAAAAAAATAAAATTATAAAGAACTTATTTTTTTATTTCAGAAATTGACTAAATATCCAAATATTGCTTTAATAAGGGTAAAAAAAAAAACCATTTTAAAGAATATAAGACTAGCTAAGAATGAAGTAGTTATCAAACGATGTTTAAAAGATTTGTTTAATTATCTGCTTTCTTTTTCTTAATCGATTTTTTTTTTTAACAGTTTCAAAGATCATATTAAGCAACTTACAAAATTGTTAAAGGTTGTGTTATACAACTATAGACAAGTTTACAATTTTTGATAAAAGTGTCACTTTAATTATTCTTAATCAAAACATTTTTTATGCAATAAAATTATAGGAATAAAACATAATATTGGAAAATTTACCATCTAAAAAAGAAACTTAAAAAACAATGATTTAAAAGATTTTTAGTCTTTTAGTCTTTTAACTAGACTAGATACATTATTTTACTATGTCATAGAAAACAATGGAGATTTTACACAAGTATTAGAACTAGAAACAAAGACTTGAACATCTTTGTACACCTAACTACCATAACTTTAGGACAAATTTAAACCAATTAAGTATGTGATTTATTAAATTTAATGTGAAAGATAGTAAATGACATGGTAAAAGGACATGTGAAGAGTACTAAGACTATAGTGGTATGTTGCTATCGATGTGGGACTTTGACACATAATCAAATGTCCTTTTACCCTTCCATCTCTAAAACTCCTCAATTTCTTCCCTCTTTTTCTACCATTTTCACTTTCTTTTTCCCCACCCCCTCACTGTTACCTTTTATCAATTCTCGAGATTATAAAATATCTGCCTTATTTTATTAATGTACAAAAAAGGCACATATATATATGCTCAGATACAAAGGAGTTACAAAGTAGTTAGAAAGTAACTCTAGTTAATGTACAATGGTTAAACTAACCAATTGACTAGCAAACTCTAATACTCCCCTCAAGATGGAGTAAGAAATTTTACAACACCCATCTTAGACAATAATGGAAGAAAAAAAGATGGAGAAAGAGGCTTGGTAAATGCATCAGCAAGTTGGAGGCAAGAGCGAACGGGCATCAATTTGATAATGCCTTTAACAACATGATCACAAATAAAGTGACAATCCAATTCAATGTGCTTAGTGCATTCGTGAAACATAAGATTTGATGCAATGTGAATAGTAACATCATTATCGTAAAATATTAAAGATGGTCTCATTGGTGGTGGCAACCAAGGCACTATACTCTGCCTCAGCAAATGATCGAGACACAGTGCTTTGTTTCTTCGCTTTCCAAGACACAAGAGATTCTCCCAAGAATATACAAAAGCCAATGGTAGACTTTCGTGAATCTAGGGAAGAAGCCAATCAGTATTAGAAAATGCTTTAAATTGGAAAGAAGAATAAGCCTGCAAGAAAATGCCTTGTTCAAGAGAAGATTTCAAGTACCTCAACAATGTATGTACAACATTCAAATGTGGCTGTCTCGGCTTAGCAACAAATTGGCTAGGTTTATGGACAACAAAAGTGACATCTGGACGAGTGATAGTTAATTATAAAATTTTTCCAATCAACCGACAATACAAGCTTGGATCCTCTAGTAACATGCCTTCATCACTACTCAGCTTCACATTGGATCCATAGGAAAAGAAGATGGCTTAGATGCTAAAAGACAAAATCTTCTAACAAATGCAAGTCATAATTTTGTTGAGATAAGAAAATGCCATTTGTTGAACGAGCAATCTCTAATCTAAGAAAATACCGCAAAGAGCCTAAGTCCTTCAATTTAAAAACATCATTTAGATGTTATTTTAAACAAGTGATCTCAGTGATGAAAATATCATCAATGTAAACCAAGAACGCAATGAAAGAAGAATCAGAACCACGAACAAAAAGAGTAGTCACTCTGGGACTGTTTGAAACCAACCTTCAGGATAGCATGAGAAAACTTATCAAACTACTATCGGGATGCTTGTTTCAAACCATATATAGATTTCTTGTCACATCCCCTCATGAGCTTACTTCTTAAGTCCGACAGAAGGCGTGAGAATGATAGATACCACACTTTTGTGATACCTACTGATCATTTGAACTAACTCATCTTAGTCGGGAATAAAAATCAACTTCAAGTATGATTAAATTGAAAGATTAAATTGAAATTAAGTTCCATATAATTTAAAAGTTTTTTACAAAATATTTACCCAACCCATTCAACAACTACTTTAATTAATATTTTAACTTGTGGTAGAACTTTTATTCCTATAGCAACTCGGACTCTTCAACTACCTGTGAAGAAAAACATAAAAGAAAAGGGTGAGCTAGAAGTCCAATGAGTGGTAAACAACTTACAGGGTCTCTTTCAACCCTTAGAGACAAATAGCTTAAATAACATCTTCACATGGCGAGGTTACTATATAAACCTCAAGCTTGAACGACGCGTTCCCTGTTTTACCTACACATAAGGTAGATAATTAAACATATCTCTTATATTTCTATGTGCACATAGATTCCCCTTCTATGGGCTTAGAAACTAGACCCATCGGTCCTCTAGCCATCCCATACGAGGTTTTTTTCACAGGCTCAAGAACTAGGTCTAATGACCCCTTAACCATCCCGTGCATTTCTGCCACAGACTTAGAAACTAAGTCTTTTAACCCTTTGACCATCCCATGTTGCGTACTCACATCATCGTAATGAACTATACATACATCCATAACTATAAAACTCATAAGAAACCTTTAAAGAATACCACTCACTGTTTAATTGTAGAGATTTTTCCTTTTTCCTTGAGTTTCCTGGTTTTCTCTAGTTCCTTTCTAGATCTCAAGCAAGTCAATAATCAACTTAGAATCGTATATTTAGGGCTAAAATAATCTTAAAATATCCTTATGACCCTAAACTTAGCTTCCAATTCTAGCTGATATGAAACTAGGCCTTAAAACTCTTTTGGATAGCAGTTGGGCACAGGGTAGGTTTTCCCTAAGTAGTTGGATGCATGGCAACACCTTGTGAACCCATGGATTCCCTCTGATCAACGCATAGACTCAATTTGGATGCATGGCATCAAGATCAAGGCATGGGCACTCCTGATTAACACATAGACCTTACCCCAAAACCCTAATTCTCCCTAATTCTCTCCTTTTGAGTCTTCTTTGAAGAAAATTTGAGTTGTGAGTTGAAATGAAGTTATCTTGGGGTATTTATAGGCCCTCAAGAGTGTCCTCGTCATCCTTCATATGCCACAAATTCATGACACCTCCCTTTTTGAGTGTCTTCACTACTTTGAGCCACCACCTAGTTCCTTGTCACCTTCTACTTGCATGCGAGCTTGAGGTGTCTTCGCCATGCATAACTTCTCCTTGAGATGTCATTCTAACCTTTTGCTTGTCCTACTATAAACCCACCTCATCCTTGGCTTGGCCAAGACTTCACTTGGTTGAGCTATGTACCCCATTTTTTATGGAATACACAAGCATGCAACGGAAGTAAACTGAATTAATAAGCACTCTAATTACATTTAATTTGAGTTCTAAAAGCATGCTTTCACAAGAGGGTTTGAAATAAACATATATTTGATGAAATCTTCCAATTCTAAGCTGCTCTTCACTCCAAATCAGCTCCAAATCGACAGTGAACCACCAAGAGATCTTTTCTACTATTCTCAGCCTTGAATTTGAGTGGTGGAACTCAGATTTGAGTAAATTTGGTGAAGGTTTTTGTGGGTTTGAAGAGGGAAGAAGATGAAGTGCAGAAACCAACTTTCAGCATTCAAAATCTCAGTCCATCCTCTTTTTCTTAGCAAAATTGGAAGTGTTTTATTACTCTTCAGCATGCAGGCACCATCAACAAAAGCTTTGGCTAGCAGCTACTTCACTTTTGAAGTGGGATTTATGTGAACTTATGGGTAGGATACATCCTACTTGCTTCAAATGTGGGAAAAACCCACTTTGAAGTTCAATTTCCAAATTTCTCAATTTCTTTTAATTAATTCTGAAATTAATTAAAACTTGATTTAATTAATTCTTAATTAATCAAATATATAATTACAAAATCCAATTTCGCAAATTGAATTTAAAATTTGAAAATTAATTTGATTTTTAATTAATTAAACACAATTAATTAATTTAATATCAAATATCAAATTAATCACACTCTAAATATATAACATGAATCTAATTCATTTAAATATTATATACTCTCCAATTTTGTTTAATTTCAACCAGCTAAACGTTAATTATATCGAATAGAATTAAGCAAACCTAATTTGATTTTAACTAATTCAAACTCAAAACCCTAGTTTTAATTTGAACAATTCAAATTGATATCACTCCAAATTCACTCAATTTAATAGTTCAAGGTGTTCATGTTTTATGAGCTAGTAGAGGGACCTTATGGACCTACAGATCATGAGCTCCAACGATTAAGATTAATTGACTAAGACTTTAAACCGAATTAATCATTACTCGTTAACTATCGAGTCACACCACGATAGCTAGATAGTTGCACTCTCCTCACTGTAGATATATTTGTATCTATATGATTTAACCATAACCAGTAAGTTGACTTTTCACAGGTTGTTTGTAATACTGACTGGGTCAATGTGCTGTTTTACCCTTGATATTATGTCTTGTTCCTTAAGTTCCAATTGATTCTCTAATGAACAATTGGTTTATGATCCAGTCATTAAATCAGATTCTTCTCGAGCCAGTGAGAAGGTGGGGCCCCTTGTTCAAGACCTGGATTCAATACTTAAGAGAAGAATTTTTTTCCTATCCCTAAATCGGGTAGGCGTGAATTTCATCTTGCACCCTATGTCCCTAACTATCTACCTGGTCTTACCCTTGAAATGGGAGGCTTATTGAGCTGGCGCTATTGAGCCAACCCTCACCTATGCAAATCTAAGGATAATCTCGAATAAACAGGAGTTCATAGTTAGCTCAAGATTAAGATCGAGTTACCTAGATCATCTAAACAAAATAGTTAGTCTTAAACAGTAAACAATGTTGTAAAGTAAGAGTGACTTATTTCTTGCCCGATTTTATGCAAAATCATTGCATAGGACGCCCCCACTCCTCATGTCATTACATGAACGAATCTGGATCACTTCGTTTGCAGTATCTTTACAACAACTTGTAATAGCCACAGAGTAGGCCGCATCCAATAGTATTATCAGAATAAGGTACCCAACCTTAATCATGTACTATAGACCATTTTGGCTATTTACTCAAACTTGATCCATCTTTATGCCTCTACATAAAGTTCAAGTATTCATGTAATAGCCATGGATCTTAGTTTATTGGATTTAGACTCTATTAATGCAATTAATAAATTCAATACCTTTATTGAAGAAATGTTAAATAACATCTTTTATTTGATAATAGAATATGTTTAACTTTTACAAACTATGAGTTTTAGGACATAAAACCCAACAATTTTGTTGTCAATCCGACTTTGCTCTCTAAGTTTCAAGTTAACGCATGGTAACATATGTTGGGCGCATGGTTGCTTCACCAACCATCCTATATGCGTCGAAAATCTCCCCCTATGCGCCCATGTGGTGTAATTAACGCATGGTTCCTTGACTATGCTATCAACTTGTCTTCCATCTTATAATATATTCCTTCTTTGGCTTATAGCAAGGGTATGCACCAACTCTACACTTTTCCCTCCTAGGTATGTGTCCAACTAGGGTTCTTGGGCGTCCTTGGTATAACTATTTCTTAAGGGATTGTCTTGTGCTTCCATCTAGCTTCACATCAACCTAAAATGGAAACCACAATGTGCCCTATATATCAAACCCTAGCCTTATGTGCTAATCCCTAGTCTTATGCGCCTAACCCTAACCTTATATACCAATCGTTCCTTTACTTCCTTCTTCCTTGGTTTCTATCTTCTTCTCAAAGCATAGATTTATCTTTCAAACTCAAAGGCTTAGCCATGTGTCCTCTTGTCTTACGTTTCCTCCAAGCATGTGCCCACATGGTCATCTATGCACCCAACACTCCATCTATGCATCCAACACTTTATCTATGCGCCCAACACTTCATCTATGCGCCCAACACTTCATTCTTTAGGGTTTCCTCCACTTTTAGTGTCCCACTTATCCATCACTTAGCCAAAATCTCTCCTTTGAATACTCTATGCGCCCATCATGCTTTCACTACATAGTCTCCTTCGTTCGTAACATAGCCCCTAAGTCTTATAGCATAATCCTATAGCATACCTTCCAACATCCCCTAAACATCCAAAGTTTATCCAAAATATCCCCTTGGGATGCACCTACTATGCGTTCAACATACGATGCTATGACTTACTATGCTATGACCTACTTCTTCTACTACACCATGCGTTGAACTCATCCAAGATTCTCCATCCTCTCCTATGCTATGAATCTAACCCTTATTCTCATAACATAGTTTGGACACTTAGTCAAATTTTTTACTCTAAACTATTATGCCTCAAACACTTAAAAAATTTTCTTCTTCCCAAGACATAGTTTTAGGTACTTAGTTAAACTTTTCCCTTCCAAAGCTTGAACTCTAAGCTATTCTCTCCATCTAAGGAATCCTGTGAAGGATCGAATGTTACATTAGTGGAGCTTATGAACCAATTTCTCCCCCTTAGGTGCAACACAGTCATGTTTATACCCCAAAGGAAGATCCATATATGCTTCTTCTATAAGATCACTGTGCAAAAATGCATTATTCACATCTAGTTGGACCAAAGACCAGTTCAGAGAAGCAACCACATTAACAATACTTTGGCAGCCACTAACTTGACAACTGAAGAGAAGGCTTCAACATAATCAAGACCTTCTTGTTGAGTGTATCCCTTAACAACCAAGCATGCCTTGTACCTTTCTATGGTTTCACTAACCTTGAATTTAACTTTGTAAACCCATTTGCAACCAATCGAATGTTTGCCAACTGGTAGAGATACAATGGACCAAGTATTGTTAGTTACCCTAGCCTCCAACTCATCTTTCATTGCTATCTGCCAATGCTCATGAGGAGTAGTGTTGCTTTTCAAAATATGCAATGACTTTTGAACCATACTACGATCGATATGCGTTATTAATAATATGTGTCTTAGTGTAATGAGCATGCGTCAATCACGAGTTTTCTTGTTCTCTTGCCAAGTATAACAAGATCACAAGTTTCATGGGATAATCTGAGGTCTAACATGGGGACTTACAGCTAAAGAGGGTTGTAAAGTAATGTGTTTGAGGCGGAATTAAAAAAGAAATAAAGTAAGAAGCATGCAACTAACTACTATGCGATGAATCAACTAATGTGACTAAACTAACTAAACAGACAGTGCACATTTGAAGAATAATTCCGAGAGTCTTTAGGGAAACAAAAACTTTAATGCATTCAGAAATGCATGGGAAAAGTAGGGTTTGAGGAAATCAATGTCACATCTCTAAGTTTAGCCTTATGCAGAATCCTGGCTCGCATCATTCATTTGTCGCACACCTCTCGGTGGCTAGTTACATTTGTCACATCTTTATAACGCATAAATGACGATGTGCTGTGCATAAAGTTATTTCTATCTCTAGAAACACTTCTTACGTTGCTTAGTGAGCTCTACAACTACTTCCTCTCTCGAGCAGTTGGTCATAGCTACTTGACTCAATGAGTGATCAAAGGCAAGCATTCAAATAATTATACATTTAGAAAACAGGAGTGATCTCTAAAGGTATTACTTGGTTCAATGCATTAATCATCCCCCTTACCTCGTGAAGATTAGCAACACATGGTAAAGGAGAAAACGATGGTCAAGATAAGGAAGATAATGAAGATAGACATGATGATAAATAGATAGATGCGTTGATTACAAAATGTATTAATGTCTTAAGCCAAAATGTAATTCAACAAAAGAGATAGGATAAAAAGATTAATAACTAGCTTTCAGCAATCTCTTGCTTCCAACAGATGTGTGTCAAGGTTGCTAGTGATAGAATGATAGTGTGAAGTAGAGAAGGTCTTCTCAGACTCTTACTTCGGCGTAGTTTCGATCGTCAATCGAAGGTGATCTATGGAAGTGAAGAACCCTCAGAGAAACTTTTGAATGTGCTATTTTTTTTTATCACAGATTTTCCGCCCGAGACAGAGTTCCTGGATGCGTTGCCATTGATGTCAAAACTCTATTTATAGAGCCATCTTCTGATGACCTCGGGGACCCACAATGGATAGTCACCATCCCTGACAAGGTAGATGAGGATGTCAGTGATGCTATCATGGTCATCATTCTGAAGTTGCAGTAGGAGATCCGTTGGAATAGAAACAGAGATCCTGGGGCATGCGATCAATGTTTCTTCACCATGATCAGCATATGTGATCAAATCCTGCAATAACTTCGAAATATACACTTTAACGCACGTTAACTCATGGCATATGATCATTAGTGTTTTTGTGTGCACGTCAATGCAAGTAGCATTTTTAGCATGAATTTCTAGCATTATTGACACATGATCTACCTATTTACCCTCATTTTTCTAGATAAAAGGCTACAATAACTTGTATTTCTACAAGTTTTCAAGTAATTTGATGATAAAAATCAGGCTAAAAAATGGATGAAACTGTTAAAGAAAAATTCTTATAAGAAGAAGACAACTTATCATACACCAAATATTTGTGCAATGGGAATTTTGATGTTGAAGGAATCAATGGCTGAGACGGTAAAGACTACAATGAAAGTCTTTCAAGTATGATGGAGGCTTAATAGAGTGAGTAGATCGTCTAGGGGCTGAAATAGTGACTCCATGGAGGGAACAACTGACTGATTAGACACAACATCATTAACAACCACTTGATCAGTGCATAAATCTGTCTCAGGTAAAACAACATCATTAATTGTATTTTTGATATATTGTGACAAAGATGCATCCTCATTAAAGGTATTAGAAGGCTCATGTACATTATTATGGAAATTTTCATATATTACTATATGAGGAGTTTCAACAAAAGTAATAGAGAAGTCAAAAGAGGAAGGCAAAACAAGATAAGGAAACAAATCAACTACATGGCCTTGTTGAGTGATCTTGTGAGAAGGATATATGGTTTCATGAAACACAACATCCCTTGAAACGAAAAAAAAACCCTCTTATTTTCAATGTCATAGAGCCTATAACCCTTTATGTCAGGAGGATACCCCATGAAAATTGATGAAATGGCACAAGGATGGAACTTTGATATGTTGTTAGGGAGTGAGGCAACAAAACTAAGACAACCAAATACTCAAAGCATAGAATAATCATCATGAGATTGATTCAATCGACAATAGTGGGTATGTCAATTCAAAACAGGGGAGAGGGTTCTATTGATAAAAGGCGGTCAATAAACATTCTCCCCAAAATTGAATAGGAATACGAGACTGAAACATCAAGGCCCTTGCAACATTTAATTAGTGTTGGTGTTTTCTTACAACAATTGAATCCTGTTCAGGATGTCCTATATAGGAAATTGATGAATGACACCTTTGGATAGGAAAAAATCAGCGAAAGATAGTTCTGAAGCATTATCAGACCAAAAATATTTAATCTTGATATCATACTGAGTCTTAACCAAAGTAAAAAACTATGGAACAATCCCCGAAGTATCAAACTTATTTTTTATCAGGAAAACCCATGTATATCTTGAAAAATCATCAACGATAGTCAAGAAATATCTAAACCAGTATGTGGGGGAAGGATAAGGTCCCCAAGTATCACAGTGAATCAAATCAAACATCTTATTTGCTAAATAATTGTTGCAATGAAAAGATAAACGTTTTTGTTTAGCTAAAGGACAAATCAAACATGACTCATGAGAAGTAACTTTAAAGGAATCAATAGAAAATAAAGCCTTTAAAGCATTCAAATGTTTAGGAGAAGGATGTCTAAGCCTTTCATGCCAAGTAGCAATCGAATAATGGGATGTGGAACAAACAACAACCACTTTAGAAACCTAGCCAACTTGCTGCTCAACTTGAAACAAGTAAAGACTTTGCCAATTATCCTCAAAGACAACTTGTCTTGAATCATACAAGAAGTCCCGATAAAATTGACAATAATAGGTAATTACATAGTAAGCGCATTGATAGAAATTAAATTGAACCTAAAATCAGGTATGAATAAGATATCTTGAAGGGTAATATCAGTAGATAATTTCACAGATCCCATAAAATGGACATTAATCTTAGAATGATTTGGCAGAGATACCAAAGATTTGGAAACAGGGATAAGAGAAGAAAATAAGTCTCATTGATAACATATATGAGCAGTGGCCGCTGAATCTAAAAATCAAACATCAGATTTAAGTTTAGAAGTAGAGAAATTAGGACAAATACCTGCAACATGTGAAGTACTGGTAGATGACTCAGATTCAACCTTAACTTTAACCAAATGTGATTGCAATAAAGACAACAATCCTTGGCATTGTTCAGCAGTTAAAGAAGAAAGTGAGTAAAAAGAATCAACTTCCCAAGTGAAGGAGCCTTCTGATGAAGACGATGCCTAGGTGGACAACCATGGAGCTTGTAACAGCGATCAACAGTATATCCATGTATACCATAATGTGAGCAGATAAGTTTTTCTTTCTTCTTAAACATATTGGATAGGGAACGAGTAGATGTACCAGTAGAATTCAAAGATTCACGAGAGGAATTATTTATCAAAGAATTTTTAACCAGCAGCACAATAGTGGAGGAAACAAAGGAGGTCAATTGAGAAGACGGAATCGCGCGTTGTTCTAATTCTTGTATAACAAGAGAGAAGGTACGATAAATAGTCGGTTCAGACTCCATCAATAGCAATTGAGCACGAATTTGACTGATAGAGTCATTAAGACCCATAAGAAAGGTCATGACATGTTCCATCTGAAAGTAATTGACAAGTTCCTTGACTCTACCACAGATACATTGACCACAAGAGCACATCGGCCGGTAAGAAACTAATTCATTTCATAGAGATTTCAGTTTTGCATAGTAAGTAGTTACCGAAGTTTGATCTTGAGACAAATTTGGTCGTTTGCAGTGAAGTTGAAAAACTCTTGGACGATTCTTGCATTGGTATCATTATTGTAAATCAATCCAAGTCTCTTGGATAGAATCAAAGAAATTAATGTTAGCAGAGTTTTCTTTAGACAACGAATTGAGAATCCAAGTAGTGACTACACCATTACAAATTATCCATGAATTGAGCAATTCACCAGTTGGTCGTGAAATAGATCCATCAACAAACCCTAATTTATTCGTCGAATAAGGTCGATGATCATAGCTGGACTCCAAGAGGTATAATTCGTTTCAATGAGAAAATTGGAGACAAGAACGATATTGGTGCTACCGGAGTGGTGAAGAAAATAGGGATTAGCGTATTGCTCAAGAATGGTAGGATTCATTGGTTTAAAAGTTAATCTGGACGAAGAATTTACTAGAGCCAGAATTGTTGGCGGAATCAACAAAGAATTTAGCAGAACATTAGGGTTTGGAACCAACGAAGGATTCTCATCATCGTTGGCCATGGCATACACAAGAGGCGCAAAATCTCAAGAAAATGAAGCTGCGAAATTTCACATCTGATACCATATTAACTCTTGAGATTATAAAATATCTGCCTTATTTTATTAATGTACAAGAAAGGCATATATATATGCTTAGATACAGAGGAGTTACAAAGTTGTTAGAAAGTAACTTTAGTTAATGTACAATGGTTAAACTAACGAATTGAGCAACCAACTCTAATATTTATTTATTTATTTATTTTTTTGTGGAGATATTTTAATTCATAATCATTTCAATAATTTTTTTTAAAAAATTACATATCGCCGTTGTAGATCATTGTCACTATATTAACTATTCGCGACATATCTAAGATTTGACGAATCAATATATGATACTCTAGAACTCACATTGTACATCAAATCTAACATCTTACATTTTACCATTTTTTAGGGTTCATTTGGATTGACCTTGAGGAAAGAAAATGTGTTTTTCAAAAAATTCTTTTTTATTTAAACACTTTTGATAAAAATTTATAAAAATACATTTGAAAAGCTATTTTGTATGATTGCCAAATATTCAAATTTCTTCTAAAATAATTTATATTTTAAATTAAACATTTGAAAATGTATTTCAAACACACTCTAGTCAAGTTAATTTTTTTTCATAGAAAAAATAAATTAAAATAATTATTAGGTCATACTATGAGTTGGTTATGATGAAAAAACGAAAAAACTTTTATTGATTGGTTTATTTTATTTAAATAAACTATCTAATATGCGTCAACGTTGCTCTTATAAATATCATTTTACTTAATACCTCTTTTAAATTCTTTTATTTTTAATATGTTTACGAAGTAATTAATTAGAATCATCTAAAATCCTAACTTTTGACCAGAGGGTAAATGTAAATAATTTTTAAAAGATTAAATGGTGGGCTATAAATCAAAACAAAAATCAACATCCTAATATCTTTCTTTAAAGTGGAGTAATAGTATATGGACAAATTTCCATTAATATCTCTCACTTTTTCTTAATAATAAGAATGTCTTGCCTAAAAAAAAGTTTATATATATAGAATGAACTAGATTTTCCAACCTTGAAAATTCTACCACTCCAACTTCTCATTTGTAAGTCTTAGGAAAAAGACTCTTCTCAAAGACTTTAAAAGCTATCAATATCAGATTTTTCTTTTTCTTTTTTTTTTTCCCCCTCTCTTGTAAAGAAGGTAATATGTGAGGTATATATTTGAACTTGATTTTTTTAAATACCTTTAAAATTTTGGTTTTCACCAAAATTATTAAAATACATTAATATAAAAGATAATAATTCTAGCAGAACACTTCCTCTGGGCCTAGGCTATCGTGAGTTCAAGAGTAAGCAGGGCAGTTCGAATTCAGTCCACCCATCAAAGAATCATGCTATCCGACAATTCTAATCACTCGATCTATTCAATTCAAATTAGAAGGATTGGATTTGGTTAGTTTTATTCTTAAATTGAGTTGGATTGAACTTTTTTTTATTTTTGTTGGATTTGGTTGAGTCTCAAGTTGGCTAAAAAAGTTCACTTCAACCAACCCAATCCTAAATTTATATATATATATATATATATATCTTTGTTTAAAGTTTGACTACTTTGGATGAATGAATTTGTAAATTTTTTTAATATTTTTCTTTTAAAATTATCATCATATTTATCATTGTTTAAAGTTTGTAATAAATATCATAGTATTTGATATTTAATATATATTTTTTAGATTTTAGTTATTATTTATATATTGTAGTAAATTTACGTATTTTAAATAAATAAGGAAAAAAATAAGTTATAGTCCGACAACCTAACTCGAATTTTAAGGATTGTGTTGAAGACTTTATTTGAATTTTTTGGATTACTAACCCAACCAACAAGAATTTTCGAATTGGTCTAAAAAACACTTTCAAGCCAATCTAACTCAATCCAACCGCTAAGTTTTGAAAACTAAAAAGTAGTTTTTAAAAGTATTTTTTTTTTGTCTTACAATTGGATTAAAAAACTAACTCTTTTACTTAGAGAAAAGATTAAAACCAGTAGTTTACTAACCAAGGCTAACTTTTTTTTTTCCAATACTTTAATTAGTTGAGGGAAGTTGTTTTATTTTTTATTTTTTATTTTTTATTTTTTCTTTTAATCATATAAAGCTGCCCATTCACAATCTTATTCTTCTATAATCTATATTGACAAACGGAAAAGTTTTATTTAAAATTTATATTTATATTTATTTTAATCATATAAATATACATTTGGTTTGAAAGTTCTTTTTTTCTTTTTTATAAAAGGGAGAAACTTTCCGTTAAAAATTCAAACAAATCCAATAGACTAAAAACAACAATATTTGATACAAGACGATGATAAGGTCAAGAAGTGAGATTGTGACACACAACATAGTCGCTATTGTTTAAGATCCGACCAACCAAAATATGGGCCAAGTTGTTGATAGATCCCAAAGAAAAACCTAATGTGAACCTTGAAAATCATCCCTTGAGGGGAAAAAGAGATGTTACTAGCATGAATTGGGAATGCCATTCAACCCAAAGATTTGGGAAGCACATCTCAAATGCCAATCACGAATCATAGAGAAATGCAAAAGCTTCATTAGAAGGCAGATTATTTTTTATATTTTATTTAATAATTTTGATGTAATTTTGTTGTTTTTCAATTATTTTCTTTCTTTATCACATATTAAGTATGATTGTTTATGTATTTTACTATGATTTATGATGTATCTTTAGCATTTTAATTAGGAGATTATCTAAAGTATGTGCCAACAAGTTGTTTGGACAAATTACATTGGATTAAATTTTGGCTTTCGTGTTTCGTTTAAGTTTAACCATCATAATTTCTTGAACTTTTCAATTCATTTGTTGAGTTGCATGTCAAGAATTTTCAAGTAATTCATTTATTGAGTTGCATGTCAAGAATATTCAAGTGTGATCGATCATCCTATTTTAGGGAGTGTTCAAATCTTGGACTAAGAAACTTGTTCGTTGTCTCAAGAACTTTGATTGTAAGACAATCCATGTCTAGCTTAATACTTAGAGTTAAAATCAAGTTGATTTGGAGATTTCAGTTTTTGAGTATAAAGGGTTCACATACCCAATGGTTACTAGTTTCAATTTACTAGGTTTTTGTATCACAAACATCACATAAAAAATAATATATCCGTACTAGCCTTGGAGACCCAAAGAGGATGATCTTCAAACCAAATTTTGTTCCACAAACATTTGCGAGCATCAATGTTGAGAGTGTGTACAACATTATTAGAGACTCTTAAAATGTGACAAGTGTTTTTACTTATGCATACATTTGTTTAATAATTAAATAAACAAAACGTAGTACTTGTTATACATGATTGCAAAAATGTAGCAAGTTACAAGTGAATGTTCTTATTTATTTTGAAGTTGAAAGTGAGAATTCAAACTTCTTGGATAGTAGATTATCAACCGACCTTAACCATTGAATTATGCTTATGTTTAAATTGATCCAAGCAATTTATTTCAACTCTATGAGTGAAGAGATCTAATTTTTATCAAGGCTAGTAGTCGAATTATAAAACTAAGTTAGACACAATAGAATATGCTTCACCAAAGAATTTATGATAAAATAGGCCAAATACATGTTTTAGTTCTTATATTTAGGTGTTTTTTTTTCAATAAATTATTTTTCTAGTACAATAGAGATTGAGAGAATTTGAACTACAAACTTCGTGATTGTTAACATATGAATCGATTTTTTAATTTTAAGAGAGTGAGTGTATGTTGATTATCATTAAATTAAGATCATTTTTGTTAAAAAAAAATGAAGAAATTAGTCCATCACTTAACATTCCTAGTGGTAGTGGCAAGGAGTTGACTAAAGATTTAGGTAGAAACCATGAAAGGAATAAGGAAAAATGTCATTAGTTAATTGGAAGATATATAATCAATATTATGAAACGAGAATATTATAATAAGAACAACAAGAGCAAAAACAACGCAAGAATTGGGGTGTGAAGGAGAGAGCTTTTATTCTCAAAATGTGAGAGGTGTGTTTCTAAAGGTATACATACCTCTTATTTATAGTGTTTAATGGGGTAGGTACCAAGTAAATAGTGTTTAAAATAGAGAGATGGAGAGTCTAGTGGCTAACTAAGAGGAAGAATAAGTTAGTGCGAAGACTATGTAATTAAATGAAAATATAAAAGTCATAATATTTACAACACTCATCTTTTAGATTTTCATTATATATTGTAGAAAATAACAAGGTATTTAAGTAGGTTTTATTGTTTTTTTTGGAAATTTAAAGGCTCAATGGCATTCTTGTAAATAATGAGCAGTGACATTTTTGTAATATCCATTTCTTCTCCAAAATAAGGCTGAAAATCGTGTGACTCTTGTGAGGGGCTACCGAACTGAACAGAAGAAAAAAAAAGGGGGGAGCCGCCTGGTGTTGAAAGCTATCGCAGCCGACTGGAACAAAGACAGAGGCCGTCGGTCGAAGAGTCGCTCGGCTGGACTTGGGTGTCGGCTTCGTGGAAGAGCTGCGGCTGGTTCTTGTGTGAAGGAGCAACGGCAGGTTCGAGCTTGGTCGGACTTCGTCGATCTGAGCAGCAGCGTCGACTTGAATCCGGCGGTTCAGCGGTTCGTCGTGGTGGCTGCGTCCGGCAGCGGTTGCCGGCGGTGAGAGAGAGGCGCGGGTCTGCACGTGGTTCGTTAGTCAGAGGCGGGTAGCACACTATTTTGGGTTGTTTTGAAGCGGGTTGTTCTCATTAGACAGAGGTGACGTTGTGTGCGGATCTCTCGGTATCAGTGGATACTTAAAATTACAGATTGGTGATTTCGTTGATTATCTGTAATTTATAAAATTCCTTTATTGCTCATTAATAAATTAATTCAAACTGGTTCTCAAAGTGGATGTAGACCAATCTGGTCGAACCTCTATATATCTTGGTGTTCTTTACTGCTTTCGTTTTATTTTTTTTGATTGTTTGCGTTCTGTTTGGCCATCTAAGTTAGGTTCAGAAACCCTCACAAGTGGTATCAGAGCTCCGGTTGATCCAAAGAGGTTGTGTGGTAGTGTGTGCTGGCATATTCTTTGTTCAGGAATTTTTTGTTGGAATTAATTTGACAGTTGGCTTCGATGTCTACACGGTTCGAAGTTGTTAAATTTGATGGGAAAGGTGATTTCCGGTTATGGAGAAAAACGATTAGAGCTATTTTGGTACAACAAAAGGTAGCCAAAATCTTAGACGAAGATAACCTTCCACCAACAATTACAGAAATTGAAAAAAGGGATATGGATGAGATGACCTATTCGACAATAATTTTGTATCTGTCAGATAGAGTGCTTAGGCTAGTAGATGAGGCAACTACTATGGCGCAGTTGTGGAAGAAACTGGAAAGTCTTTATTTGACTAAGTCCTTGTCAAATAAATTATATCTAAAGGAGAAATTCTTTGGATATAAGATGAACTCAAGTAAAGGCTTAGAAAAGAACTTAGATGAATTTCAGAAGATTATAGTTAATCTCAATAATATCGGTGAGAAGATGTCGGATGAAAATCAAGCAGTTATTTTTCTGAATTCTTTGCCAAAATCGTATCGAGAAGTTAAGGCAACTATTAAATATGGACGGGATTCATTGTCCATGGATATAGTGTTGGATGCCTTGAGAATGAGAAATATCGAGATTAAAAAGGAACGCAAGGATGGAGAGTTACTCATGGCCAGAGACAGAAATGAGAAAAAGAACGGAAAAGGAAAAAAGTCGAGATCCAGGTTGAAATCAAAGGGAAAAAGCAAAAAGTGTTTCCTATGTCATAAAGAAGGACACTTTAGAAAGAATTGCCCTTTGAATAAGAGCAAGAAAGCATCAAGTAGCAAGCATACAGGGGATTCTAGCGCAGCAAATTTTACTGATGGGTATGATTCAGTAGAGGTTTTGATGGTCTCCAGCAGGGACATTCAGAATGCTTGGATCATGGATTCAGGGTGCACGTTTCACATGATTCCTAATCGAGATTTCTTGATTGACTTTCAGGAAAATGATAGGGGATCAGTTCTGCTTGGTGATAATGGTGCTTGTGATGTGAAAGGAATTGGGTCAGCTCAAATTGCAACACATGATGGTATGATCAGAATTCTTACAAATGTAAGGTATGTTCCAGAACTAAAACGAAATCTAATTTCTCTGGGCGAATTAGATAGAGCAGGTTATTCTTATAAATCTAAGAATGGAGTTCTGAAGATTATCAAGTATTCTTTGGTTAAGCTGAAGAGGACCTTGAGGAATGGTCTTTATGTGTTGGAAGGTACTGCAGTTTCAGGTAGTGCTGCTATTGCATTTGGGAAAGAAACAGATAAATCCATGTTATGGCATAATAGATTGACTTATGTGAGTGAAAGAAGTTTGCAAGCTCTTTCACAATAAGGTTTGCTTGGAGGAGTTAAAGATATTGAACTCCCATTTTGTGAACATTGCATAATGGGAAAGTCTATCAGAGTGAAGTTTAGGAAAGGAAAGCATTCTACTAAAGGAATTTTAGATTGTATTCATTCAGATTTGTGGGGTCCTATAAAGGTACCTTCCATGGGAGGTTTGAGATACTTTATGTTAACATTGATGATTTTTCAAGAAAGGCGTAGATGTATCCACTAAAATAGAAGGATGAAGCTTTTAGGAAATTTCTTGAATGGAAAAAGCAGGTTGAGAACCAGACAGGTAGGAATGTAAAATATCTGAGGACAGACAATGGTTTAGAATTTGTGAATCACAAATTTGATAAATTTTGCAAATATAAGGGAATTACAAGGCATTTCACTGTTACGTATACTCCTCAGCAGAATGGTTTAGCTGAGAGGTTCAACAGAACAATTATGGAGTGTAGAAGATATCTCTTGACAAATGCTTCATTACCCTTGAAATTTTGGGGGGAAGCTGTTCAAACAGCTTGTTATCTTATTAATAGGAGTTCGTCTTCCGCTTTAGGCCTAAAGACTCCTCAGGAGATATGGACAAGAAAAGCTCCAAGCTTGGATCATCTCAGAGTGTTTGAATGTTCAACTTATGCTCATGTTAAGGAAGGGAAGTTGAACAAGAGGGCACTAAAATGTATGTTTATTGGCTATCCTCAGGGTGTTAAAGGACATAAACTTTGGTGCTTGGAAGAGGGCAAAAATGCATTATCAGCAGAGATGTGACTTTTAATGAAATAGAGATGCCATTTCGTGTCAAAGAGCAGCAGAAATAGCAGACAGTTGATCAGGTTGATGCAGAGAGAACTTTGATTGATGAGGGAGCTTTTGGTGAAGAAAGCTCAAATGGTAGTGACCTACAGAACTATCAACTTACACGTGACAGGCCTCAGCAGGTGAGACAAGCTTCTACAAGGTATGGTTATGCTGATTTAGTTGCTTATGCTCTTACTTGTGTAGCTGACAGTATTGAAGCAGAGTCTCTTACTTTTGAGGAGGCTATTGTATCTGATTTTTAGGAACAGTGGAAGAATGCTATGGAAGCAAAATTGTTCTCATTGCAGAAGAATCAGACATGGTCATTGGTTTCAAGGCCTCCTAATCAGAAACTCATTCAGTCAAAGTGGATTTATAAAATCAAGCCAAGTACAGGAGGAGACAGCAAGCCTAGGTATAAGGCTAGACTGGTAGCCAAGGGCTACACTCAAAAGGAGGGAGTTGACTTTCATGAGATTTTCTCTCCGGTGATGAGGCATTCGTCCATTCGATTAATTTTATCTATTGCTGTTCACTTTGATATGTTTGTTGAACAGATGGACGTTACCACAACTTTCTTTCATGGTGAATTGGAGGAAGTGATCTACATGGCTCAACTTAAGGGCTATGAAGTGAAAGGAAAGGAAGACATGGTTTGTCGCCTTCACAGGTCCATCTATGGACTAAAGCAATCGCCGAGACAATGGTATATCAGGTTTGACACCTTTATTCTGAAGCAAGGGTTTCATAGAAGCTCATATGATGCCTGCGTGTACTGGAAACTATCTCAGAAAGGTACATATACTTATCTACTTCTGTATGTTGATGATATGATTCTGGTGTCGAAGGATTATTTTGAAATCTGTGATCTCAAGAAACGATTGAGTAGTGAATTTGAGATGAAAGATTTAGGTGAACTGAAAAGGATCCTAGGCATGGATGTGAAAAGAGATAGGGAGAAAGGTTTGTTAACCATTTCGCAAGAGAGTTATGTGCATAAACTGCTTGAGAAGTATAATATGTCTGGTTGTAAGGCAGTTTCGACACCTTTAGCATCTCATTTTAGACTTTCTTCATCTCAGTGTCCTGTTACTGAACAAGAAAGGTTAGAGATGGCTAATATTCCCTATTGTAATGATGTTGGAAGTATTATGTATTTGATAATTTGTACTAGGTTTGACTTAGGATATGCTATGAGTATGATAAGTAGGTTTATGTTAAATCATGGGAAGGAGCATTGGAATGCAGTTAAATGGGTGCTTTGATATTTGAAAGGTAGTGCCAGGATATCATTGTGTTTTAGCAGGGATTGTGATAAATCAACACTGTTGGAAGGCTTCACAGATGCAGATTATGCTGCAGACCTTGACAAAAGGTCTCTATCAGGTTACATTTTTCGTTTGTTTGGTAATATGGTCAGTTGGAAGGTTCTCTACAGTCAGTTTTTGCCTTGTCTACTACTGAGTCAGAGTATATTTCAGTGGGTGAAGCTGTGAAAGAGGCAGTGTGGTTGAAAAGGATAGTTGGTGAGTTGTTGTCGCAGGAGTTCATTTCTATCATCCATTGTGATAGCCAGAGTGCTATTCATCTTGCGAAGAATCCATCTCATCATGAACAGTCTAAGCATATCGATGTCAAATTTCATTTTATCAGAGAAGTTGTGGCCCAAAAAGATGTTGAACTGGTCAAGGTTCATACAATTGAGAATTTGTCAGATATGTTAAACAAGGTTCTTCCAACCAATAGGTTCAAATACCTATTAGATGGACTGAATATTAAATCTGGATGATAGGAAGATTGGAGAATCAGCTTGTCACTTAAATATTCTTGTTATGAGGGAGATTTGTAGAAAATAACAAGGTACTTAAGTGGGTTTTATTAGGTTTTTTGGAAATTTAAAGGTCCAATGGCATTCTTGTAAATAATGAGCAGTGACATTTTTGTAATATCCCTTTCTTCTCCAAAATAGGGATGAAAATCGTGTGACTCTTGTGAGGGGCTACCGAACTGAACAGAAGAAGAAAAAAAGGGGAGCCACCTGGTGTTGAAAACTGCTGCAGCCGACTGGAGCAAAGACAGAGGCTGTCGGTCGAAGAGCCGCTCGGCTGGACTTGGGTGTCGGCTTTGTGGAAGAGTCGTGGTCGGTTCTTGTATGGAGGAGCAGCAGTCGGTTTGAGCTTGGTCGGACTTTGCCGATCTGAGCAGCAGTGTCGGCTTGAATCCGGCGGTTCAGCGGTTCGCTGTGGTGGCTGCGTCCGGCAACGATTGTCGACGGTGAGAGAGAGGCGCGGGTCTGTGCGTGGTTCACCGGTCAGAGGCGGGTAGCACACTATTTTGGGCTGTTTTGCAGCGGGTTGTTCTCATTAGACAGAGGCGACGTTGTGTGCGGATCTCTCGGTATCAGTGGATACTTAAAATTACATATTGGTGATTTCGTTGATTATCTGTAATTTATAAAATTCTTTTATTGCTCATTAATAAATTAATTCAAGCTGGTTCTCAAAGTAGATGTAGACCAATCTGATCGAACCACTATATATCTTGGTGTTCTTTACTGCTTTCATTTTATTTCTGCTTATTGTTTGCATTCTGTTTGGCCATCTAAGTTAGGTTCAGAAACTCTCACAAGTGGTATTAGAGCTCTGGTTGATCCAAAGAGGTTGTGTGGTAGTGTGTGTTGGCATATTCTTTGTTCAGGAATTTTAGGTTCAGAAACTCTCACAAGTGCTGGCATATTCCATTGATAGTTGCATATTGATACAAAGTTTGAATACTAATTGAATGAATCTCACAAAAATTACAAAAATTGCTCTTGGAAATTCGAAGTCTCCCTCTAAAATATGAGTTTTTCTCCTCGTGGTCAAAGTTTTCTCTCTAAAAATGACCTCTGAAAAAAAAATGATATCCGATCTATAAATGTGATCTCTCCATTTTGTTGAAGAACTGAACTTATTTATACCAGCAACTTAGCATCGTAAAGCGCAGGGATGAATCACGTCAAAATTCAGAAAAAAAGAATCTACGCATCGAGTTATTGGCAGTTTAAAAAAGCGAGTTTTTTGTTTCATATTCGATCCTCGATGTACGATGAAGCTTTACTCGATGCTCGACGCTGGATGTCCTTTACTTGATAGCTTTTACTCGATGAAAAATGAATAAGAAGAAACTCGGTGATTCGATCATTGATTACTTGATGGTATGAAATATAGAATACTCGATGACTCGATGGTCTTTTACTTGACGATATTTGACAGTATTCTGCTAAATAATCGATGCTCGATAACTCAATAGCCTTACTCGATGGCATTTTGGATATTTACTCGATTCTCTTCAATTTATTGATTTTCTTGGTTATTTTGGATCTTCTTGGCCCGATTTTCTTGTATTGACTCTTAAACGTCTCAGGGACCGTTTTCCCTATAAAATTAGCATTTAAAGCAAATAATCAACACAATTTTGGGGAAATTAACATAGAAAATATAAATCCTTTAAAGACCTAACAAAACACCCCCAACTTGGCTCTTGGTCGTCCTGAGCAAATCTTAACTAGAAATATGCATACATTCAAGTAAAAAAAATGGATTGTTTATTGTTTATTCAAAGAATCAAAATTATACCATCAAGATGAATCAAAGCCTCAAATTTTTTCAGATATATTAGAGCAGAATCACAAAATCTATGTAATCAATCCAAGTGATCAACAATCTATTAACCCGAGCTCAAATGCTCAAGGGTTCCAGACATGGAAAAAAAGAAAAAAAAAATTGTGAGGCTATTTTTAAAGCTAATCAAAGAATACCCAAAAGAATAACAAAAACATGAAATGTTTACCCACCCCCAACTCAATGTTTAGAATAAGCAAATGAATTCAAGAAACAAAAAGGAAGGGATATAGAGTGAAACTTCTCTAATTTTTTTGTTGATCATTTATATGGTTGAGAGAGAATTTCCTTGCTTTTGTTTTCTTGTTTTTTTTTTTTTTAATTTAAGAGCTCCTTTTCTTTTATTGAGACAACTTAGAAAAAAAAAAAAAAGAAGGAAAGAATCAATTATTCTATTTATTTGAAATGTTAAAAGTAAGTAAGAAAGAAAAAAAATGAAAAATAAGAAAAGAAAGAAAAAAAATGTGTCCTATTTTTGCAAATTTTTATCATTGTTTGCTCGATGTTGGTGAAGAGGGGTGTCAAGTGTATGAGGGACTAGCTAAACGCAAGTCCAATTCGACTTGGTTTACATGCCCTTCATTGTAGATTTTGAGTCTGTGCCCGTTCACCTTGATGATTTTTCTTATTTTAAGACTTTTATTTCAACTGTGCTATAAGAGAAAACGTTAGTAATTTCAAAAGGACCTAGCCACTTGGACTTGAGCTTTCCAGGCATCAATTGTAATCTAGAATTGTAAAGCAAAACTTTTTGTCCAATTTTGAAGTCTTTTTTTTATTTTATTTTATTTTTTTTATTTTATTAAGCCTTTGTCATGCTTGTAAATTTTTGAATTTTCATAAGCATTTTGTCTCAACTTTTTCAATTGTTGTAGCTTTAGGAGTCTTTCCTTTCTGGCTTGGACTAAATTCAAATTACATTGTTTCACCGCCCAATACGCTTTGTGTTCAACCTCTATTGGAAGATGGCATGCCTTGCCATATACAATTCTATATGGGGTTGTACCTATATCTTAAAAGTAGTTGGTTAAGCCTAAAGTGCATCATTAAGTTTGGAACTCCAATATTTTCTTTTCAGGTTCACAGTCTTCTAAAATGTTTTTTACTTCTCTATTTGAGATTTCCGCTTGGCCATTTGTTTGAGGATGATACGGGTTGCTACACGATGGTGAACTCCGCATTTCCTCAACAATGCTTCTACGGTCCTATTACAAAAATGTGTTCCTTGATTGCTTAGAATGGCTCTATGAATTCAAAATCTAGAAAAGATGTTATTTTAAAGAAATTTTGAAACAATAGATGAATAATTTTTTTTAGTAGGGATTACTTAGATCCACTTGGAAACATAATCAACCGCAAGTAAAATATACAAGGATCCAAACGAAGAATGAAATAGACCCATTAAATCTAAACCCCAAATGTCAAATATTTCGCAAACAATAATAGAATTGAGGGGCATTTCATTTATTTTAGACAAAGATCCAGATTTTTGACACCTTTCACAAGACTTACAATAAGCATACGAATCTGCAAAAAGAGAATCCCAGAATAGTCCCGAATCTAAAATTTTTCTAGTGGTTCGTTTAGGACTGAAATAACCACCACATGCTTGTTCATGGCAAAATGATAAAACAGACTCAAATTCTTCGTTAAGGACATATCTCCTAATGATTTGATCAGAACACAGTTTCCATAGATAAGGAGGATCCAACACATAGTATTTAGAGTCGCTTTTTAGTTTAGACTTTTAGACCAAGACATGTTAAGAGGAGATTTATCTGTAACAAGGTAGTTTACTATGTCGGCATACCATGGTAAGAAAGTAGATACCTTGAAAAGATGTTCATTGGGGAAGTCTTCTCTAATAAGTATTAGTTCTTCTTCTTGCTTGATTCAACTTTGATGGTCCGCCATTGAATATTCGGATCCTTTTCTATCTTTGATGGTTATATTGAACTCTTGTAAAATGTGAATCCATCTGACAAGTCTGGGCTTTGATTCTTTCTTCGTCATTAGGTATCTAGGGCGTTACATAGCCCAAATGACATCCTTCTAAATGCATAGGTACCATAAGTGCAAGTAAAAGTGGTCTTTTCTTGGTCTTTCTGTGCTAATAGGTATTTGATAAAAACCAGAAAAACCATCAAGAAAACAAAAATATGGCTTCTACAACTATTTGATCAATAAAAGGTATAGGAAAATGATCTTTTTTTGTTACCTCGTTGAGTTCCTGAAGCCTACACACATTCTCCAACCATTCTACACTTTCACAGGGATCATCTCACCTTTTTCATCTTTCACAATGGTCATGCCGGTCTTCTTCGGTACCACGTGTATTGTACTTACCTATTGACTGTTTGAAACTGGGCAAATTATACCGGCTTCAAGTAGCTTGAGGATTTCTTTATGAACAATTTCCTTCATGGTTGGATTTAGCCTTCTTTGAGGTTGAACGGTCACCTTAGCTCCATCCTCTAGAACGATTTTGTGCATGCAAAGGGAAGGGCTTATCTCCTTGATATCTTCTAAAGTCCAGCCAATTGCTTTCTTGTGATCCTTCAATGTTTCTACTAGTGAACTTTCCTGAGAAGATGTGAGTTCTTTAGATATGATCATAGGAAAGGCTTTTTCTTCTTCTAGGAAAATATACTTGAGGTGAGAAGGAAGAACGTTAAACTCGATTCCTACTACCTGAGATTCCACAACATCATCATTAGAGGGTTATCGTTCAAATCAAAATCATTCAAAGTAAAGAAAGAATCAATCAAAGAGTCATTTTCGTCAAGGTCAACGGAGGGAGCAACCAAACAATCCAAATTTTCATCAATTGAAAATAACAATTCATCGGAAACGTCGCATGTATTTATTGCACAAAAGGACAAATATTCTTCAGGGAATTTCATGGCATCATAAATGTTGAAATATTTTACCTCTCCATCAAATTCCATTGATAAAGACCCTTTATCTACGTCAATTCTTGTCTTTGCAGTTTTCACGAAGGGTCTACCAAGTAGAATGTTAGAGGAAGAAGTAGAGTATGACATCCATTTTTAAAATTTAAAAATCAACAGGAAAGATTAATTCTCCAACTCTCAACACATCTTCTACAATGCCTAGGGGTTGAATATATGACTTATCCGCTAGTTGAATGCAAACATTCGTTTTTTTGTAGGCTATGCAATTTGAGATCTTCATAGACATGAAAAGGCATGATATTTATTGATGCACCTAGGTCTAGCATGACATGGGTGATAAGTCTATCTCCTATTTTTCATGGTAAGGTAAACATTCCCAGATCTCTACATTTGTGGGGCATATCTATTTTTAGCAAAACAGAGACATTCTTACTAAAAATTATTCTCTCCTCTTCCTTTTCTTTTCTTTTCTCAGTACACAAGTCCTTTGAAAATCTAACATACCTAGGTATTTGTTGAATAACATTAAGCAAAAGAATATTAATTTGTACCTTTTTGAACATTTCAATAAGCTCATGGTCGGTATCATCTACTTAGGTCTTGCTAATCTACTAAGGAATGGTGCCTTGGGTACATATAACTCTACTTTAGGAGGAGAATAATCACATACCTCGGAAAAAGTAGGAGTCTCTTTTGGCTCACTTACCTTGCTCTCTTGTCCTTTCATTACCTTTTCTTGCTTCTTGGGACGAGATTGAATCGGGTTTGCATCTTGAGAGGAAGAGGAAATTTCCTTACTGCTTCTAAGAGTGATTGCACTTACATTTGCATGCTCTGGTTGAGCGGGGAGCTTTTTGAATGATTTACTCTCAAGCTTGCTTACCACAGTTGCAAGTTGTGTGATTTTTGTGCCCAAGTTTGAGAGGCCTTTTCTAGTCTCTTGTTGAAAAGATTTTGTATCTTGTTGAAGTTGTTTGGTTTCTTGATGAAGTTGAATGTTGTCCTTTTGTAAATTGTGTAGTTCCTATTGAAACATTAACGAATATACAGCAAGGGATTTCACTACGCCCTTTAGAGACATACCTGAGGAGCTTGAAGAAATGGTGGGTTTTGGTTCTCAAATTGCCCTTGAGATCCCCACTTAAAATTGGATGATCTCTCCATCCTTGGATATAAGTTTGTCCATGAGGGTCGTATTTTCTCTGAAATCCACCAATGGCATTGACTTGGGCTTGTGGGCAAGCCTCGGAAGTGTGTCTGACTAATCTACATGTCTCGCACGGTTTGACTCGAGGAAGACCTCCTTACGCTACCTGAGTAAAAAAGAAACTAGATTAGATCCTTGTGATATAAGCTCACTTACTTCACTAGATTGAATAACAAAGTTATCAAGAGTCCTTGTCTCGAAATTTTGGGAGTTCTCCACCATGGTTGATATTTAGTTGGCTCCCTTCGGTCGGTGTTGTCTGCTAGAGCTCCATCGGCAGCCACATCTATTTTGCTTCTCTCAGACGGGAGTAAACCTGAATAGAAATATTATATTAGATATTGCTAAAAAATTTGATGGTGTGGAAAAGATGCACATAACTGTTTGTATCTTTCCCAATATTTGAACAAAGACTCTCTTAAACTTAGTTTAGTTTTGTAAATTTCTTTTCTAACCTACTCCAGGTAGTAATAGAACCCGTCGGTAGGTAGTATAGCCAATCCCTAGTCACATCCTTAAAGAGAAGGGGAAGGCTCTAAGATTGAGCTGCTCTTGTGTCTCTCCATGCGGACACATTCCATCATAAACAAGGTGGAACTTCTTCATGTGCTTGTGAGGGTCTTTGCCGGTTTGCCCTTTGAAAATAGGAAGTAGATGTACTATCACCAGTTTAAGTTCAAATGGGACAGTTGTTTCCAGGTACATGATGCAAAGAGATTTTTTATTATAACCCAGTTCCGCTAACTCACGCAAAGTTTGCTCTCTTGCTTCGCCCATGACGTTTAGTTGTGGTTGTTCTTCTTCTTGATCTAACTCTTCAAATTCTTCTTTCTCTCTTCTTGCTCTTTCCCTTTATAATTTCCTCTCCTCATGATCGATATCTAAAATCAAATCTTAAAGTAAACTTCGAGAGGAGCGGGTCATACAAAAAAGCAAAGCTTAAAACCTACTTTTTTTTGGTTTTATTATTTCTTTTTTTTTTTTTAAAAGGAATTCAAAAACTCTAAAAGGCCAATTGCTCGGTTCCCCGACAGCAGCGCCAAATTTTTTGGAGCAAAATAGGTGTCGTTAATTCTATCTTACCCAAAACAAATGAAATTTATAATACTCTAACTACAACTAGAACTAACACATAGTAATAGTAGAGTAAGAGGTCGATCCACAGAAAACCGCTATTAATTGGCCTAAAATAGACTACTTGAATTCTAAAATGCAAAAGATTAAATGGGGGTTGTTTGTTTTAAGAACCAGAAACTAAGTAAAAAGACAAGAATTGATATAGAAAATTTATTGATGAGAGAAATAAGAGAGATTGGTGAGATAAGATTCAATTGAAATGAAATCTTGGGGATTTTATGTAAACTAGGCAATTCTATCATTGACTGAACAAAGAATCATGTAATTAGATTATTCAATAGTTTATTAAAAATAAATTCCTAATGCCCCAGTTAGCTAATTTCACAATTAACCCTAATCTAGACCTTAATTGCTTCCTAAAGACATTTCACAATTAATTCCTAAATTGCATTAAACTTATGAGTTTTCTTAACTATTCCAATCTTGAAATCAAAAGACTGAATATTCCAGATTGATTGCATGAATGTTCTGAATTAATAAATTTTTTAAAGAAAAGTGGAAAAGAAGTTCATATTTTCTATCAAGACTACTAAATTACAATTTTGTTATAGAACCATGTAATTTTTCATATAAAAATTGATTAATTTTGAGTCGTTAATTCAACCTTAATCAATTTTATTCTAAATCTCAGCAAGAACATTCAAAAGAAAGTAATTACATGAAAGAAAATTCAAGAAAAAGCCTCAAGAAAATGTTAATTTACATAATTCCCCAAGAAAAAGGATTACCTACTCATGAATGATGAAATTCTTCAAGAAATCCATTGATAGTTGCATATTGATACAAAGTTTGAATACAAATAGAATGAATCTCACAAAAAATTACAAGAATCGCTCTTAGAAATTTGAAGTCTCTCTCTAAAATTTGGGGTTTTCTCCTTGTGGTCGAAGTTTTCTCTCTAAAAATGGTCTTTGAAAAAAAAATGATATCTGATCTATAAATATGATCTCTCCATTTTGTTGAAGAACTGAACTTATTTGTACTGGCAACATAACATTGTGAGGCACGAGGATGAGTCGCATCAAAATCCGAAAAAAAGAATGAACATTTTGAGTTTTCTGTAGTTAAAAAGCGACTTTTCTGTTTCATACTCAATCCTCGATGCACGATGAAGCTTTAATCGATGCTCGACGCTGGATTTCCTTTACTTCATTGCTTTTACTCGATGAAAAATGAATAAGAAGAAAGTTGGTGACTCGATAATTGATTACTCGATGGTATGAAATATAGAATACTCGATGACTCGATAGTCTTTTACTTGACGATATTTGATGGTATTCTGCTAAATACTCGATGCTCGATAACTCAACAGCGTTACTCGATGGCATTCTGAGTATTTACTTGATTCTATTCAATTTGTTGATTTTCTTGGTTATTTTGGATCTTTTTGGCTTGATTTTCTTGTATTGACTCCTAAACGCCTCGTGGACTATTTTTCCTACAAAATTAGCATTTAAAGCAAATAATCAATATAATTTTGGGGGAATTAACATAGAAAATATACATCCTTTAAAAACCTAACACTCGTTAAAACCTTACTAAAGAAAACCCAATGGGAAAAATCCTAGTGAAGGAAAAATAGTACATAACATATATATATTAACAACTGCCTTATTAAAAACCTTGCTAAGAAACCAATTGGAAAAAACCTAGTCAAGGAAAAAAGAGTGCCGTGCTTTTCTCCCCTTCATAAAGACATCACTTAAGATCTTTGAGTCGTTGCATTTCAATGTTGTGCATCAACTCTCAAATGTTACGATGGGTAATGCTTTCGTGAATAAGTCTGTCAAGTTATCGTTGGAAGAAATTTATTGAACAGTGATCTCTTTATTTTCTTCAAGATCATGGGTGTAGAATAGCTTTGGTGAGATATGTTTCATTCTATTTCTCTCTTGATTTGGGCCATGCATGTTGTTTTGTTTTCATATAATACTGTTGAAAGATTTTTGTCGGAAGACAAGCCACATGTTTCACGAATGTGTTGATTCATTGATCTCAACCATATGCATTCTCGCCTAGTCTCATGAATTGCAAGAACCTTGGAATTATTTGAAGATGTGGTAATGATGCACTAGGTCGTATCGCACCCCAACTTAATTTTCGTGCCTTACTTTATACGTAGCAAGGGAAGTACGAAGTTGATCCGCAGAGAGCCGATTTAGATTTATTAATTTCGAAACTTGTAGAATGAAACAGCACGGGAGAGGGGGCGGGGGGTGAAGATGGTTAATGTAAATTGCATGAAAATTGAAATGCATGAAGTGAATTGAGTGAATTTTGTGTAAAAATAATCAATTGAACAAAACACTTAGCTTGGGACGTTCTAGTTTATTCCCTTTCCTTAGTTTATTAATGTGAGATTTTCGATTTAAAACTTAGCTTACTCATTTATAATCCTAACCGGTAGTCCGTAAAATCAAGTTAAATTAAAGAAAAGCGAGAATTCTCCAATAATCAATAAAACAAGAAGCATTAAGATTAAAGGCGACGCTAAGCTGAATAATTAATTTCCATAGTCTAATCAACTAGAGATTTATCTAGATTAGAAAGTAATGCTTATCAAATGGAATCCCAATTTGACTTCACAAACTTACTTAACCCTTGCTTTTAGGCGATTAACTACCTAACGATTACAAATTAGGGCTAATCAAAACAATCAATCATACTAATATAGTTAATTTGTCAAATTATCCCATGAAAGATAAATTAAAGAACGAATTCAAGATAAAATCTCATAAAATTCAGTACAATCTCAGCAGAATTACAACCCAAGTCTCAAGAATGAAGAAGGAATGGAGATAAACTACAAAACCCAAGCTAAGTACTTACCTCTTAGCCATAAATCATGCTCTAAAACCAACAATCAAGCTCAATGATGCTAAACATGGCAAGAAAATACAGTATTCTATGGAAATACAAGTTATTTATGCCACCTTATCTAGATATTGCGGCCAAAAGTTAGTAAATATGCACCTATTGTATGAAAATTAGCCTAGTATTACAATAATTATAATGTTTGTAATTACACCCACTAACACCATAAAGATGGAAGACAAGCCGAATTTTACTCTGTTTTATAGGAGACTAAGTCATCGCTTGCGCTCAAGGCTCATGAGAAACTGATCAACGCATCTCTATCATATTGCACCCATCAATCAATAATGAAGAGACGATTACCGCAATGATAGCACAATGCGATAGTCGATCCAGAGCTGTGTTGCAACCGCATGCGGTAATAAAAACAACACCACATGCGAACCCATGATCGAAAGATGCAGCTGAGCAACGCAAAAGCGGAGGATTGAGACACATGTACAACTAACGGTTGTCCAGAATTGACGGTCTGATTGTATAACAGAAGGAATATCCCTCCATCTTTGGAATTTCCATAACAATCAGTGGGGACCACAAGGCTGGAGTCAAAGACCTGCACCTATAAATACCCCATTGATTTTAGAGAAAAGATATGCTATGGGATACAGGGTAAGTGCTGCAAAATTGTTGAGAGAAAAGGTTGAGCTGAGTGTTTAAGAGACGAAATGCGAGAAGAAGACGAGATAAGGCTGAGAGGTGAATCTCTGATCTAATCTGCCAAATGCCCGATTGAAAGCTTTGTGCAAAGATCCCTGCTACCCCTGGAGCAAGCCTGAGAGGGAAGCTCTTCCTGCCATCAAAACCATCCTATCTGGCAAGCGGGTCTTCATCGAATCGATGCCAAGATGCCAAGTACTTAATTTATGTTAAAGATATAAAATGCGTTTAGCTAAGGCATGCTAGATGACATCTTCACCTATGAGAGCAAAAGTGAAGATGCCATTTTGATCTATCAAGAGAGGACTAGAAGAATGCATTAACTAAAGCGAGTAGTACTTCCAGACATGGAAGAAACCTTGCGTTCATTACGTTAGTCTCTGTTTCACCACAAACATGTGGGAGCGCGGCCGATCATTGAGAGGTGTACGCCAAGGGAAAAGCGGAACAATATTTGTAGCTTCAATGCGATTAAGAACTTGTGTTGTTTATATTATTTTTCTTTCTCTTTCTATTCTATTCATAAGACTTGCCACTGCATCCCACGTCTTTGCACAACTTTCACAGCCAGTCTTGACCCCAGCATCTTGTACATGAAGCCTGTATCTTGTATCATCTAGCTTAGGTTTACTGTATTTTTATTTTATTATAGCATATTTTCTGCTTTACTTTATTTTATTGCAATTTATATACTTGTACACACACACTTTTAAAGATTGAAAACCTGGTCGCATATATCATGAACGTACCACAATAACCTAAACTAGTCCTCGTGTTCGACCTCGGATCACACCGAGAAACTTGCGGTGGAATTACACTTGGTTCCATTGTAAGGAAACTTGTGACAGCGCATGGCATACTACATGAACATCCATAACTAACGCATATTCAGAAGTAGTATCGCATCATCATGAGCATAGAACATCATCGTTGTATTTCACTGTTTCTTTATCTCTGCATTCACACCATATATCAAACACTTAATAGAGATATTAAATGTTTCAATAGCTTTCATTTACCATTTTCTGTCTATTTCCGTTCACCCGTCAGTCACTTTCTTCATGATGTCTTCTTAATTCCCTGATAAGCAATATGAATTAACCAAGTACTTAATTTGTATTAAAGATATAAAATGCATTTAGCTAAGACATGCTAGACAACATCTTCACCTATGAGAGCAGAAGTGAAGATGCCATTCCGACTTATCGAGAGAAGGTCAGAAGAATGCGTTAACTAAAGCGAGCACTACTTCCAGACATAGAAGCAACCTTGCATTCATTACATTAGTCTCTGTTTCACCACAGACATGTGGGAGCGCGGCCGATCACTGAAAGGTGTACGCCAAGAGAAGAGCGGAACAACATTTGTAGCTTCAATGCAATTGAGAACTTTCATTGTTATATTCTTTGTTTTTGTCTTTCTGTTATGTTCATAAGACTTGCCGTCGCATTCCATGTTCTTTGCAGAACTTTCACAGCCAGCTTGACCCCAGCATCTTGTAACATGAAGCCTGTATCTAGTATCATCTAGCTTAGGTTTATTGTATTTTTATTTTATTATCGCACCTTTACTGCTTTACTCTACTTTATTGAAATTTATATACATGTACAAACCAAACTTTTAAAGATTGAAAACCTGGTCGCATATATCATGAACATACCACAATAACCTAAATCAGTCCCCGTGTTCGACCTCGAATCACACCGAGAAACTTGCGGTGGAATTACACTTGGTTCCATCTTAAGGAAACTTGTGACAACACATGGCATACTACGTGAACATCCATAATTAATGCATATCTAGCGGTAGTATCACATCATTTCGAGCATAGAACATCAGGATGATGTGATACTACTTCTGAATATGCGTTAATTATGGATGATCCTGTAGTATGCCATGCGTTGTCACAAGTTTCCTTACGATGGAACCAAGTTTAATTCCACCGCAAATTTCTCGGTATGATCCGAGGTTAAACACGGGGACTAGTTTAGGTTATTGTGGTACGTTCATGATATATGTGACTAGGTTTTCAATCTTTAAAAGTGTGTGTTTACAGGTATATAAATTGCAATAAAACAAAGTAAAGCAGTAAAGATGCGATAATAAAATAAAAATACAGTAAACCTAAGCTAGATGATACAAGATACAGGCTTCATTTACAAGATGCTGGGCTCAAGGCTGGCTGTGAGAGATGTGCAAAGACGTGGGATGCGGCGGCAAGTCTTATGAATAGAATGGAAAGAGAAAGAAAAATAATATAAACAACGCAAGTTCTTAATCGCATTGAAGCTACAAATACTGCTCCGCTCTTCTCTTGGTGTACACCTCTCGGTGATCGGCCGCGCTCCCACATGACTGTTGTGAAATAGAGACTAACGTAATGAACGCAAGGTTGCTTCCATGTCTGAAAGTAATACTCCTTTAGTTAACGCATTCTTCTAACCCTCTTTCGATAGATTAGAATGGCATCTTCACTTCTGCTCTCACTGGTGAAGATGCCGTCTAGCATGCCTTAGCTAAACGCATTTTATATCTTTAACATAAATTAAGTACTTGGTTAATTCATATTTCTTATCAAGGAATTAAGAAAACATCATGAAGAAAGTGACTGACGGGTGAACGGAAATAGTTAGAAAATGGTAAATGGAAGCTATCGAAACATTTAATATCTCTATTAAGCGTTTGATACATGGTATGTGAATGAAGAGATAAAGAATAGTGAAGTACAACGATGAAAGAGATAGACAGAAACAAATAAGTGCCAATGTCTTGGCATTGATTCGATGAATATCCGCTTGTCGGATAGGATGGTGTTGATGGCAGGACGAGCTTCCCTCTCAGGCTTAATCCACCAGTAGCAGGGATCTTTGTATAGAGCTTTCAATCGGGTGTTTGACAGATTAGATCTGAGATTCACCTCTCGGCCTTATCTCGTCTTCTTCCCGGATTTGGTCTCTTAAGCACTCAGCTCAGCCTTTTCTCTCAACAATTTTTCAGCACTTACCCTGTATCCCATAGCATATTTTTTCCTCTGAAATCAATGGGGTATTTATAGGTGTAGATCTTTGACTCTGGCCTTGTGGTCCCCACTTGATTGTTATGCTAATTCCGAAGATGAAGGGATATTATTCCTTCTGTTATGCAATCAAACCGTCAATTATACATAACCGTTTGTTGTACACGTGTCTCAATCCTCCGCTTTTGCGTTGCTCAGCTGCATTTTCCGATCATGGGTTCACATGCAGTGTTGTTTTTATTACCGCATTCAGTTGCAACACAGCTCTGGATCGACTCTCGCAAAGCGTCGTCATTGCGGTAATCATCTCTTCATTGTTGATTGACGGGTGCATTATGACAGAGATGCGTTGATTAGTTTCTCATGAGCCTTGAGCGCAAGCGGTGACTTGATCTCCTGCAAAACAGAGTAAAAGTCGGCTTGTCTTCCATCTTTATGGTGTTAGTGGGTGTAATTGCAAACATTTATAATTATTGTAATACTAGGCCAATTTTCATACAATTGGCGCATATTTGCTAACTTTTGGTCGCAATATCTAGATAAGGTGGCATAAATAACTTGTATTTCTACAAGTTATCAGCTATCAAACACCCCCAACTTAGCTCTTGATCGTCCTCGAGCAAGGTAGAACAAGTAATCACACATAAGTGATAAGTTTGCCATGTTACAATGTTCCCTACTCAAGTCTCAACAGTCAACTAGAATCAAATATACATTCGATTAGGCAATCAAAAAGCATTCAACCAATTCACGACAAATTTGGAAATTCGTTTGAAATTTTGTCATGTATGCATATGCACAAAGTTATCTATTTTGAACATGAGCAGACCCAGAATTCCCTTTTGAACTCAGTTTATTTTCCCCTACTCTGGCTCGAAAGATCTGGAATTAAGTTTCCTAATCTTGAAATGGCAATGTCATTCAATCGGAGTGGTCAAAATCAATCTACTCATCATCCTTATTACATATTTTATTTTCTCTTTCTTCTTTCTTTATTTCTTTTTGCTCATCATTTTTTTCTTTAAAATGGAGGGGAAACTTTATCAAAGAAGGTGACTTTTGTTTTGGCTTGCCCACACGGGTTACGTGAAAGACATCCAACTATGGGTTGATTTCCCTTCAAAAGTGCCTAAGATTATTGATTCCTTTAGGATACTGATAACGGGTAGAAATGCACGTTATTACAGTGCAAAGATCTAAAAAAATGGCATGCAACGATAAAAATATGAAAAATCGTGTCCAAAAGCGTTAAACTAAGAATATTGTGATTGCATGCGCCCATCGCATAAAAACAACTAATTTACTTATTTTTCGCAGGAAAAATGTGTTGGCGCAAAGTAAATTGCGATCCAAGGAATTCGGCGACCGCACGCATTAAAAGATCGCGATCGTAAAGCCATGCGATTGTATGCACTCGAGAGAACTTGCTCAAGAAGGTGGCCGCATAAAGATGACACATCAAGGTGAAAGCTTAATAAATCTTGATGGGATGGAAAGCTGATGACGGTCGAATCCGAATTTAGTTGACAAGCCATTAACGACACACTGTAGCAAGTACATTCAACTTTTCGGTGACCATTAATCAGTGCATCAGACAGAGATTTAATGACCTCCCATCATTGCAATCATTAGAGAGAAAAACTTCTTCACCTTGAAGCTCTATAAATATCGAAGGCCACCATCGTTAAAGGAGTTAGACATAGTTCACCATGTATAGAAGATAGATCATATACAAGATAGCCGTTAGTCTGTTCATTCGTTATACTTAGAGGCGGAGGTGAGCGAAGAGAAGAAGACACCGAGAGATCACTCCTGGATAGCTCGAAAGACTACCAGAAGGTGCTATAAACGGAGAGAGGGCCGACACTTGCAAAAGCAAGGATATTCTTCTGGGCTGAGTAGTGTAAAAAGACTGTGTAAAAGCCTCGGGAAGCAAGACATTGCTACCGGGCTCTTTATCCCTACTTTGCATTGTTGTTTTGTATTCCGACTTTATCTATAAAATGGAATTCTCATCTCAACATCTGTTCAATCTCTTCATATTTCGCATGAGTAGCTAAATTTCTGAATGAGTTGAGAAGTACTTAGCTAGCATGACCTAAGATCTTCACTTTATATGATCATCTTGTCTTATGTATGTGTCAGTCACCCTTTAGAGATACTTGAGTGAGTAGTCTAAAGAAAGAACTAAGACTTGAGAGAGTCAGGTTAGAATCTAGGCTTGAGAAGGTCAGATTAGAACAACATAAGCAAGAGAGAGAGACTTAGAGATAAGTTCTGTTTGCTATTATACATCACATGCACCTTAGAAATAGAATATGATAGTATGTAGTCACCTTGTGTATGTATGTATCATTCATCATCGCATAGACAAGAATGGAGGCTCAGACATAAGTCTTATCAACATTATCGTATACATCGCATGCGTCCTAGAAATAGGAACTATGGCATTTTCATTGAGAGATGACATGCTATTGTATGTGTGTAGCATGATCGCATAACTTGAACGCAATCTTAGGAAGTGTTAGCTAAATCCCTTCTCAACTCGTTTCCCGCATACTCATTGTAACTTTTGCTGTCATTAACTCTTTACTCAATTTTGTCGCATAGAATTTATACTTAAACAAAATACCAACCAAACTTATTTGTTTTCGTCACCGCAAAGGAATCAAAATTTACCAACCCATAGTATCTCAGTAGTCCCAGTGTTCAACCCTGGACTTACTAGGAAATCTAGTAAGATTTATACTTGAGTTTTACTAGGAAAACTATCGTGTGCAATGCATAGACCATAGTCATAATTATACACCATTATTTCATCACATTTACAATGCATCAAGTTTTTGGCACCATTACCGGGGACTACGACAGTACATATTGCGCTAACAGTAACTTTTTGATTTTCTTTGTAGCTTTCGACCTTTGTGCAATTCCTCTCCTTTGGTAAAGGAAGAAGCGGGTGTCGTATGAGCAAAGGATACATTCCTGAGCCCAACTACGACCCAAAGATTGAAAGAACGTTCAGAAGAAGAAGAGGAAAAAACCGCCGACAATAGCAAGAGAGAAATCCCAACATGGCGGAACAATCGAAAGATTGAGAAGAAAACGCAAATAATATCATGACAAACCCCATTCTTCTGGCAAACGACCACAATAGACCTATCCAGGACTATGCGTCGCCCAACCTCTATGATTTCTCCCCAGGAATCATGAGGCCAGCCTTTGACGGATCGAGGTTTGAGATGAAGTCGGTTATGTTGCAGATGATTTAGACGGCCGAACAATTTTGGTGGAAGACGTGGCGAGGATCCACACGCCCATCTCCGGAGTTTTATTGAAATCTGCAATACTTTTGTGTTCCCAAACATCTCTGTTTATGAAGTTCGACTAACGTTGTTCCCATTTTCATTATGCGACCTAGCAAGGAAATGGGCCTATTCTCTCGAACCAGGGGAGATATCGTCTTGGGAATAGTAGTAGAGAAGTTCATGAAGAAATACTTCCCCTCGACAAAGAACAAAAAAAGGAGGAAGTTGATTACAGATTTTGAACAAGATACTGACGAATCGCTCAATGATGCCTGGGCGAGGTTTAAGAGACTGGTGCGAGATTGTTCGCACAATGGCTTACCTGATTGTCTCTAAATGGAAATCTTTTATCACTTTTGAACCCTACATTGCAGACGGCTTCTAATGTGGCAGTAGCTGGAGGTCTGCTTGAGAAAACGTATGATGAGGCTAAAAATATTCTTGATCGCATTCCGAAGAATCACGAAAACTGAGGGAAAGCGATCAATGACTTAAAATTCGAGAAGCTGATGTAAACAATGGGGCCATCACATCCCTACAAAATCAAATGAATGCGATGATGAATTTGATATAGGGAATTGCAATCGATAGCCCGGGAACGAAAAGAGGGCAGGTCAACGCAATCGATTAGATGAATGCAAGTTGTGCCACTTATGGAGAAGCCCATCCGATGGAAGAATGTTCGAGGAACCTGCAATCTGTATATTTCGTAAAGAATAATCCTTTCGCCAATTTTTCAAACCCGGGTGGAGAAACCACACCAATTTCGCATGTAAAAAACAACAACAGAATTATCAACCGATGGCGCAAAAAGAAGGGCCGCTAGGATTTTTTCCGCGAACAAACGGTCCATCGCAAAATCAAGCTAGCAGCCCACTGGTGCTACAATCTTCATCTCTGGAGAGCCTATTAAAGTAGTATATTGAGAAGAATGAACCAATACTCTAAAATTAGAGGATTTCAATCCGCATTCTCGAAATTCAAATAGGACGGATTGCGGGTGATAACTTGTAGAAATACAAGTTATTTATACCGCTTTATTTAAATCTTGCGGCTAAAAGAAAGGAAAGTTACGTCAATTGTATGGGAATTAGCTAAGAAATGCAAGAATTATAAATTGTCGTCAATACATCCACTGACACCATTGTGATGGTAGAAAATGATATTTCAAGTCTGTTTTGCAGGAAATCAAGTCATCGCATGCGTTATGGCTCAAGATAAAAAGAACAACGCATCTACGTCGCATTGCACCAATCATTCAGAAATGAATAGACGATCAACGCAATGACAGCACATGCGAAAATTGATCAAGAGCTAAGCGATCAACACAACTTCAACCACATGCAGTAATAAAAAACAACACCGCATGCGGACAAACGATCGAAGATGCAAAAGAGCAACGCAATTACGGAGGATCCAGACACATGTAGAGCTGATCGTTGTGCATTTTTTACGGGATTGATCGCGTAACAGAAGGAATATTCACTCCACTATTTTTAGAATGTCCATAACAATAAAGTGGGGTCCACAAGTCAGAGAGTCAAAGCTCAGCCTATAAATAGCCTCTGAAATTCTATTGGAAAATATACTTGATACGGGCATATTTTGATATTTGTATATTGAGAGAGAGACTGGTCTGAAGAGCTTGATCGAAGAAGACCCGGGAAGATTTAAGAGACAAGGTCGAGAGGTGAGTCTCAGGGCAAATCCTTTCAATCCCCCCCATTGAAGCTTTGTACCAAGGTCACTTCTACCGGACGAGCAAGGCTGAGAGGGAAGCTCTTCTCTTCATCCATTCCATACGCCGACAAGAAAATCCACTGTCTAAATCTGTGTCAAGATGTTGGCATTCTTCTGTATTTGTTTCTATCTCTTTATCATCAATTGTATTCATCTTCTTAGTCTATCACACCATGTATCAGACGCTAAATATTAGTATTGAATATCATGATCATTTCCATCTCCATCTTTCTGTCTATTTCCGTTCATCCGTAATTCACTTTCTCCACGATGTTTTCTTAATCCCTTGGTAATTAGCATAAATCTAACAAGTAAATTAATATGTGTTAAGGAAATAAACATGTTTAGCTAAAGCATGCTAGACAACATCTTCACCTGTGAGAGCAGAAGTGAAGATGCCATTCCTCCTCTCGAGAGAAGGTTGGAAGAATGTGTTAACTAAAGCGAGAAGTACTTCCAGAGATGGAAGAAACCTTGCGTTCATTACGTTCATCCCTATTTCACCCACAGAGATGTGGGAACACGACCGATCACCGAGAGGTGTATGCCACGGGAAAGCGGCACCGTAGTTATGTCTTTAACTTAATTAATAACTTGCAATGTTTATACTAGTTATCTTTTCTATTTCTGTTTCATACTTAAAGACTTGCCACCGCATAACACGACCCTTTGTATAATCTTCACAGTCAGTCTCAAACTCAGTATCATGTGTCATGTATGCTGTATCTTGTATCATCATAGCTTAGGTTTGCTTTTATCGCACTTTATTTTATTACTGCAACTTTACTTCACCACATAATTTTACTTTACCGCAACTTTAAATACCTGTATAAACACAACTTTTATTAATTGAAAAACCCCCGGTCGCATATATCACGAACGTAACGCATTAACTAAGCAATCCCTGTGTTCGACCTCGGATCACTCCGAGTAACTTGCGTTGGAATTATACTTGGTTTCAGCGCAAGGAAACTTGTGACAATGCATAATATACTATAAGCATTCCATTAATAACGCATATATCTAGAAGTAGTATCGCATAAAGTATGAATAAGCATATCACAACATCCACATTCCATTTCCATCCCAAGTCAACAAGTTTATGGCAACATGAGCTTGCATGATTCAAATTCATCATTATCCACATTTGTCCACATGCTTATTTCTAGAACGTCAAATTCTGCGTACCAAGTTTATGATGATAAAGATATAAAATTTCCGTTACAAGTTTATGGCACCGTTGTCGGGGATTATAAACTTGCGTTATAATCATCCATGCATTGTGTGATATAAGATAAAATTTTCGTTACAGCGGGCGAGTTTAAAAGTAGCCCACAAGGGGCGTTGCCATGTTCAACTGAGCTCCCTCGCAACCCAGGGAACACGGGAAAGGAGCTGTGTCAATTGTTGACTTTAGGAAGCAAAAAAACAATAGCGGAAGAGAAGACGGAGCCAAGTAGAACTATTCTAGTTGCAACGGAATCCAAGACCCCGTTGACACAAGAGGAACCAGAAGAAAATGAGACAATGGAACCAGAAGTTGCATCCACTTCTAAGCCTATGGAATAGGGAACTGTGAAGGTACAACTGCCACCATTCCCTCAGAGACTTGAAAAGAAGAAAAATAATGAGGTGTTGTACCATCGCTTCATGGACATGTTAAAACAGTTACATATCAACATCTCTTTCACTGAAGTGATTGAACAAATGCCAAAATATACAAAGTTTTTTAAGGACATGGTGACAAGGAAAAGGAGCACGGGGAAGTTTTCAATGGTGGCGTTAACGCAAAAGTCAAACACCATGATTCCATCGAAAATGTGCGACCCTGGAAGTTTCACGATACCCTGCTCAATTGGCAGGATATATATAGGTCAAGCGCTTTACGATCTCGAGGCCAGTATCAACTTAATGCCTCTTTCAATTTTTAAACAATTGAATGTGGGGCAACTGACACCCAGAACGGTGAATCTTCAGCTAGCTAACAGGTCCCTAGTTCAACTAGAGGGGAGGGTGAAGAATGTCCTGGTCTCAATTGACAAATTTATTTTACCGACAGACTTTATCCTTCTTGACTACGAAGCGGACAAGGATGTACCCATCATATTGAAACAACCATTTTTATCCACTGGTCGCGCTCAAATTGATGCGTACAAGGGAGAGATCACGTTGAGTGTGAATGGAAAGAAGCTCAGATTTGACATTATTAAAGCCATGAAGTATCCGGAAGAAGAAGACCTATCTGGGTTCGACAATGTACTCAGTTTTAATGAAGAAGAAGAGTCTGAAGATGAAGATGAAAGAGAGGATGCGACCGCATTCGTAGCAATTTGCAATGTGATCATGGAAACGACAAACGAAGAAGAAAAATTGACTGTGAATGAAGAGAGAAAAGCACAAAAACCATCCTTGGAACAACCACCCACCGTGGAATTAAAAACCTTGCCAAGCCACCTGAAGTATGTTTTATTGGGGCAAAACGAAACTCTGCCAGTAATAATTTCCTTTGCACTTCAGGAAGAACAAGAAAATGCGCTGCTTAGCATCTTGAAGAAGTATATAAAAGCAATAGGATGGATGCTAGCAGACATAAGAGGAATCAACCTCGCATATTGCATGCACAGGAGACATCTCGAAGAAAACCAAAAGGGGTTTATCGAACCTCAACGCAGATTAAACCCTACGATGAAAGAGGTTATGAAAAAGGAGATAACCAAATGGTTGGACGCAGGCATTATTTATTAAATTGCCGATAGCACGTGAGTCATCCTCGTGCAATGTGTGCCCAAGAAGGAAGGAATGATGGTAGTCCCAAATGCTAACAATGAATTAATACCAATGAGGACCATCACTGGCTGGCAGATCTGCATGGACTACTGCAAACTCAATGCGGCGATGAAGAAAGATCATTTCCCCTTTCCTTTTATTGACCAAATGCTAGACCGCCTAGTAGGAAACAATTACTTCTGATTTTTGGATGGGTATGCAGGCTACAACCAAATAATGATTGCTTCTGAAGACCAAGAGAAAACCATTTTCACCTGCCCCTATGGAATGTTTGCTTTTCGCTAAATGCCGGTCAGATTATGCAATGCGCTGAGCATGTTCTAAAGGTGCATGATGGCCACCTTCTCTGAGTATCTTGAAGATTTGGTGGAGATTTTTATGGACGACTTCTCGGTTTATGGGCAAACATATGAAGTCTGTCTAAACAATTTAGAGAAGATACTAAAGAGCTGCGAAGAGACAAATCTTGTGCTGAACTAAGAGAAGTGCCACTTCATGGTGAATGAAGGTATTGTGCTAAGGGCACAAAGTTTCCAAGGAAGTGCTGGAGGTGGATAAGGCGAAGATTGAGGCCATTGAAAAGCTTCCATCTCTAGAAAATGTGAAGGCTGTTAGGAGTTTCCTGGGACATGCAGGATTTTATCGTTGTTTTGTGAAGAACTTTTCAAAGATTGCTTGACCATTGAGTGTGTTGCTAGAGGCCGAGAGAACGTTTGACTTTGTTGAACAATTCCTCAACGCATTCAAGATACTGAAGAACGCATTAATAACTGCACTTATATTGATCCCACCGGACTTGACAAAGCCATTTGAGCTGATGTGCAATGTTAGCGGTTATACGATGGGGGCAGTGCTAGCACAAAAGAAGAAAACAATGCTACACCCCATCGCATATGCGAGTAGAACCTTGAACCCTGCCCAAGCCAATTACACTACCACTGAAAAAGAACTTTTTGCGGTGATCTTTGCACTGGAAAAATTTAGAGCTTACTTGCTGGGATCTAAAGTGATCGTTCATACCGACCACTCGGCAATCAAATATTTAATAACAAAGAAAGATGAAAAGCCAAGGTTGATTCGATGGGTTCTCCTCCTTTAAAAATTCAACATGGAAACCATTGATCGCAAGGGGACGGAGAACCAGGTTGTAGACCACCTATCAAGATTTGAAAATCCAGAAGTCGACCACAACCAGTCAGAGGTGAACGCAACCTTCCCAGATGAGCAACTGTTCAAAATTGAATAGTTACCATGGTACACAGATGTGGTCAATTATCTAGTCTATGAACAATTTTCGGAGAACTACACAGCCCACCAAAAGAGGCAGCTTATACACGAATCTATATCCTATTATTGGGACGAGCCAAATCTTTACAAGAGGGGGTTAGACCAGATTTTGTGTCTATGTGTACTAGAGACTGCTCACCAGTGTATACTATCCCAATGCCATGACTTGCCATATGGTGGACATTTTAGAGGTCAATGCACAACAACAAAGGTGGTACAAAGTTGATAATTTTGTTCAAATTTATTCAAGGACGTGAGAGACTATTCGATGAAGTGTGACAGGTGCCAACACACGGGAAACATTTCATGGAAGAATGCGATGCTAATGAATATTATCTTAGAATTGGAGCTATTCGACGTATGGGGCATAGACTTCATGGGACCATTTCCACCATCAAATGGTCATAAATACATTCGGTTGGCCGTCGATTATGTTTCCAAATGGGTTGAAGTGGTATCGTGCATCGCAAGTGATGCGACGATAGTCTCCAAATTCTTGCTGAAAAATATCTTCACGCGTTTTGGCATCCCACGTGCTATAATAAGTGATGAAGGCTCCCACTTTGTTAATGGCGTCATCAACAAATTGTTGCTCAAATATAATATCCACCATAAGGTCGCCACCGCATACCATCCATAGACAAATGGCCAACCGAAGGTCTCCAATAGGAAAATCAAGCTGATCCTAGTGAAGGTGGTGAATCCTTCACACAAAGATTAGGCCATGAAGCTAGACGATGCCTTGTGGGCATATAGGACTGTCTATAAAACACCTATGGGCATGTCCTCGCATGCACTGGTGTTTGGAAAGGCATGCCACTTACCGCTTGAATTGGAGCACAAAGCAATGTGGGCAGTGAAAAAGCTCAATTTTGATTTGAAGACCGCATGGGAGGCAAGGAAACTTCAGTTGATTGATCTAGATGAATGGAGAACTTAAGCATATGAAAATGCCAAGATCTACAAGGAGCGCGCAAAAACGTTGGCATGACAAATGACTATGCGAGAAAGTTCTCCAAGTTGGACAGAAGGTTTTGTTATACAATTCTCGGCTATGACTTTTTCCCCGAAATAGACGTAGGTTCTTCCATTTTAAGAATGTAAAAGTCAGCAGGGGAAAGAAGATCATTTACTTACTCAAGGACATCTTCTATGATTCCTAACGGGTGAATGAAAGACCTATTAGCTAATTAAATTACTACTCCTGTCTAAGTTAGGTCTTTTAATTTTAATTCTTGGTATATCAAGTATGGTATTAAGTTAATGAACGCACCAAGATCGAACATCACTCTCTCTATTTTTTTCTTCCCAGTTACACAAGGTAGAGAGAACATACTTGAATCCTTTTGTTTTTCAAGCAAGTTCTTTTGAAAGATTGTAGACACATGTTGACTTACCACCATCCCCTCTTTTTCTTTAGCTTGCCTTTTCCTCGTGCATAGTTCCTAAAGGAACTTGGAATATTTTGGAACTTGTTTCACAGCTCAAGGACAGGAATGTTGATTTCCACCCTCTTGAACATCTCTAATAGTTTCTTATCTTTGTCCCCCATGAGCTCCTTTGACCTTGCAAGCCTTGAAGGAAAAAGTGCTTTAGGCACATAAGAATTTAATGGAGGAGAGGATACTGATACTCCATTTTTCTTATCTTGTTGTGTTTTTGTTGTGGATTTTAAAGAAGTGCTTTCTTGTTCTTTCAACTCTGGCTTTTTCGTTGTTTCAATAGGTGGCTCCAACCCTTTGCCACTCTTGAGCATTATTGCACTCCCATTCTCCCTAGGGTTCAATTCTGGCTGAGATGGGAGCTTTTCAGACTGTCTCTCTAACTTGCTGACTGAGGTGGCTAGCTGAAAGACTTGGGTCCCCAAAGCATCAAGTGCATTCGTTATGTCCTGCTGGAATTTAAGAGAATGGTCAGCTAGGCTTTTCAAAATATCTTCCATGGATATACCTGAGTTAGATGAAGCTTCATGACTAGACTGAGCTAGATGGCAACCATGGTTGCTATCAGTTTCATCGCCTCAATAGGTGTTTTGTTGACTAAGGTTTCTTTTGCAGCTGCATCAATGCTGCTCTTGTCAGTCTGCATCAGACCCTCATAGAAATACTGAATTAGCAGTTGGTTTGAAATCTGATGGTGGGAGAATTTTGCACAGGTCTTCTTGAAACGTTCTCGGTACTTGTGCAGTTGGTTTGAAATTGATCCACAGAGAGCTGATTTAGATTTCTTAACTTCAAAACTTATAGAAGGTAATCGGGGCGGGAGGGGGGTGGGGTGGGGGAGGGCGAGGGGGCAAGGGGTTTGTGAAGATGGTTAATGTAAATCGCATGAAAATTGAAATGCATGGACTGAATTGAGTGAATTTTGTGTAAAAATAATCAATTGAACAAAATACTTAGCTTGGGTCATTCTAGTTTATTCCATTCGCTTTCAATTCTATCATAGACTTACTCATACAATTAATGTGAAACTTTCGAATAAAAACTTAGTTTACTCATTTAGAATCGTAACCGGTAGTCCGTAAAATCAAGTTAATTTTTTTTTAAAAAAAAGAAAGAATCCTCCATTATTCAAAAAAAAAAAAAAAGAATCATAAAGATTAAGGGCGATTAGAAAGTAATGCTTATCAAATGAAATCCCAATTTGACTTCTCAAACTTACTTAGCCCTTGCTTCTAGGTGATTAACTACCTAACGATTAAAAATTAGGACTAATCAAAGCAGTCAATCACATTAACATAGCTAATTTATCAGATTATCCAATGCAAGATAGATTGAAGAATGAATTCAAGATGAAATCTCATAAAATTCAGAATATTCTCAGAAGAATTATAGCCCAAGTCTTAAGAATGAAGAAGGAATGGAGATAAACTACAAAACCCAAGCTAAGTACTTACCTCTTAGCCACAAATCATGCTCTATGATGTTAAAAATGGCAAAAAATTACTGCATTTTGTAGAAGGGAGAAGGAAAATGAGCCCCAAGAATTGCAAACGACATTATGACCTAAGCTTCGATAGAAATCAATTTATATTAGGCGTTTTAGCGTTTCGACGCTGGGTGTCGTAATGCTGTATAAGTCGTCCAGCGCACCTTTGTCTCTAGCGTTGCAACACTGGTCTGTTTCTTCACGAAATAGGCAACTTTTTTCTCTTAACGTTGCGCAACGCTTCGCCTGGGCAGATTTGCAATTCTCTTGGCCTTTTCTTTTTTCTCTTTTTTGTGCAGTTTAACTCACATCTTGGCCATTTTATTGTCTTTTCGCCCCAAACGCTTCATTCAACCACTTGTATACTTGAGATCTATAAAGATATCAATTAAACACATTAAATAGCTTAACGATCCCGAATTAAGTAGAGGGAGATATTACATTTTCGGTGTTATCAAGAGGTAGTTGCAATGGTTTGTTTTACTGATCATCATGATATATTAATTCCTCCAAATGTAAACATATAATCTGTTTGAGATCTAGTCTTATGTGGATCAGATAAATAACCTGCATTTACATAACCAACTAAATCAAAATTTTATTTGTTTGAATAAAATAAACGCATATCTATTGTCCCTTAAAGATAGTGGAGTACCATTTTCATTCCATTCCAATGCCTTTTTGTTGGAGAAGAATTATATCTAGCTAATAAATTCACCAAAAATGTTATATCAAGTCATATGTTATTAGCAAGTTACATGAGTGCACCTATCGCACTAAGATATTGTACTTCAGGACCAAGTAGTTCTTCATTCTCTTCTTGATGTCGAAATATGTCTTTTTTCACATCCAGTAATATAATTACCATTGGGAAGGTTCAATGGGTGTGCTTTGTCCATGTACAACCTTCTCAAAATATTTTTTTATATAAGTTGATTTATGAATAAATATCCCATCTGCTAAATGTTCAATTTACAGATTAGGGTAAAATTTTGTTTTTTCAGGATCTACATCTCAAATTCTTTCTTTAGATATTCTATAATCTTTGATAACTCTTCAGAAGTTCCAATTATATTCAAGTCATCAATATATACAATGATAATAACAAATTCTGACTGTGATTTCTTTATAAAAATACATGAATAAATAGGATTTTTTATACCCTTCTTTTAACAAGTTTTCATTTAGACGATTATACCACATTCGTCCAGATTGTTTTAATCCATCTAAGGATCTTTGTATTTTGATAGAATATATTTCGCTAGCATTTGAATGATATGATTCCGGTATCTTTAATCCTTCAGAGATTTTCATGTAAATATCATTATCTAGAAATTCATATAAATATGTTATGACTACATCCATAAGATACATGTCATGCTTTTCATACACAATCAAGCTAATTAGATGTCTCAATTTTATTGTATCCACCATGGGAAAATATGTACCAGACCCTTACGAGAAACCTTGTGCAACAAGTCTCGCGTTATATCTTGTGACCTCATTATTTTCATTCTTTTTTCTTATAAACACCCATATACCCGTGGGCTTGACAAAAGGGATTGGAATCGAAAGTGTGTGATTACTTTCTTTGATTTATTGAAACAGTTAAAAATCAAGTCAACAAGAAAAAGTTTAAGCAACATATCTTTGTCGATCTAAAATTGCAGCAAAATCCCTTCTTCGAAATGGTAGTGTCCTTCTTCAAATTCTTTTAATTCCACGATATCTTCCTTGCTATGGCTCTAGTAAGGATCTATCTTGTGAGAACCGCTTCTTGAAAGAACAAAAGGGAATAACGAAGAAGAGTTTTCTTAGAATTTTTCTAAGAAAATTGGAAGAATTTTTAGAGGAAGAGTTTTAGAGTAATTGTAGAGATTATTCTTATAGAGAGTGTAGTGTGTGTGTTCTATGAATACTCTCAAGGGCCCTATTTATAGAACTCCTAATCCTATTGAGATAATCTTTCTACAAAGACTAAATTAAATATTTAATAATATTCAATATTAGTAAATATCTACCCAAATTATTATCATATTAAATGGTTTAAAATATTTAAATCATATTTAAATATTTGTCTCCTGCAAAAATTTCAATTTGAATTTATCCAAATTAAATGATTAATTATTCGAATCTAATTCAAGTAAATTAATTAATTTTCCATCTAATTATTTAATTCAATTTTAAATAACCTATTTATAGTGACCTCATTCAAATAAACAATCAATTATTTGAATCTTATTCAAATAAATTAATTATTTTATTTCTACGGATCTTATTGATGCGTTGTTTTATTAGGTGGAAATATGGATGATATGCGTTGATGGATTACGTTGTGCACTAAAGTTTCCCCAGAGGAATCTAAGTGTAAATTCCTCTGAGTTTTCTTGTAAGTCCAGGGTTGAACATAGGGACTTGTGAAAATAGTTACGGGAAATTGTTAAGGAAGTTAATGATTTCTTGACCAAGTCAATGATGGCTAGTCGTTATAAGAGCAAGTGTTATTCTCGTATTAATGGCTGGTTGAGAATGTCTCAATTTAGAGGAGGGAGAATTTAACCACCCTTTGGCGACTTTTGTCCTAAATGTTTGAAGTGTCATTGCGAAAATAGATGTCACATGGGGTTCATGTTAGTTTTTCTAAACCTTATTGAATGTTGTATGTTTTTTCAACGGGTATTTGCTTAAAACCTAATGTAGGTCAATGTGTTTTTTGTTTCCAGCAACATGTTTGATTTTCCATTTAATGCCACTAGTTTGACCGGTTACATACAGTGGAAAGAGTCTTGTAAAATGTATTTCGTGGTAAACGACCTCAAGTTTGTCATAGTTGAGGAGTGTCCTAAGTCCCGACCCTTGATGCACTGCAAAGTGTTCGTAATGCATATGAGGTGTGAATGAAGGCTAATTCATTGGCTTGACTTCACATATTGGCTAGCATACTTGATGTTTTGGCCAAAAGTGTTGAGAACATGGTCATTGCATGCAAGATCATGGACTCGTTGCAAGAATTGTTTGAACGTTAGTTCTTACTTTTCAAGCAGAGAGGGATGGATGACAAAACCAGTAGTGTTAGTTCCTAAGTTAAACTCTAGGAGGAGAAAGCAAATGTTGTTGACTCTGTTAAGGTTCATAGACGAGAAATGTTCCCTGAAATGCAACTTGGAGCTTATTTAGGTTCTGATACTGATCCCACTACTCGACAAAAGGGGAGGATGTCTAAAGATAGTAAATATGATTTATTAGTCTTGAAGACATGTTTGGTAGAGAATGAAGATTCTATTTGGATCCTTGATTTAGGTGCTTCTAATCATGTTAGTTCCTCTTACGCAGGATTTATTTCCAGGCAAACGTTGCCACAAGGAGAATTAACTCTTCGAGCCAGTATTGGTGAGGTTGTTTCATCTATTGCTATAGATAGGCTGAAGTTATTTTTGGACAAGAAATGTTACCTGTTATTGGATAATGTTTTCGTAGTTTCTCATATTAAGAGGAACTTAATCTCGGTTTCTTGTCTCATTGAACAAAGTTATACCGTCTTCTTTTCTGAGAGTAAAGTGTTTATTTTCAAGAATGGGATGGAGATTGGTTTTGGTTCAATGGAAAGTAACTTATATGTACTAAGGTCGTTAGTCATAAAATCCTTGTATAATACTGAAATGTTCAGTACGATAACAACAACTAAAAGACCAAAGGTTTCTCCTAAGGAAAACAACCTTTTATTAGAGCCATGAACCTCAATAGGATTGAGCAATTGGTGAAAAGTGAACTTCTAAAGAGTTTAGAAGAAAACTCCTTGTCGGTGTGTGAATCATGCCTCGAAGGCAAGATGACCAAACAACCTTTTACTGGAAAAGGTTATCGCCAAGCTTGGAGCTTATACATTCTGACCTTCGTGGTCCGATGAATGTTAGGGCTCGAGGAGGGCATGAATATTTCATCTCTTTCATAGATGATTATTCAAGGTACGGGTATCTGTACCTACTACAACGTAAGTCTGAAGCCCTTGACAAGTTTAAGAAGTAAAAGGCTGAAGTTGAAAACTTGTTAGGTAAGAAGATAAAAACACTACGATCTGATCATGGTGGAGAGTATATAAACATCCAATTCCAAAACTATATGATAGAACATGGAATTACGTCCCAACTCTCGGCCCCAGGTACACCTCACCAGAATGGTGTATCAGAAAGAAGAAACAAAATCTTGTTAGACATGGTTCGGTCTATGATGAGTTATGCCCATCTTCTAGACTCGTTTTGGGCTTTTGCAGTGGAGACTGCATGTTACATTCTGAACAACGTTCCTTCGAAAAGTGTTTCTGAAACACCTTTTGAGTTGTAAAGAGGTCGTAAAGGTAGTTTATGCCACTTCAGGATTTGGGGGTGTCCGACACACGTACTTGTGACTAACCCAAAGAAGTTGGAATTGCGTTCGAAAGTTTGCCTCTTTGTAGGCCACCTCAGGGAAACGAGGGGTGGATACTTCTATGATCTGAACGAGAACAAAGTGTTTTGTGTCTACAAATGCCATCTTCTTGGCAGAAGACTGCATCAGGGATAATAAGGCATGAAATAAGCTTGTTTTACGTGAGATTTCTAGTGAGACTGCGACTACTAAGGGTTCAACAAGAGTTGTTGAACAGACTGACAGATGAAAAAGAGTTGTTGAGGTTAGTACATCTAGTCAACCAGCTCAAGAGTTGAGATTGCCTCGACGTAGTGGGAGGGTTTTGAACCCATTGCATCGTTACATGGGTTTAACTGAAGCCCATAACGTCATTTCTAATGATGGGGTTGAGGATCCATTGTCTTTCAAGCAAGCAATGAAGAATGTTAACAAGGATGACTTGATTAAAGCCATGAACCAGGAAATGGAGTCTATGTACTTCGATAGCGTCTAGGAGCTTGTGGATCTACTTGATGGGGCAAGACTTATAGGGTGTAAGTGGATCTATAAGAGAAAGAGAGGTGTAGATGGAAAGGTGCAAACCTTTAAGGCTAGACTCGTGGCACAGGGTTATACCCAGGTTGAGGGAGTTGACTATGAGGAAACTTTATCATCTGTCGTCATGCTAAAGTCTATTAGGATACTCCTATCCATAGCCACATTTTATGATTATGAGATATGGAAAATGGACGTCAAGACTCCCTTCCTTAATGGTAATCTTGAGGAGACCATCTACATGGCTCAAACAGAGGGTTTGTAGTTCTTGATCAAGAGCAAAGAGTTTGCAAGCTTAATAGGTCCGTTTATGGGCTGAAACAAGCGTCTAGATCATGGAACATTAGATTTGACAGTGTGGTCAAATCGTTTGGCTTTGATCAGAACGTTGATGAACCTTGTGTCTACAAGAAGATCATCAATAACTCAGTAGCTTTCTTGGTACTGTATGTGAATGATATCCTACAGTTGGGAATGATGTAGGGTTTTTTAATGACATTAAGAAATGGCTAACTGCCCAGTTCCAAATGAAAGATTTGTGTGAGGCACAATATGTTCTAGGGATCTAGATCATTCGGGATCGTAAGAATAAGAGGTTAGCCCTGTCTCAGACACCGTAAATCGATCAAATGTTGATCAGGTACAAGATGCAGAATTTCAAGAGGGGTTTGTTACCCTTTAGGGATGGAGTTGTTTTGTCTAAGGATCAATATCTTAAGACACCTCAAGAGGTTAAGGAGATGAGACGGATTCCCTATGCTTCAGCTGTTGGAAGCTTAATGAATGCAATGTCTTGCACCAGACCCGACATTTGCTATGCAGTAGGGGTTATCAATTGGTATCAATCCAATCAAGAATTTGATCACTGGACGACGGTTAAGAGGATCCTCAAGTATCTTTAGAGAACGAGGGATGACATTCTCTCCATGTAAACTCAACGTTATATACATTTGTATATATTGATCCACTGATGTTTTAGTCCAAGTGGGAGTATTGTTGGGTTTTATGTCTTAAAACTTGCAGTTTGTAAAATGATAAACATCTTCTATAATCAATAAACTTATTATTGATGTCATAAATTGTATGAAAGTCTAGATCCAATAAACCAAGTCCCATGACTATAACATGAGTACTTGAACTTTATGTGGAGACATAAGAGTGGATCAGGTTCGAGTAAATAGTCAAAATTATCTGTAGTACATGAATACGGTTGGGTACCTTATTCAGGTAACACTATTGGATGCAGCCTACTCTGTAGTTGTTACAAAGAGTTGTAAAGTGCTATATATGAAGTAATCCTAATTCATACATGTTATGACATGAGGAGTGGGGGTGTCTTATGCAATGAGTTTGCATAAGATCGGACAAAGAAATAAGTCACTCTTACTTTATAATGTTGTTTACTGTATAAGACTGACTATTTCACCTAAATGACCTAGATAACTTGATCTTAATCCTGAGCTAACTATGAACTCCCTTTTATTCAGGATTACCCTTAGATTTGCAAAGGTGAGGGTTGGCTCAACATGTCGGCTCAATAAGACTCCCATTTCAGGGGTAAGACCTAATAGATAGCTGGGGACATAGGGTGCAAGATGGAGTTCACGCCTACCCGATTTAGGGATAGGAAAAAGGTTGTTCTCTCAAGTACTGAATCCAGGTCTTGAACAAGGAACCCCACCCTCTCACTGGGTGAGAGAGTTTGGTTTTATGATTGGATCACAAACCAGTTGTTCATTAAAGAATCAATAGGAACTTGAGAAATAAGATGTAATCTCAATGGTAAAACATATATTTGACCCAGTCGTTATTACGAACAACTTGATGCGCCACAGTGAATTTACCTCCTATTTTTTTTTGTTTGTAAAGACGAAAAAACAAATTCGATTATGGTTAAATCATGTGGACATAATAGATCTACAGTGAGGGGAGTGCAACTATGGGCTTTAGTGGAGTGACCCATTAGTTAACGAATGAGGATTAATCTGGTCTAATGAGTTTAGCCAATTAATCTCGGATTGTTGGAGCCCATGATCTGTAGGTCCGCGAGGTCCCTCTACTAGCTTGTAACGGACTAGCTCTAGAATAACATGAGAAGTTAATTTGAAACGTTCAAATTAGAATTAAGAGAATTAGTAATTATATGAGATATAATTACATGTTTAATTTGAGAATTAAACAAAATAAGAGAATTTATATTTAAATATGATTTAAATATATAAAGATGGATGTGTGTAAAAATTAATATAATATTTGATATTAGAATAATTAAGTTTTATTTAAAAATTAATTTATGAAATTAATTTTATTTTTTTAGTTTTTAAAATCAAAATGGATTTTAAAAATCAAGTTTTGATTTTTTGATAAAATTGGAAAATTAGAAAAGCAAAACACAAAATGGAAAAACCATGTTTTCCATTATCCATCTTCTACTTGCTCACACAAAAGCCATTACTATTGCCTTGTGTTACTCCAAGCATGAGCTGCAACTTGTGCAATTCTCTCCCTTGCATGTTGATCTACAATATATTGAAGAGTTTGGAGTGAATTTCGGGCATGCAATCAAGAGAGAATTTTAGAGAAAATTCGTGCTGAAGAAAGTGTTCTTCAACCAGATTGCTGCTGTGAGCAATTCTCCTTCATCCCTTGATTCAAGCTTGTTTTGAGTCCCACAACTCAATGTAGAGTATTGACATAATAGTGAGAAAGATCATGAGGTGGTCTGAAACAAGATTTAGAGAAGATTGCAGTTTGAGATCGAGCTTTGAAGAGGTTCTACAAAGGTATGTCATAAAACTCACCTATTTTCTACAAGAGCATGCTTTATATTTTGTCAAAATTAATGAATTAGAGTTCTTAAATGATCCTTGTTGCTTCCGTTGTGGCTGATACATTTCTACAAGTGGGAGATGATATTGGGGTATACCTTAGTTTATTGTATATTGTACTTATCTTTATCTTGTATTGTACATTAGTCTCCCGAGGCATTAGGACAAATGGGAGATTGTTGGGATTGGTGTCCTAATTCTCTCGGAGTCTCGTAGTTTATAATCTATACACATTGTTATGAATAAAATAAGAGTTATTTTATCCAATATTTACTCATATCCAATAAACAAAGCTTCATGGTTATTGTATGTAAACTTAAGCATGTAAATGAGATATACAAGCGGATCATGCCTTAAGTGATAACCTAAAAAGGTCTGTAGTATAAGGATTAAGGAGGGATACCTAATCTTGGTGATACTATGGATATGACCCGCTTTGTAAAGGTTTGCAAGTGTTGTGAACTACTACAGATGGTAGATCCTGACCATTCATGTGGAGACATGTGAGCGGGGGTGTCCTATACAAAGAGATTGTATAAGACTGGACCACAAAATTACTAGTCTCTTTATATAACGCCGTTGATACTTAAGACTTACATCTCACCTAAACGACCATATGTGACATGACCACATGACCTCTATCCTGAGTGTTTTGGGAACTCCTGCCTTTGAGGGTGGTCCTTTGATTAGTATGTGTAAGATTGGCTAGATTGCCAACTCAACATGCCTACCATTTTGAGGATTTGTCTGATTTGGGAGCAGGGAACTCAGTTACACAAGATGTAATTCACTCTTTCCTCGAAGCAGGGGCAAATAGATAGATTGCTCCCTTAAGGGCTAATTCCGGGTCTTGAACATAGTGGCCACAACTTTTCTTTGGAAGAGTGGACTATGACTTATATTCATTAGAGGAATCAATGTTACTTAAGGAGTTAGATGTAACTATAGGGGCATAACGGTTATTGGTCGAGCTATACTTACGAGCGATCTGTGAAGGGTTGTCGCACCACTGATTGGTTAAGATGGACACATAATATATCTATGGTAAGGAGAGTTCAGCTGTCGGTCTTTAGTAGAGTGCCTGGTAGTTAACGGATGGTGGATCTAGTGACTAAAGAGTTTAGTTAATTATTCACATACCGTTGGAGCTTCAAGCTACAGGTCCATAAGGTCCCCTTGGTAGCTCAACGGATTTAGTTGAGGATCAGTTCTTGGTGTTGATTTGAAATGTTCAAATTAACAAGAGGTAATTCGATTATATATGATATGATCGGTATGATGTATGAGATCCTAATAATGGGCAGAAATGCTCGTTATTACAATGCAAAGATAAAAAAAAAAAATGTAGGATTGCAATGGTAAAAATATATAAAATTGTGTCCAAAAGCATTAAGTTTAAAACATTGCAATCGCATGCATCCATCGCATTAAAGCAGTTAATTTACGTATTTTGTGCAAAAAAATGCATTGGCGCAAGGCAGAATTGCGATCCAAGGAATTTAGCATCCAAGCGCATTAAGAGATTGCAACCACAAGGCTATGCGATCATATGCGTTCGCGAAGATCTGCTCAAGAAGGTGGCCGCATAAAGTCGGCACATCAAGGTGAAATCTTAATAAATCACGATGGGACAAAAAGCTGATGACGGTTGAATCCGAATTTAGTTGACAAGCCGTTAATGACACACTATAGCAAGTACACTAAACTTTTCATTGACAATTAATCGGCACATCAGACAGAGAATTAATGACATCCCATCAGTGCAATCATTTGAGAGAAAAAGCTCTTCACCCTGAATCTCTATAAATACCGTAGGCCGCCTTCGTTAAAGGAGTTAGGTTCCATTCCAATTGAACCATATATGGAGAGTTCACCATACAAAAGATAGTTAGCTGTTGTTCATAGTTTTCTTACACGTAGAAAGCGGAGGCGAGAGAAGAGAGAAGATGCCGAAAGATCGTTCCTGGTCAGCTTGAGAGAGTGCCGGGAAAGCGCTGAGAATAGAGAGAGGGCCGACTCTTGCGAAAGCAAGGATATTCTTTCGGGCAGAGTAGAGAAACTCAGTGTAAAAGCCTTGGGAAGCAAAAAATTGCTACCAAACTCCCTATCTTCACTCCCCATTGTCATTCTGTATTTTGATTTCATTTATAGAATGGAACTTGCATCTCTACATTTGTTCACTCTCATTACATTACGCATGAGTAACTAAACTTCCAAATGGGTTGAGAAGTACTTAGCTAGCATGACCTTAGATCTTCATTTTATGCGATCATTTTGTCTTATGTATGCGTCCATCACCCTTTAGAGCTATTCGAGAGAGAGTCTAAAGAAAGAACCTAGACTTGAGAGAGCTAGGTTAGAATCTAGACTTGAGAAAGCAAGATTAGAACCGCATAAGCAAGAGATAGAGACTTAAAGAAAGTCTCTGTTTGCTAACATGCATCGCATGCACCCTAGAAATAGGTTATGGTAGTATGCGGTCACCTTGTGTATGTGTGTGTCATTCATCATCGCATAGACAAGAGTAGAGGCTTAGACACAAGTCCTATAGACATCATCGCATACATCGCATGCGTCCTAAAACTAGGAGCTATAGCATTTGCATTGAGAGATGACTTGCTGTTGTATGTATATAGCATGATCGCGTAACATGAATACAATCTTATGAAGTGTTAGCTAAATCCCTTCTCAACCCGTTTCCCCACAAACTCATTGTAACTTTCATTGTATTAACTCTTTTCTCTATTTTTTCGCATAGGATTTATATTTTAAACAACATACGAACCAAATCATTGTTTTATTTGTTACCGCAAAGGAATCTGAAATCACCGTCGCATATTGTCTTCATAGTCCCTGTGTTTGACCCTGGGCTTACCAAGAAAACCTAGTAGAGTTTACACTTGGATTTTGCTAGGAAAAATTGTATGCACAACACATACACCACCATCGCACTATACACCATATTTTCATCATATTGACCACGCATCAAATACATCTAGTGGAGGACTAATATAAATGAGATTTACATTAAGTGCCGTGGAATAGAAAAAGAGCTATAGTTTATATGTTTCATGAGATGAAATATTAAAACTATAGGTTATAAATATAATATGGTAAATTAGTTATCATTTATATTTATAATAATATTAATTATTGGATAATTATCTCTTTTTCTCTAATAACCAATTGAGTGGGAGGTTATTGGTGGTTTTATGGTAATCGTGAGATAAAAGGAAAAATATTTTCCTAATTTTAGTAAGATTTTACAAGGTTGAGAAATCTCGAAAATATTGTCACGGAAGTTGTCAAGTAAATAGGATTTACTAAGCGACAACTTAGATAAGGTAAACGATCGTGGAGTGTTTGTAGGCGATAGGCACTTAGCTAAGCGATGAGCTAAACGATCGTATAGCTTTGGCTAGACGATCGCTTAGCTCTTTCTAAACGATTGGGCATCGACCTATATGATAGGTTCCACCATCTCCCACTTGCTTAATCGTTTACATGATTGTTGTTTCCTCCGTCTTTTGCCTCAAACCAAGTCCACACAGAGCCCACCCTCTAGATTCTCATACCGAGAATACCAAGGTAGCCTTTTTAGTGGTGTCATACTCAACTCGACACTGTCAAGGTTCTGTGGAGGCCGATCGTATTGTTAGGGTGTTCATGACTGAGGCGATCGCTGAGTTTGAGTGCATGGTGTTCGTGTAGTGTAGCGGTCATGTTAGACGAGCGTTCGGATGTTGCTGTGTTCGAGTGTTCGTGATCAAGGAGATTGGCGATAAGTCTACCAATGTGTGTAGCATTTCTCCTTGATCATTTGTATTATCATACTGTAGTTTCTGTAATTAATGCATAACCGTATGTTTCTATTTATGACTGTAATTGTAAAGTTCATATATGATTGTAGTTTAGAATGATCTTTTCGCTGCTCATAGAAATCCTCGTGTTTGATTTCCTTCACTTTTCAACTATTTCAGACTTATGTTGCATTAGGAATAGATACCTATATCTAGAATAATCATCTATGAAAGAGATTAAATATTCATACCCTTCTTTTGCTTTTACATTCATCGGATCACAGAGGTTTGAATGTATAAGCTCCAAAGTTTTTTTGGCTTTATAACATTTTCCAATAAAATGTCGCTTTGTTATTTTGCTTTCAAAGCATGACTGACATACAAGTAAAGAGTTTGCTTCTAAACCATTTAGATGTCCACTTTTCACCAATCTCTCAATCCTATTGAGATTGATGTGACCTAACTTTAGATGCCAAAGATGGACATTTTCTTTGGGAGAAACTCTCGGGCTTTTAACTGTTGTCGTTTTGAACATTTCAATATTTAGCACGGCTTTTGTAGCTAATGACCATAGTACATATAAGTTATTTTCCATTGAACCAAAGCCTAGATCCATTTCATTCTTAAAAATAAACACTTATTTTCAGAAAAGGATAGGGAATACTTTTGTTCAATCAGACAAGAAACATAAATTAAGTTCCTCTTGATATGAGGAACTACATATACGTCATCTAATAATATATATTGTTTCTTGTCCAAAAATAATTTAAGTCTGCCTATAACAACAGCTGAAACGATCTCACCAGTATAGATTCTGAGAGTCATCTCTCCAGCTACTAATTGTCTCTAGGAAATAAATCCCTGATAGGAAGAACATAAATGATTAGTAGCTCCTGAATCTAATATCTAGGCAGAATCATCATTATCTATTAAGCACGTCTCCAAGACAAATAAATCATATTTATTTTCTTTAGAGTTCTTCCTTTCTGAAGAGTAGTGGGATCAGCTCCACAACATATATCGTAAACTCCAAGTTTCATCTCAGAAGGCAATCCTCGTCGATTAACTTCACTAGTTTTAGGAACATTTGCTTTCTCTATTTATCCTTTGACATTCAATATGAACTGGAGTTTATGTAGGGAACTGACATTACTGGGTTTGTCGTCGTTGTTTGAGTAGATGCTCTAAATTTCGTCCACATCTCAAATGCATCACGAACATTTCGATTTGCATCAGAGATTGAGACTTGAGAACAATCCTTAGTCAAGACGATGTCGAGGTCGATAAACACGAAAACCGTTTTAATTGAATCTTTCAACGTCAAATAATTAAAAACAGTCAAATCACTAGAGGTAAATAACGAGAAAATATAATTTGACATTTTTGCTGAAAAGAAACAAATTAATCTACATTATATTTTAGCATAATTATAAAACATCCAATCAAGTTTAGCAAAAACTAAATGAATGCCATTTAACATCTAAAGATAATTATAAAACATAATTATTAACTAACTTAACAATTTCTTGTAAATGTGACCCTTCATTTTAGACCCTAGAGTTCTGCCCCAATGAACCAGCCGAAGGAAAAAATTGATTGGGGTAAAAACTAAAGTGATCCTATCTATTTCTAGAGTTCGCCTTGATATTGACCTAATGCACAAACCATCTGAAGGGGGATGCTCCTAGGACGCTTCGAGGCCAAACAGCAAAATCTCACGGTGCAAACCAATGAAGGAGGTCGTAGGACATATTGACACACATTCCTCTCTCACTTATTATAAATACTCTCTCCATTCACCTTGATATTGAACCATGCAAACACCATCCGAAGGGGGGCGCTCCTAGGGCACCTCAAAGCCAAGCATGGTCTCACGGTGTGAATATTAAAGGAGAAACGTGAGTGAAAAAATTGACATATCTTATACATTCTTTTCCTCTCACTGAGTATTTTAATAACCCGGGGTTCATTTAACTTAGCAAAAATATGACTAATTATTTTCACTTAGTGATCATTTAAGTTTGCCCAAAAGTAACACTTACTTTGGATAGTTAACCAATTTTGATTAATGATCGTTGAACATGTTAACAAACTTTAATCAACAATTGCATACTTGTAGCAAATCTATCTAATTCACCTTTCTAGGTTAGTGATAACTTGTAGAAATACAAGTTATTTATACCATTTTATTTAGATTCTGCGGCAAAAAGAAGGAAAAAGTTGCATCGACCGTATAGAAATTGGCTTAGAAACAAAAAAGTTGTAAAGTGTCGTAAGCATACCCGCTAACCCCATTGCGATGGCAAAATGGAATGTCCAAGTCTTTGTTTTACAGGAAACAGGTCACCGCATGTGACAATCGCTTGAGGACAAAAAAAAAACAATGCATTCGCACCGCATACGATAATCAATCCTGGGTAAAAAAAGATCAACGCAATTGCGGTGCATGCGACGATCGATCGTGGATGGAAAGATCCACACATTAGCACCGCATGCGGCAATCGATCCTGGATAAAAAGATTAACGCAATTGCACCGCATGCGGCGATCGATCGTAGATGCAAAGAGTGACGCATTCGAACGGAATTTTGAAATTGTACAGTTTTTTCTATTGTATGATCTGATAAATTGAACGTGGAGCCGAGCGGATGTTTCCACTAAGCCATGGCAGGAAAAAGTAGCTTTTCAGAGCAGGACCACTGATGCAGGTGGTGCCAAGGTCTAGAAATATCTACATCAATTTTAAAGAGAGGAGGCTGGTCTGGAGAGACAACATAGAGAAAATCTCGGGAGAAAGATGAGACAAGACCAAAAGGGAAGTCTCTGGAGTAAGAAATTCATTCTCATTCCAAAAGAGAAGTTCTGTGCAAAGATCACTTCTACTTAGAAAACAAGCATTAGAAGGAAGTTCTCCATCACATTCCTCCCACACCCTGGCGCACATCGTCTCCGATCAGGGTCCGTGTCAAGACATTGACACACTTTCTTTATTTGTTCTCACTTTACATTCATCAACTGTGTTAATCTCTAATCTTTCGTTCATTATCTGTACTAAACGCTTTATATTTATCATTTAATATCATTATCATATTCATCGTCAGCTCTCTGTTCTTCACTATACATTCATTATCCATTTCCTTCACCATGTGTAACTAATCCCCAGGATAAGGGAAAAGGATTAAGCGAGTAAGTTAATCCTTGTTGAAAAAATTACCTGAGTTTAGCTAACGCATGCTCAACAAAATCTTCACCTATGAGAATAGAAGTGAAGATGTTATTCCTCCTCTCGAAAGAAGGTTGGAAGAATGCATTAACTAAAGTGAAGAGTATTTTCAGAGATGGAAACAACCTTGTGTTCACAACGTTCATCCCTGATTCACCATAGATATATGAAAACACGACCGATCACTGAAAGGTGTAAGCCAGGGGAAAACGGAACCTTAGTTGCGTCCTTAACAGGATTGACGAACTTGCAATGTCCTTTCTCCCAACCCATTCTCTCTCTAACACATTTCACAATACTCGCCACTGCATTCATCAGATATTTGCACATCTTCACAGACAGTCCTCAATTTGTTTATTACCGCATCTTATTTTATCACCGCAATTTATTTTATCATTACCTTTTATTTATTGTTGCATTTTATTACCGCATTTTACTTGTTCACCGCATTTTACTTTTCCCAACACAATTCATTATTATTTTGTTTTCCCGGTTGCATATATCACATTAGTATCACATTATTCACTACAATCCCCGTGTTCGACCTCAGATCACTCTGAGAAACTTGTGTTGGAATTATACTTGTTTCCAGTGCAAGAAAACTTGTGACACACGCACACTACACGAACGCATACTACGAACGCATCTAAGCATCACCACATACATCATTTTAAAATGTAGTATCGCATTTATTATTATCGCAAAGCACATACATCATCAACCTTACAAGTTGTTTGCGAGCACACAAAATTCCAGCGAACATTTAGTTTCCAGGTATTAGTGTTACGTTTCCGTCAACTTAAATACCCCAACCTAGACAGAACTAGCCTTAGACAAAAGGTCTCTTATAGATACATTTTCTACAAATTTAATATTATTAATCTGATTAAAAAGATTAAACTAATTTCTAATCTCATTAGAAATTTGTGATCTTAGGTCTATGTGAATCATATTTTAGAACTATTTTAAAAAATGATTTTACCTAAGTTTGCATGCAATTCTGAACTATTGATTTTAATTTCTAACTTCATTTAATAATAACTCTTATAAAATAAATGAAACAAATTAAAACTATTTATTGCATCTAAAGATATACTTTATAAAATTATCTAAAGTAGTGTCATGTATCATGCAATTCCCATTTCGTTATTAAACATACATAACACTTATATATTAAAGTAATGAAATAATTAATAACATACATTCAAATATACATCCATACTACCCTTATAATCTAAATGATGCATGTATATATTATTAATGCATGCAATCATATAGCATAACACTTATATTATATGATGCATGAGATGCTATAAAATTAAATCATGCAACTATATATTATAACATTTATAATATAAATGATATGTGAATAATACATAGCCTATGGTGGGATTTTTACTATATGACATTCATTATGACATATATAAAATAATTAAACCATACATCATATGCATAATTTAAAGAGCAACTATGGACCTAGATTGGACCCCTAAAACCATTAGTTAAACTAATATAACATTTATATTAATTTAATCAATTAAAAAGTCTAACTATTACAAAATAATAGTCAAACTGGTTTGAAACAGGTGAACTGGTCCTTGAATCGCACGAACTGGACCGGCCAACAAACCGCCCTCGAATCGCTCGAACCAAGCGAATCAGACGCGAACCAGTCGAGCCACGAACTGAACTATGCACGCGAATCGGAAAATTTGTTCCATCTCGAAGCGTTGCAACGTCGTATTCTAGCATTGCAACGCTACGAAAAAATTTTCCCTTCCACCTCATCGCAACGTTACAACGCTAGGGCACAACGTTGTAATACTGTGATACAGTCTACACTGTACAGTCGCAATCTCGTTTGAATTTCCTCTGTTTTTGCCTCGTTTTCTCCAGAAACTCATCGGGAATAGTACGAGCGACTCAAAAACAATAAATTACAGACTCGATCGCAAAAAATATGCCAAAGACAGGGCCCTTACAAATCAAGTTTGTAAACATAATGTTGTAAAACTAAAGCCTAATCCCGAAACGTCCATAATTGCAAACCATTCAAAAAATCATTCATTAACATGAAAAAATTTACAGAATGTACCCACAAAAACTTTGTGAAAAAATTCTAGAAAAATAACAAAATAGGTCCATAAGGTCCCCTCTGTAGCTCAACATTCAGTGAGAGTTTAATTAATTATCGAATTACCATTCTTCCATTTCTTCTACAAGTTGGTTCTACACAAATTTAAATTGAGCCAAAGAGGACAAGAGATTGTACTCTGCGGCTTGACTCTTTTCTTTCATCTCAATTCTATTCTCTTCATTTCATTCGATTAAGTATTGATCTTGTGAAGACAATTTGATTTTTTATGAATTCACATATTTGATCGACTACACTTTGTTACTGTTTATTTCTTACCATATATTAGATGCATCTATAACTTCATTCAAAGTCCATTTCTAAACGCTTAAGCCAACATAATCATTGGGTAAAAGCTACTTTAGCTTGAATTATTCGAGAGAATAAGCAAGCCAGCATTAAGTTAAAAACGTTTGGTACATCTAGAGATAGAGGTACTAGTGTTTTATTGCATTATGTGATTAACGCATGCATCCTAGAGAGGAATTTGTGTGGCATTCGCATTGAGAAGTGCTGAATAGAAAGTAAGCAGAAACCTAACATATTTACAGAGTTATAAACAAGCAAAGTCATTTCCATCCGCACCACATTCTTGTACGTGTATATTTCACTTAGATCGACGTATATCACTTACACTAAATACCATTTTCACACGACCCCTTGTTTTCCACTTGACCTTTTTGTATCTTCTTGCATGCACACATCAAACTTAGTGTAGATAACTCATTTAGCATTCATTAGGATACTTCTACATTAGCTACAACGCAAGCTCTACGTTAGCTTCAATCTAAATCCCTGAGTTCGACCTTTGATTTACTAGGAACCTGGATTAGATTTATACTTTGATCTGATTTAGGAAAACTTGAACGCAGAAAGAGGAGTTTTGTGTCCCTTCACGCATCACTAATGTATCGTCAACACATCATTCACATTTGTACCCTATTTTTCCAATTTTCTCACACAATACACTCCTAAGCTCGCATCACGAAGAGAACGAACACTGCTTCTCACAAAATCTCAGCTTCAAATCTTCAGTGAACCACCAAGAGATCTTCTCTTCTATTCTCAGTCTTCAATTTGAGTGGTGGAACTCACAACTGAAGTAAATTTTTGAAGGATTTGGTGTGGGTTTTAGATGAAGAACAAGGTTTCTGCAGAAAACTGATTTTCAGCCATTCACCTCTTTCAATTCTGAAAAAACTGAGAGTTTTTTTTTTCAAATTTACATGCAGCACTCATCAATGGAGTCAATGCCACCTCAAATTGAAGTTAAAAGTGGGCGAGGTGTTTGTTTTTTGTTAAACAACATTGAATTTTCCAAGATTAAAAAATTTCACTACCTAATTTCAATTCTCATTATTGTTAAACAACATTGAATTTTCCAAGATTAGAAGATTAATTAAATTCAAATTCAAAAACTAATTTTCTGAAATTTGATTTTAATTAATTAAACAAATTTAAATAATTAAATAATAATTTAATATCAAATATTAAATTAATCAAACACCTAATTTTAAACATGAATCCTATTCATGTAATTAAGATTTAAATATTATAAAGTCTCAATTTCGTTTAATTTTGATAAGTTGAACGTTAATTATATCGAATATAATTATACAAACCCTAATTTGAAATTGAACAATTCAAGTTCAAACCTTAATTTGCAATTTGAACAGTTCAAATTGTAACCCTAAATTCAATTTGAACATTTCAAATAGAAATTTAATTTGAACACTTCAAATTGAAATTATTTCAAATTTACTCAATTTACTAATTCAAGGTGTTCATGTTTTACGAGCTAGTAGAGGGATTTTATGGACATACAGATCATGAGCCTTAATGATTTGAGATTAATTGGCTAAAACTTTTTAATCGGAATTAATCAATATTCGTTAACTATCGAGTCACATCACTATAGCTTGATAGTTGCACTCTCCTCACTGTAGATATATTGGTGTCCACTTAATTTAACCATAATCAGTAAGTCGGTCCTTCACAAGTTGTTCATAATAACAGCTGGGTCATATTTTACCCCTGGAATTACTTCCTGCTCCTTAAGTTCCACTGATCATCTAATGAACAGTTGGTTTGTGATCTAATCACTAAACTGTTGGGAATGTTCTAGAACTCGTAGTTCGTGTTAAATATTCTATTTATCAATAAAATATTATTGAGTAACTTATTCAATAAAGTTGTTGATTTTGTATTCTATTATGAAAATCCAATAAACATATCCAAGACTATAGTGTGAATACTTTAACTTTATGTAGCGATATAAACAGGATCAAGTTAAGGGTATATAACCTAAATGATTCAATAAGTATATGGATGAAATTGGGTATCTCATCCTGGTAACATTATTGGATGCGACCCATTTTGTAGGTAGTACAAATGATGTGATCCACAGATCATTCATGTAGAGACATGCGAGTGGGGGCATCTTATACAATGAGTTTTCATATAGATTGGACCACGAAAATAGTCATTTTTCTTTATAATGACCGTTTACTATTAAAACTGACTATTTCATTATTAAGTAACCTAGGTTAACTCGATCTTAATCCTGAGCTAGCTATGAACTCCTGTTTGTTCGAGATTATCCTTTGATCTGCATGGGTGAGAGTAGTCCAATAGCACTGCTCAATAAGCTTTCCATTTTTGGGATAAGACAGGATGAATAGCTGGGGAGATAGCCCTGCAAGATGGAATTCAATCTTACCTGATTTAGGGTTAGCAGAAGACTGTTCTCTTAAGTACTGATTCCAGGTCTTGAACAATCGGGGCCTCGCCTTCTCATGATAGAAAAAGGCTACTTATGAATCAAAATTATTCATTAGAGGGTCAGTAGGAACTTAAGGAACGAGATGTATTCACAGGGGTAAAACGGTGATCTTTACCCAACTGTGATTACGAACAACTTGTGAAGGATCGACTTACTGATCATGGTTATATCAAGTGAACATAATATATCTACAGTGAGGGGAGTTCAACTATGGGCTTTAGTGGAGCGACAATTAGTTAACGAATGAGGGTTAATTCGGTATAATGAGTTTAACCAATAATCTCGGACCGTTGGAGCTCATGATCTATAGGTCCGCGAGGTCCCCCTACTACCTCGTAAATGGATTAGCTTTAGAGTAGCATGATAAGTTAATTTGAAACGTTCAAATTAGAATTAAACGGAATAAGAGAATTTATATTTAAATATGATTTAAATATATGAAGGTGGATTTTTGTAAAAAAAATAATTTAATATCTGATATTAAATTAATTGAATTATTTAAATAATTATTTATTATTTTTATTAGAAAATTAATTTGTGAAATTAATTTTACAAAATTAATATATATTTTTAATTTTAAAATCAAATTGATTTTTTGAAATCATTTTGTTTTTTGGAAAATTGAAAAATTTACACAAAATAGAAATTTGGATTTCCCCATTACCATCTTCAACTAGCTCAGACAAAACTCATTTACATTTTGCTTCATTAACTTCAAGCATTAGTTGCATCTCATGCAGCCATCTTCCTTACATGATAATCTACAATAAATAAAGAAGATTGGAGTGGAATTGAGGCATGCATTCAAAGAGGTTTTTCAGAAAAATTCGAGCTGAAAAAGTGTTCTTCAAAGTTGGTTATAGCAGTGAGCTTCTCTCCAATTTTTCTGTCGATCAAGTTGTTCTTGAGTCCCACAATTCATTCTAAAGCTCCAAGAGGATAGTGGGGAAGATCATGAGGTAGTTTACAGCAAATTTCAGAGAAGATTGCAGTTGAAAATCAAGATCTTGAAGAGTTCTACAAAGATATGAGTACAAACCCTCTTATGTTAGATGAGCATGCTTTAGTTTCTGCCAAAATTAATGAATTAGAGTGCTTATTGATCCTTGTTACTTCCACTACATGCTGATATACTCTTACATAAATCGTCTCCCTCTCGGGCTAAGGAGAGGGTGGGGCCCCTTGTTCAAGACCTTTATTCAGCATTTAAGAGAACAACCTTTCTCCTATCCCTAAATCGGGTAGTCATGAATTCCATCTTGCACTCTATGTCTCCAGCTATCTACCTGGTTCTAACCCTAAAATGAGAGGCTTATTAAGCCGGCACTATTGAGCCAACCTTCACCTATGAAAATCTAAGGATAATCCCGAATAAACAGGAGTTCATAGTTAGCGTAGGATTAAGATCGAGTTACCTAGTTCATCTATGTAAAATAATCAGTCTTAAACGGGAAACAATGTTATAAAGTAAGAGTGACTTATTTCTTGGTCCAATCTTACGCAAACTCATTGCATAGGACACCTCCACTCCTCATATCAATACATGAACGAATCAGGATCACTTCATTTATAGCACCTTACAACAAATTGTAACAACTACAGAGTGGGTCACATCCGATAGTGTTACCAGAATAAGGCATCATACCTTATTCGTATACTACAAACTATTTTAGCTATTTACTTGAAGTTGATCTATCTTTATATCTCCACATAAAGTTTGAGTATTCATATAATAACCATGAATCTTAGTTTATTGGATTTAGTCTTTACAAGTGCAATTTACAGATTGAATAACAACTTTATTGAATATATGTCGAATAACATCTTTATTGATAATAGAAAATGTTTAATTCTACAAACTACGAGTTTTAGGACATACAACCCAACAGCAATCTGGCCACTCTCATCCATACAAATCAAAGGACTGTCTTCATAGGTAGGAGTTCATAATTCACTCAGGATTTAGGTCATTTCAACTACGGTCATCCTAGGGAAATGTAAATCTCTACTATTAACGGTGTTATATAATGAGGCTAATCATTTCGTGGTTCGGTCTTATACAAACTCTTTGTATAGGATACTTCTGCTCACATGTCTCCATATGAACGATCAAGATCAAATTATTTGTAGCACTTTACAACACTTGTAATATCTACAAAGCGAGCCGTATCCATAGTGTCACGAGGATAAGGTACCCAACCTTATCCATCTATAACATACCATTTAGGTTATCATTTAAACATGATCTACCTGTATGTCTCTACATACACATGTTTAAATTACATAAAATAACCTAGGATCTTAGTTTATTGGATTGAGTGTACGCTCATAAAATAATAATTATTTTATTAATAACAATTTGTTTATACAATGTTTACAAACTACGAGAATACAATGGAGATTAGGATACCAATCTCAACAGTATCAATTTAAACCCTAAACTAAGAATTGTAACCCTAAACTATAGGAGTTGTATCAATTTTAACTTTGAACTTTGGGAGTTATATCAATTTAAACCACAAACTAATAATTGTATCAATTGCCATGAACTTTCATAATTGTATCAATTTAAACCTTGAACTTTCATAAATATATCAATTTAAACCCTAAACTTTCATAAACATATCAAAATAAAATACAATTGAGGGTTTAAGTTGATACAATTATGAAAATTCATGGTCTAAATTAATATAATTATTAGTTTGGAGTTTAAATTGATATAACTCACAAAGTTCTAGGTTTAAATTGAAACAATTATTAGTTTAGAGTTTAAATTGATATAACATTAAAAATTCAGAAATATAAATTGATATCGGGCCCAAACTAATCCTAATTACTAATTTGAGGAAAAATTTCACAAAATGACCCGAAACCCAAAAACTTTTTTTTTTACAGATGTCCTCTTCCTAAAAACTTTTCTACCACTGACCTTTTGTCCATGCGAAATTTCAAAATTACCCCCCAGTTTTCTTCAGCCTTCAGATCGCACCACATTTCTTCTTCCTTCAACGATTTCTTTAGCCCTTCATTCAATGTGCATTCAATACACCATCAACATTCCACCAAAACATTTATTCCCAACTAATATTCTTCCAATAGCATTGAAGAGAATGGAATGTCACCCTCACTTTTTGTCATTGAACTCCCCACAAAATTCTCTCATTGTTCTCTCGTAGCTTTCTCTCAGAGTTTCAGCCTAATATCTCCGTTGATCACTTTCATCATTAGATTCAATCCACATTTCTTCTTCCTTCAACGGTTTCTTCAGCCCATCATTCAATGCACGATTTCTTCTCCCATATCGCTTTCATAATAAGTGTCGTTTAGCATTAAATTACTGGACGATCGTTTATACATTACTATGCGATCGTTTATACGTTCCTAAGCAGTCATTTATACATCACTATGCGATCGTTTATACATTATTATCAATCATTTACTATGCGATTGTGTATAAATCACTACACGATCGTTCATAAATTACAATACGATCGTATAGTAAATTATAAACGATCGTGTAGTATTTTATACACGATCGTTTATTAAATTATAAACAATCATGTAGTAATATATACACAATCGTTAATTACAATATAAGTGTCATTTAGCATTAAATTACAATGTGATCGTTTATACATTACTATGCGATCGTTTATACGTTCCTATGCAGTCGTTTATACATTACTATGTGATTGTTTATACATTATTATCAATCATTTACTATACGATTGTGTATAAATCACTATACGATCGTTCATAAATTACAATACGATCGTATAGTAAATTATAAACGATCGTGTAGTAATTTATACACAATCGTTTAGTAAATTATAAACAATCGTGTAGTATTTTATACACGATCGTTTATTAAATTATAAACAATCGTGTAGTAATATATACACAATCGTTAATTACAATATAAGTGTCATTTAGCATTAAATTACAATGTGATCGTTTATACATTACTATGCGGTCGTTTATACATTATTATGCAATCGTTTACTACACGATCGTGTAGTAATTTATACACGATCACATAGTAAATTATAAACGATTGTGTAGTAATTGATACAATATGATCGTTTATACATTACTATGCTTTCATTTATACATTACTATGTGATAGTTTATACATTACTATGCAATGGTTTATTCATTACTATGCAATCGTTTACTACATGTTCATATAGTACTTTATACACGATCGCATAGTAATTTATACACAATCGTATAGTAATGTATAAACGATTGTTCACTTATCAATGATTTGTTTACCCCATTGTAGATGAATGATGCTACTTCGCATCTTTGTACGATTTGGTGGGGATTGGGATGAGTCCGGAAGAAATGATGTTGGTGGTCATATGAAAGATTTGAAAGTCAGAAATGATATAACAATTAGTGAATTAGTGATTATGATGCATCAACGATTGAATATCGATCCGGTTCTGTTTGATATACACATTAAATGTTGCTACAATCTATTGGTCCCGACTCCCCCAATTGACATAGTTGACGATGAAGATCTTAGCTTCTTTTTAAAAGGAAGTGAGGCATCTTGGATGCCGTTATTTGTATCAGTTACACCTTGTGAAAGTCATGGAGTACACAAGGACAACATGTACCAGCATTGCAATCCAATCGATCAACCCAATCTAATTCATACTATATCTTCACTTGATGATCATATTGAGCCATGTACCTTGGGGGATGACCGAAATGAAGCTTGGTTTGGGGTCGGAACAGTGAACCCAAATGTACTTCACAATTCAATACTAGACATGGATATGAACAATCTTCTGGTCTACAAACTTGTCCAACACCTAACATCCATATTCCAACACCTAACATCAGTTCTGTTGCATTTCACCATTGCAACCGAACCATTTGTTGATATACCCAGACCATCAGAGGGCCCATCGTATGAAAACCTCATCACAATACCTCATGAATGTCTGAATGACGAGGATATAAAGGTCGATAAAATTTTCTTTTCGAAATATGACTTGTTAGTTAAATTATCGATGCTTGCAATAAGAAAGAACTTTGACTACCGTGTAAAAAAGTCTATAAAGAGCTTGCTAACTATCCGGTGTTTGGTGGAGGAATGCAAGTGGAAGGTCTATGCAAAAAAAATGAAAGAAAGTGATTCCTTCAAAGTGACGAAATATCCCAGCGAACATATATGTTCTCTTGAAATGAGAGCTGGTAATCATCGACAAGCAAAAAGTTAGGTTATTGGACACTTAATCAAGTTCAAATATGAACAAGTTGGTCGAACCTACCGCCCATGGGATATGATTGAAGAGGTCCGACGAGATTATGGAGTGAATGTTACCTACGGACGGGCTTATCGTGCTAGAGAGTACAAATTGGTGTATGCACAAGGGTCGGTAGAAGGATCATATGCTATTGTTAGGGCATATGGCGAGACAGTTAAGCTTGTAAATCCATGTACCGTATTTGAGGTTGAAGTAGAGGACAGACAATACTTTAAGTACGTCTTTATGGCACTTGGTCCGTGTATCAGGGGTTTTCTAAACTGCAGCTGCCTAGTAATCGTTCTTAATGGGACCCATTTGCATGAGAAATACAAAGGTATGTTGTTAATAACAACGTGTATCGATGTAAATAACAACATATATCCTATTGCATTTAGTATTGTAGATGGAGAGAACGATGCATCGTGGAGTATATCCGCGAGTGGCCACAAGGTTAGTTCTACATCCAACGTACACATGCAATGGCATGCACAAACATTGTAACTGATTACACAATGAGTATTCTTAAGGAATCAGAATTGATGTCTAGAACATATCATGTTTCTCCAATGGATATGCATATAATTAATGTGGACGATGGATATTAGGGGGTTGGTTGATCTTCGTTCACGGGCATGTACGTGTATGGAGTTTAATTGCCTCGAGATCCCATACTCCCATGCAATATCTACAGCGACCCTGAGAAACATTAATGTTCAAACATTATGTGCAAAATGGTTTATGCCGAACCAATCTTCCTAGTCGGACACAATCAAGAATGGGTTGGAGATGTTTGAGATTTTGAACCAATTCTACCACCGCAAAAGGTAGTAAGTGTAGGTCGATGACAAACCATCAGGATACCTTCAATTGGAGAGGAGCCATGACAAATACATAGGTGTACACGATGTGGTCAGAGAGGACATAACAAGAAAACGTGCAAACAAACATTGATAACACCTGGCACTGGCCCATCTAGACTAAACAATATATAATTTTCGCTTCGTTTTTCTGTACAACACCAATTATACTATAAAATAAGTAATTTTAGCACCAATTATATTGTACCAATTTATACTATACAATATGTAATTTTAGCACAAATTATACTGTACAATATGTAATTTTAGCACAAATTTATCTAAACGATCGCTTAGTTATTTAGTTGCTTAGTTAAATGTAAAACACCAATTGTATTCTATAAATTTAGCACAAATTTATCTAAACGATCGCATAACAAAAACTAAACGATCGCATAACAAAATCTAAACAGTCGCATAACAAAACCTAGATGATCGTATAACAAAAACTAAACGATCGCATAACATATATATAAACGATCGCATAATAGATATTTAAAAGATCGCGTAATAAAAACTAAACGATGACATAAACATATATCTGCACGATCGCGTAATAGTCAGCCAAACGATCGTATAACAAAACCTAAACGATCGTATAACAAAATCTAAACGATCACATAACAGATATCTAAACGATCGCATAATAGATATCTAAATGACCGTACAACAAAAACTAAACGATCGTTAACAGTTAGTTAAACGATCGTATAACAGATGTCTAAACGAACGCGTAACAGTTAGCTAAACGATCGCTTAGTATTCTCTATACGATCACTTAGTAATCTCTATCCGATCGCTTAGTAATATCTAAATGCTCGCTTAATATTCTCTAAACGTTCGCTTAGTATTCTCTCAACGATCAGGAAATGAACGAAATGAAGGGAGACCCTATCGTTGTGCGCGTGTTCACTAAACGGTCTGAAGGCTTTTTAAAAACTAGGGATAATTTTGGAATTTTGCATGGAGAAAAGGTTAATGGTAGAAAATTTTTTAGAAAAATGTTATTGGTAGAAAATATTTTGGATTTTGAGTTATTTTGTGAAATTTTCCGAGAAGTTTAGAAGTAAATTTTGTATTTATTATTTCCTTAAAAAAAAAAAAATTAAAGAAGACGTAGTGGGAAGGCCACTCGCGATCTCCGCGCGTGTAAGTCGGTCTCGGCCACCACTTCTGCGTTTCACAGTGAACAATGGAAGTCCGAAGTAGGAAGTAACGAGCTAAACGATGAGCTTCGTCAATCCATTCATCAACTTTTCGAATTCATCTTTAATCCACTCTTACGATTTCTTGAATTTCTTTGCATATTCGAACGAATCCCTATTTCTTTTTTCCTTTACTATGATCGTCAAGCTTAAACCCTAGTTTTTCTATTGTTTGGTTTTCGATTCTACATCCTCCAGCTGCATCGATCGTGCTTTAAACTTGTAAGCAATCATGATTTTTATGGATTTTTCTATACCCCTGGTTCTATTGCCATTCAATTTTCTTCTCTTTTTGACAGTCGAGAAATTCTAGGGTTTTATTATCGTGGCAGATTACATGAATGGCTTCAGTGCTGCAAGGTCGTGGTGATGCGGGAGGGAATCCCAGAAGGACGGATAGTGACAAGTTTAGTGCCGGAAAGCAACAGAAAGAGAGTAAACTTGCTAAACACGTAGCTCGAAATTCCGTTCAGACTCCTGTCGCGGCCACCAATGGCGGTGGTAATCCGTTTTCTCCTTCTCATGATCCCGTCGATGCTTTAGTCGCGTCTAGGGATTCTTCGGGTCAAAATCGCTGCATTGAACCGGTTAATGCCGAAGACGTGCCAGGATATACGAGGTTTGAGAATCGCGTTAGGATTAGTTTGAATTCCAGATCGAGGTCTGGGATTAAAGAGCTTACAACGAAGCTGAAGGGTGAGCTTGATCAGGTTAGGAGCCTCGTGAAGAAGTTTGAAACTCAGGAGCTGCAGCTTAGTGGTTATGGTGCCGATGTTGGACAGAGTCAGTCACAGTTTTCAGCTAATAATTTGGTAGACAGGGTCGGTACTGGCAGTACAATGAAGGTTAATTCCGAGGTGGGTTCTGCGGATGTGCCTACTTCGAGGCTTGTTCGATGTGTTTCGGTTGCAGAAAATTTTGGAGAGTTTGCAGAGAAAGAGATGAGCAACCATAAAAATTCAAACTATACTTCTCCAAAGGAGTTCCCGATGTCGGACTGTAATTTGAATGGAGGTAAGATTGGTCCAGTGCTTAAAAGCTGTAGTATTTTGCTGGAAAGATTGATGAAACATCAATTTGGTTGGGTATTTAATGTGCCTGTTGATGCGAAGCGTTTGGGGCTTCATGATTATCATAAGATCATAACGAAGCCAATGGATTTGGGTACCATAAAGATGAGATTAAATAAGAATTGGTACAAGTCACCAAGAGAGTTTGCTGAGGATGTGAGACTAACATTTAGCAATGCCATTACATATAATCCAAAAGGGGAGGATGTTCATATAATGGCAGAGCAGTTGTCTAAGATATTCGAAGAGAAATGGAAGATAATTGAAGGCAAACAATATGTTGGTAAGGGATTTCAGATGGATGATGGTTCAGTTTTACGTACACCCACCTCTAGGAAATCTCCAGCTCTTGCCACTCCTCCAATGGAATCGAGAACTTTCAGTAGATCGGATTCTACGACAAAACCTGTGCCTTCAAATAGGGGGATTTTAGGTAAATCGGATTCAGTAACAAAAACCCCCAATCCCAAACAGACCCCCACAGATGTTGCTCCTCGTGATAAGAAGAAACCAAAAGCAAAGAATCATGAAATCAGAGATATGACTTATGAAGAAAAACAGAAACTGAGCATTGACCTTCAGGATTTACCATCAGATAAGCTGAATTATGTTGTCAAGATTATCAAGAAAAGAAACCAGGGACTCTTCCAAAACGACGATGAAATTGAGTTGGATATTGGCAGTGTAGATTCTGAAACCCTTTGGGAACTTGAGAGGTTTGTGGCAAATTACAAAAAAGGTTTGACCAAGAATAAGAGAAAAGCTGACGCCAATCTTCAATCAGGAGAAAAATTGTCTCACTACTCGACCAATGATACTGTAAGATGTGCAATAAATTAGTTACAGTTCCAACTTTCTTTCTTATAAAAAATGGTCAGCAGGGTGAAACATACGCCATATTGTAATGATGCAGGATCTAGCAATGGCTAATACTGGAGGAAAACCTGTAGGTGGCATTGCAGGTAAAGTTATTAAATTTTTTTGTAATGTTTCGATAATGCTTTTCAGTCTAAGAATAACTTAACTTTAGGTAACATAGGAAAGGAATAATATAAAATAAAGCATAACAAAGCAACATGTCTCTACCATGGAAACAACCACTCGATACTAGGTTAGTGTCTGATTTACCATAAAGTTGTTGGCAACCTGTCTGCACCCTGTTGACGAATGCTTCGTAGAATATATAATTTCAAGGTTCATACCAAATTACCAATTTTCTGTGCATGTGAATCAATTAGTGGTTCTAGCAGTAACTTGTAAAGCTAAATGATTGTATAATCTGTGCAGTATTTTCTAAAACTTCATCCATTTGCTTCTTTGTTGTACAGACTCTGAAAATGATAGTTCCTCGACATGTGGGGATGGAAATCAGTCCCCCTCAGGTTGAATTGACTAAAGTAAGGTAAGAACTCAAAGTCTAGTACTGAACGCAGTAGCTCGCTTCATATTCTTGTTGGCTTGGAAGTTTCACATATAAAAGATATTTTCTAATGTGTGATTTTTGGCTGAATCAACAAGGTTAGAACTTGACTACTGGTTGGTGTGATAGATATGGGGAGTTTTTGTGGTACTCTTTACTCTTTCCTATATTTAACGACTTGCAAACTGAGAAGACTGAAAATGTCTGGAAAGTTGGTAGTTGTTTTCTGGGGCATTATCATCTTTTTCCAGTTTGGATTCGCGATGCTCACTTAACGATTCTTATTGTTCTATTATCTTCCAGCATCTACGGTGCATGGTCCCTTTATCTAACCCATTATCATTAAATAATCCTCTGTGAATAATCATATATTTTGATCTTCTTGCCATTTTATTTGAAGATGTTTCCTCCTAGACCTCTAACCTAAAGGTTGTGTCCTTGCTTGCATTCTACACCAAGATGGTGTGCCGTGATATCAAATTCCATTATTCATGATCATCATTATTTTACTGCACTTCCTTTCTTCACCATGATACGTGTCTTGTACCTTTGCTTAAAGAACCTCTAAACCTTTACTCAGCAATCTTTTTTAGGCTACAGTTACCAAAAATATTCTTGAACTTTACTCTTTTGTTTTAAAAGTATTCCTAGTCTTCAAAAGCTATAATGTAGCCTTGTCTTTTCTAAATGCTTCAATTGAGAGTTGAATGGGTATATGGTGTTGTTGTCCCAACTCCCAATTTCCATTCCAGCTCACTGCTACAATGTTCGAGGTTTCATCTTCTAACAATCTAACAAATATCTACTACTAGGGTAATATTGCAACTTTTGAAATAAGTAGCGAAGTCTAAGTGTTTTTTTTTTTTTGTTTGGTAATTTAATGCCATTTAGGTTTTGTTGTAATTTACTTATTTCCGATCGAGGCTTGCAATTATCAAAAGAGTAACAAGTCATGTTGGAATCGAAGCTTTTTCTTATGAAGATGAAACTATGTGTGAAATCTGAAATTGATGAGCTCCTTTATCTGCAACAGGATGGAATAATTTGGTGGCTTAAGAGCAATCTCACATCCAAAGCAGATAGAGAGGGAAGAGATCAAAGTAGTCTTTGATAATTTTAGATGATGGATTCAGAAATCTCATTCATGGTTTCCTTTGCATTTAATTAAATAGCCATTTCCCCCATTTCTTCTTTTGACAATTTGTAACTCCATATTTTTGTAAAATAAAAATCTAGAAGCTGGCATAAGGCATAAGTCAATTAATTCACTTTTCACATTCTAGGATTGATCTTTCCATGTTCTTTGGTCCGAACTTATTTACATCCTTGTAAGTTGTAACATTTTATGTTGCAACAACATTTGTATATATTAAAATTAAAGCATCTACTCCCTCTTTTGACATTTCTTAGTATATTTAAGAGTATGAAGATTTAAATTTCTAATTAAGTACAAACTAATTACTGTATAAGATTTAGAACGATACGTCTTTTGTCTTACATGTCTTACATGTCAACATCGTTGCAACCTCCACTAAAGTTTTCTTGTCCTGAAACATAACGAAGGCTTAGACATAGATAACATTTATTTTCATTTATATGCCATGGTATTTAACAATTTCAATTTGAACTTCTAAATTTTTTTTCTAATTTTTTATCCCCATGCTCTCAATTTTTTTTTTTTAAAATTTTTAAATTTGAAATAATTTAAAGTTATATGTATTTATGTCTATATAGTTCTTGAAATTCTAAATTTGAAATCATTTAGCTCTTTTTTTCATTTGCTTACTCAAGCTCATCCAAAAGCGTTATTTTTGGGATGATCAGTTGTATATAAACATAAATAAATTAAACTTAACAAAAAGCTTTTTCCTTTTTGGAATAAGTAAAGAGAAATTTATATAGATGGCAAAATTTGCAAATTATTTATAGAAATAGCAAAAAATATTTTAGCACACGAAGATCTTTAAATTTTTTATAAAATATCCAAGAATGGTTGTGGATCAATACAGGATTGAGGAGAAGGGACTCCACGTCGAATGAAGCTTGGATTTGACCATCTATCCACCTCCTTCATCATTCACATCTCTCTTTCGCATTCCTCGCTTGACATCTTTTTCTCTCAATGGTGTTTTGCTCATTCTAAGATAATTTGAAAAACTTCGATCTCGATCGCCTTTTGCTACAGATTTTTCAAGGCAAATAATAGGCCCAGAGAGGAGAGTTGCTATAGTTGAATATCGCGACTCAATAGCTTCCCATTAGTAGTTCCACTTTTACATCTTGGAGAAGGTCTAACTTCCCTAAGGTTTACCAGAGACCAGAAGACCTTAGATGCGGGATTACCTGTTGATGTAGGTCTATGCGGATCAGAGGCCCAGCTAATGCATGAGACACTCTGCCTAGGGAGTACGGTCGCAAGACCGAAACTCAAAGGAATTGATGGGGGCCTGCACAAACGACAGAGTTGGATTTTTAACCATTCAATTTGCGAGCTTAGTCACCCCTCCCCTATGGATGGTTTCATAGCTTCTGTCAAGTCAAGAGTAAATGAAGGAAAGGTGGTCGGTCATTGTCTTAACGCGAATTCATGGTCTTCAGCTTCTTCTTCTTCTTTGTTGATCGACATCGTCTACTTGTTCTTCTTCTTCGTTGATCAATTGCTTCTTTTCTCTATGGATTTCAGCGTGGGGTTGCCACAAACAGCAAAGGACTTTATAGTTATCTGGGTTGTAGTAGACAGGCTTAATTAGTTAGTGCATTTTATTCCAAGAAAGTCTACTTTTCGGTGAATAAGTGGGCACACAGTTATACATGAAAGAGGTGGTGAGGCTGCATGGAACACCAGTATCTATTGTGTCTGGCAAAGACCCTCGTTTTACATCTAGTTTTTTGAAGAGTCTTCAGTCAGTGTTGGGTACTTGGCTAGCTTTTAGTATAGCTTTTCACCCATAGACTGATAGTTAAACAGAATGTTTGAATCAGACATTGGAGGATATGTTGAACACTTATGCATTAGAGCTTTCAGAAAGTTAGGACTCTCACTTGCATTTGATGGAGTTTGTGTATAATAATAGTTATCAGGCTACCATTGGCATGCCACCATTTGAGTGGGAAGGGTTGCAGGTCTCCTGTGTGTTGGGATGAGGTTGGTGAACGGAAGTTGCTAGGACTTGAGTTAGTGCAGACCACGAATGAGGCAATACAGAAGATCAGAGCACGTATGAAAATAGCTCAGAGCAGACAGAAAAGTTTCGTCGATGTTAGGCGTAAAGATCTGGAATTTGAAACTGGTGACAAGGTGTTTTTGAAAGTAGCACCTATGAAAGGCATTTTGAGGTTCCGTAGAAAAGGGAAACTAAGTTCACGATTTATTGGCCTTTTCGAGGTGTTGGAACGAATTGGCCCAGTAGATTACCGGTTGGTCCACTGTCTCTATCTTCAGTTCACAATGCTTTTTATGTTTTGATGTCGATAAAGTATGTGACAAATCCATCCCATGTGGTGTACTTTGAACCATTACAGTTGATTGAGAATTTGAGTTATGAGGAGAAGTCTATTCAAATTCTCACCAAGAAGGTGAAAACTTCACGCAATAGGGATTGTGGCAGAATCATCATTTGGAAGAGACAACATGTGAATGAGAGGATGAGATGAGAGTCCAACTTTTTCAACAAGAAACTTCGAGACAGTTTCTTGAAGAGGAAAGAATGTGACATCCCAATTTTTTTATGTGATTTAAATTCAATTATCTTGTAATATTTGAGGATTATTTTGAATTTTGAGGTTAAATTGAGTTATTGTGTAGGGATAATTCAATTTTAGAATTTGTTTCTACGAAGGATTTGAGAATTTAAATTTGATTTAAGGAGCATTTGGATTTATTTCAAATTTTAATTTAATTTAAAAAATTGAATTGAAATTGAGAGCTTTAGAAATTGTTTATTATTTGGAGAAGATGATTAATTTAAATCAATTTTATAAGATAATTAATTTAAATATTTTTTTCAAAATAATTTGGGAATTTAATTTTAAAAAGGTTTGGAATTTGGTATTGGAAAAGGGAAAGAGGGTTTGATTATTATATTTAGTAAAATTCTTGTAAATAGAAAAATTTTAAAAATATTTACAATTTGTAGCAAATTTTTTTAAAAAGTATTTTGGACTTTTAAACTTTTTGCTATAAAGTGTAAATATTTTTAAATATTTTTTTTTCATATTTATATGTATTAGTTTGGAGTTAAAAGAGATTAAGTAATTAATTTTTTTCAAAAAGAAAAAAGAGAAAAGGAATTCCTCTCTCCCCTCTTCACGCGTCAGTCGCAGCCCCCCCTGCATTTTTATTCTTGGAAAATTTGTATGGATGACCCAAAAATTGGGCCCAAAATGTCAAATGACCATTTTTTTTAAAAATAATGTCAATTGACCCTCTGCTGACATCATTGCCATACCAAATTACGTAAATTTTCCTTACACCGGCCTCACGAGGTAAATCTCGCTATTATCTGATTAAATGCTCTCGCCCTCACTCTTGCTCTCGCTTGAAATTCCCTGGTTTGATGTGATTGCTCGTCAGTGTACTGTTGATTTGACAAAATGTCACGACGGAAGCCTCAAATCAAATCAATAATACCTAAACACAATACAATGGTGATTTCTTTAAACTCTAAACTCCATTTCAAAGGTGATTACTTCTCTGGTTTTCGACGTTGTTTTGTTGAACGAAGATTTTTCGAATGGGGATTTCCAAGACGAGGCTTTCTTAGAAAGGAACAGAACAACTTTTTCAGAAAGGTGAATTATTTTGAGTCTGTTTAATTATTTTTTATGTGTTATTTCTGGAAGGGTAGCATTACGGAATTTTGTATTGGGAGAGAGTAAAAAAGAGGAAGATTAAGAGAGAGAGCAAGATTATGAGAGAGAGCGAGATTTTGAGAGAGAGCGAGAGTACACTTCAATTACTTGTATAGCTTAATGACAAATGTTCCCTTGCTTTGTAGGATGACAGAAAAGTGTCTATTTATTCGATTTGGAGGTGCTTGGGATGAGAATGAAAGTTCGTATATTGGGGGACAGTTGAAAGGAATCGTTGTGCCCCCTACAGTGAATTATGAAGAACTTAAATCTCGCATTTACAGGGCTACAAAAATCAGTTCTTCAGAGTTTGATCTTATCCTGAAAGTTAAATATAATCTTGAATTTGAAGCCCCTCCACAATGCATAACGGATGATGATGATCTTCACTTCTTTCTTTTGCGAGAAGAGGTTAGTAGACTTCAGATAGTTGTAACGTTGAAGTCTAAACAGGACGAAAGGGTTGGAATGGGGTTTGGAGATGTTAGTTATAATGATACGCTGTGGACAGACAATACGAGGAATCATATCAGTTTCGTCGGGAAGAGGATGATATTCCATTGTCTACCAACACTGATATTTCACTGTTTACCAACACTGTACCATCAACATTCGATTATATGGATCGTGGTTCTTCAGTGGATGTGGATGTGAATGAGCAACCAGCAAGATTGAATGAAATGGATCGTGATCATGGAGATGTGCGTCGTTCTACAGCAGCTTTAGTGGTTCCACCATGTGTGTCTTCAAGTCATAGGATAAAGTTGATTATGCCTGGTACCTCTTGATCTGGGACAAAGGACGTTGAAGTTGGTCAACTATTTTGAGCAAAAAGGACTTGAAAATGAGATTTGTCTATTCTGTCCATCAACAAAAATTTTGAATTTAAGGTCAGGAAATCAACCAAATCTCTATTCACTGTCAAATGCATTGGGGAGACATGTAGGTGGAGCCTTCGTGCAGTCAAGATGGAAGGGTCTGATATATTCAAGATCACTGTCACACCCTCTCCCAGATTACCCTCTTAATCTGAAAGAGGATATGACCGTGATAGTTACTAGCCCTGCTGCCAGCACTCACCACCTTAGCCTTCTAATCTAAATGCCAACTTGTTAAACATTAATAATGTATGTATATAGTACGCCTCCTTAAGGTTCTACACAATATTATATAAACACATGCATACAGCCATGACATAACATCTAAGGAAAAAAAATATCCATAGACGGCCCAAACAACTCTAACAAAGCCCTAGTCCCTCTCAAAACATGTGTACATAAACAGACCATCAACCTAAGTCTTCTTAATAAGCCGAGTCTTTTAGTGGCAAGCAGTAGCAGGATCAACCCTGAGGAATCTGATCGCTACTTGAAAAAGGAAAATACAGAAAATCTGTGAGCTAGTAGCCCAGTGAGTGACTATAGAATCATATTACATTATGCATTACATCACTATAAACATGTAAATATTCTAATGAGTATCTCATGTAACTGTCTCTAAATATAGCTTTAAACCATTCTTAGACATCATTAAACATCATTATTCCTTAGTTGAGAAGGAGGCTACAGCGGTCTAGCTCCCAATGTCTATTACCGGCCAAGAGACCCATACTTCGGCCTCCCTTTGGTGGTGCATGGCCTAGGAGACCCATACTTTGATCTCTCATTCAGAACTATCTATGTGCACGTGGCTATATTAAGTACAGTCATACCTTAGGTACTTATGCTTAGATACCTTCTCAAAACTTGTCCTTTAGTATCGAGCTATTAAGATACATTCTCAAATGTCCTTCGGTATAAAGTTGGTCAGGTACCTTCTCAAATGTTCTTCGGTACCAAGTTGGTCAGATACCTTCTCAAATGTCCTTCGGTACCGGGGTATTTCATAACATCAAATTAAGGTTCATTGCATATCATTTACACAAGAACTCCTTCTCTCAAAGCCTTCCCCTAGGAAGCATATTTCAACATTAGAAACATAACTTTTGTAATGATTACACGACATACCTTGGCCTGTGTTATACATATACAAGCCGAAAAACATACGTTAAGTTATTTTGCAACCATTTGTTGCTTGAGGGAGTATAAATTCATCATTAATGTCACTGTAACTTACTTGACCTTATATGCATAAGTATTGGAAACATTAAGTTCATTTAGTCACTCATAGCTCGCGGGGCTCTTTAATGGTTTATACGCCTCTCCTAGCTCCTCTTGGCCTAAAAGGACATAATTCTCGGTTAAACTAATTAGAATTCTTAGCAAAATACCTCAAATAGTTCATCTACTAATAGAACTTTCATCAACAAAGACAACATTGCTAGCAAGATAATCATCATGAGTGAATTCATCCTTATGAGCGAGATCCTCCTCATGAGCGAGATCCTCATGTATGAGATCCTCATGAGCGAGATCCTCCTCATGAGTGAGATCCTTATGAGCGAGATCAAGCTTTTCCTGGCAAACTTTCATCCTAGCGATACTTACCTTACCAGCGAGATTCAGCTCAATTTCTAGCGAGATTTCCTTCTAGAGCGAGATCCTCATCACAGAATCAGCGAAATTTCCTTCATAAGCGAGATCCTCATTCTCCATATCTTGCTATAATTCTCCACGGTGAGCTGTTTGCTTGTTCTTCCCAAGCAGCTTTCTGCTTATGCACAGATTCTCTGTTACAACTTCAAAATTTCATAACCCAAAATCTAGACCTCTTTTGCAGGAATTTTCTTCTACAAACATGTTTCGAATTGAGTAAAATTTCTTACCTTAAAATTTCAGCAAAAAATTTCTTATAGTTCGACCTAGAGCTTCCAATCTTCACCTTGAGCCTTGATTAACCCGAGATTCTGCCTCCTCTAAACTTTCTTCACTTCTTGCTCTTCTTCTTTTGCAATCTTTCTTCAACAAGACAACTCGAAAACTAGATTCTCCTAGCTTTCAAATGGCACTGATTTCACGAAATTTTCTAATGCCAATTGCCGAAACCATGCTTTTGAAGTTCCTCTTCCTTTTAATCTTCCTGCCGTCTCCCGAGTTCAAGGGTTAACCGCCATGTCACCCTTCATTTAATATGTTTTTCCTTCCCTTCCTTCATAATTCCTATAAATAAACATGAATTGCTACTTAATAAATATGTAATATAACATTTCTTTGGCTAAACATGCTTATTTAGGCAACCTAGAGTTCGGGGTTTACAATTATCTCCCCCTTAAAAGAAATTTCGTCCTTGAAATTTACCTGATATGTCATTTGAAAAGTTGAGGATATCTCTTCCTCATTTTCTCTTCAAGTTCCCAAATTGCTTCCTCGATTCCATGATTATGCCATAGTACCTTCACCAAAGGAATCGTCTTATTTTTGAGTACTTGGTCTTTTTTATCTAAAATCTTGATGGCCTCTTCCTCGTAAGATAAATCTTCTTTGAGGTGTACTGGTTGTGCTGCTAGTATGTGCATAGGATCAGGCATGTATCTCCTTAACATTAACACATGAAATACGTCGTGAATACGAGCTAGCTCTATTGACAACTACAACCTATAAGCTGCTGGACCAACTCGTTCCACAATTTTATATGGTCTGATGTATCGTGGACTTAACTTCCCTTTTCTCCCAAACCGGAGAATTCCTTTCCATGGGGACAACCAAAGAAATACCCCGATCTCCGACTTCAAATTCTAGTTCTCTTCTTCGCTTATCAACGTAGCTTTTCTGTCTATCGCGAGCCGCCTTAAGATTATCCCTGATAAGCTTCACATTTTCTGTTGTTTGTTGAACTAATTTTGGACCCACTAATTTTCGCTCTCCGACTTCATTCCAACATATTGGGGTTCTGCAAGGTCGACTGTACAACGCTTCATAAGGAGCCATTCCGATACTAGAATGGTAGCTGTTGTTATATGCAAATTCAATCAATGGCAATTTTGTATCCCAACTTCCTTTGAATTGTAATACACAAGCCCTCAACATATCTTCCAGTGTCTGTATAGTTCTTTTCGACTACCCATCTGTGTAAAGTCGTACTGAAATGCAGTTTAGTGCCCATAGCCTTTTGTAGACTAGGCCAGAATTTTGAAGTAAATCTAGAGTCTCGGTCTGACACTATCGACACTAGGGCTCCATATTGACTGATTATCCTATCCATATAAATCTTAGCTAGACGATTTAGTGTGAACGTAACTTTTACAGGTATAAACTTGGCCATCTTAGTTAGTCTATCGACTATTACCCAAATGCCATCGTATCCTGACGGTGTCCTAGGCAATCTAAATATAAAGTCCATTGTCACATGCTCCCACTTCCACTCAGGCACTGAGAGTGGATTAAGTAATCCTGCTGGTCTTTGTCTCTCAGGTTTCACTTATTGACAGACTTTACATCGATCCACATATTCTGCTATGTCTCTCTTCATCCTAGGCCACCAGTAAGATCTCTTCAAAGTTCTATACATCTTGGTGCTCCCTGGATGTATAGTATACGCGGAACTATGTGCTTCTTCCAGAATGGCTTGCTTAAGCTGTAGCTTACTAGGCACACACATTCTTCCCTCCTTCTCTAGTACATTATCTGCTCTCAGTTGAAAGTCAACTCTAATTTTCTTACTGTTCGCTTGCTATCGTGAGATGCTTTAGGAGTGTATAAAGTAAAACAGATTGGAAGAATAAAGTCTAAGTGTTGCGTTCTGCCTTGATGCGTTTAAATGAATGCAACGTGTTGGGGCGTTAGTATTATGCACAAAAGGCACACAACTCCTTAGAATAACATTCAAGTTTTCCTAGATTAAACCCAAGTATAAATCTAAATTAGGTTCCTGGCATGTCCAGGGTCGATCAAAGGGATTCAGTTTCACTAACACAGATTATGCGTTGTACTTGTAGTAGGAGGTTTTTCCTAAATAACTGTGAAAGATGTATTATTTACACTAACATGCTATGCCTGTGCAAGACAATACAAAAGAGTTGAGTGGAAAATGAGGGATCATGTGAAAATGGAATTTAAGTAGGTGGACACGCCGGTTAAAGATAATTGCACACAACTGATGTAATGTGGATGAAATGGGATGGGTTGCTTATCTTTCTGTTCATGCGTTAGACATCATTCAACACTCCTCAATGTGAATAACATACAAGCCTATCTCTAGGGTGCATGTGTCTAACTTAGAATTCAAGAAACACCAGTAAGTCTATCTCTAGCTGTACTAGGCGTTCTACCTAATGCGGCTTAGCTATTCTTTCGAACAACTAAGTAAAGAAGCTTTCACCCATTTGTCAAGTTGGTTTAGGCATTGGAACAAAATTATGCATGAAGTACTAATGATTTCAACAGAAGATAAACAATAGCAAAAGTGATGATCAAATATATGAATTTTATAAAGGATCAATGAGTCTTTACAAAGAACTATATTCAATCAAAATGAAATGAAAATGATATTAAGAGAGAAACTGAGTCAAGCCAAAGAATACAATCTCTTGTAGTTCTTTGACTCAATCTTGTTGTGTACAATCACTTTAAAGAGCCGAGGACAGGTTATCTTTCTCAAGAATAACTTTTTCCACTCCTTGGTCAGCGGTGGTGGTGGTTCTCATCTCCTTCGATCGTCTTACACCTCGGCATAGCTTGTACAAACTAAAACTAAGTCTACAAATTTACAGAGAGTATGAACCTTCTAATTGTCTGAACCCTTAATTCTGGAGGGTCTTCAAGTATTTATAGGCATTGGTCTCGTCCACTTGGATGATGGGCTGCATTTAAGTCCATGCCCTGGTCAGCATTAAACTTCATTTCCTGGTTGGCCGCTTGACCTCTAGAAGCTTTTCAGACGCTGCCTGCTGCTGGAAGCTTTTCAGATGCCGCCTATTGTAGGGGCCCATGCTTGCAAGTGGTGATATGACACAATTAACCCGAAGCAATGAATCTTCTATGCATTGAATTCCCTCCGACGCATGGCTCATGTGTTAGCACGTTTCCTGCGGCATTTGTCTAATGCGTTATTGTCAGTTCTTGTGTTGAAATCCAGCAAAGTAGTGCGTTAGTGCTGCGATTTTTAGTGATAAACTTCTTTTACATGAAATTGCTATTGTTTAAGTAAATCCATGCATTTCTATTAAAAATGAGGAGAGTTTATCATTAAAAACCCTAATTGTTCTAACTTAAGAGCAAAGATAAGTTGTATTTTTACAAGTTATCAACCACCCCAAAATTTGAACAATGCTTATCCTCAAGCATTCTAAAATAATTCTTTGCTATCTTCTCTGCCTTAGATGTGCAAATTTCACCTCTCATCATATTAGTCTCAAAACTGAAATAAGAGTTGGGAAAATATAACTTACATTGACGCTTTTCTTAAAAGGACTAATATTTAGTTTCCGATGCGACAGGCTTCTTATCGCAACCCCTTTCATTTCTCAAAACATTTCAATCTTTTCTAAACTAGCAATGCGTTAGATGCTATTTCTTTTGAAAAACAAATGCTGGATAAAAAGAAAACGATTGTGTACTTGTTTACCCAAGCGTTGCTCCAGCTATCCCACTTTTGTTTGGGCTTGCCCCCACGGGTGTCACGCAAGCATCCAACTACGGGTGAGAACCCTTTACAACTAAACTCATATCTAATATTCATTCCTTTTTCAAAGTATAGTTTTTTTTTTCTTCAGACTAGATAGAGGAGATTTATGGGATGGTTGGTCTAGGATACTTAACTTCGTTTTGGCTTACCCCCACGGGTGTCATGTAGGCATCCAACTATAACTAAGTGCTTGTTCCAATTAAGCTCATGTCATTTGAAATTTCTTTTTTTTTGAAGTAATGACAGAGGAGCTGCATTCAAAATTCTTCTTATTTGTTTCCCTTTTTCTTTATGATGTATAAATTGATGCGTCTACGCTCGGATTTCCTTCATCCCCAAATTTGGAGATGAGCTATATCCTCATTGCTAAAAGAGAAACAAAGTTTTAAAAGGCTTTGAGAAATTGAAAGAAGTTTAAGACTTCAAGCTTGCATGCGTTAGAAAGTAAACTTAATATTTTTAAGAGAAGTTCAAGCCTTGTATATTTTCCTAACGCCTATCTTATGCTTATGATCTCATATAGTTGATATCATTGAGGTTAAGTTAAGCACAAGACTTAGAAAACAATCAAAGAACAAAAATAAAGTATGCTAAAGAAAAACGCAAGGATTAAAGTGATAATAGCTTCTCATTCATTTTTCATATTTTAACATAGATTGCATAAACACAGCAAAAAGATGTAAAAGGAGAATTAAACCAAAATTACAAAATAATTTTAACTCAACACCCCAAGGTTCTACTGTGCTGGTGCATCATCTCTGCGTTCTTCTTCGAGGTTCTCCTCCATGAAGCGTAAGGGATTTCTGAGATGGGTTGGTAATGGAGGCAAGGCAAACATACCCACCAAGACCTGATTGATATACTGCGTTGTGTAGACAAATTGGTCTTTCATGCATCTTGTCTGTTGCCTCAAGTAATCCCTTAATACCCGATTTTGTTGTTGAAGATCTTCAATTGATGCGGCCAACGGTCAGAGTTGATCACTGATAAATTTTTTCAACTTCTCCAATTCTACGCTGCGTTAGGGTACTGGTTCTTCTCGTCCAACTGGGTCTTCAAATGCTACTGCATTACTGGACCCTAATCCAGTTGGCTCAAAGATCACTAGAGGTGGCACAAAATTTTGGATTGGACTTTGTTGGGGCAAAGGAATGGAGTGAGGGAGGTCTTGATCTATGAATATGGGTTCTTGATGCGTCTGCTCAAGACTCTCTTCTGGCTGAGCTATTAGTGAGTCACGGAAAAATTCAAGTGCAGGCTGCGCTTCTTCAGCTAAAGCTTCTGGCTTAGCTTCACATTCTTCATTCTCTGAATCTTCATCACTATGTTCAACTAGCATGACACATCTTTTCTTGGGGGTGCATTTTGTTGGTCGAGGTCTACATGCCACTTCTTTGGTAGGTAAGGCTGGTTGATGCTGTGATCCTCAAAGGAGACGCCTTACTGCCTTTATGTCTATCAGGACCATCGACTTCTTCATATTCATCCCCTAGAGGGATGCCCCTGCATTCGCATAACGCGCAGATCAGCCACGAAAAATATAATAGCCCTCGAGGCTTGTTCTTGATGGCCTTGATCTGGTCCCGTATAATCCTCCCAATATCCAACGGGATGCATTGAATTATGCAGTAAGTGGCCAGAACACGTTCTCTGGATAACGTTTCATCATGCGTTGTAGGCATGATGCTACATTTGATTAAATAATACCACATGTTAACGTCTGGGTTCAGATTCCTGGAAGCAAGCATCTTTGATCCATTCCTTGATGTCTGCCACTTACTTCATGGTTTGGCCACTGTCTTCAACGCATCTTCCAATTGACTAGGCGTTGGTTGCTCTAAGATGCAGTTTCCTTCTGCGTCAGGATTACTATTCAAGTTGAACACTTCATTTATCTTGTCTACCGAGAAGCGCACTAACACCCCTTCCACAAAGGCAGTGTTCTTTTCCATGTTGAATTCGCTGTTGTAGAACACGCAAACAAGGTTGGGCCAGATGCGATCGTGCCCAACGCAGAATTGATACCACCTTAGTGCGTTGATGTTTTCTGTGATATAGACTGGCAATGGGTGGCGGTCAGGGAAGAAGCGTTTCTTTACTAATATGTCACTAAACTGACGCTTCTTTCCTGTGGTTCTCTTAGGTAATGCCTCCGTTACCTCGCGTTTCCCTGCCGCGTGTTCTCTTGCCTCTTTAGCCAACTCTCTTAACTCATTATCCAACTCCTTTTGGAGATTGATTTTCCTTCGCCCTTGTCTCGCGGGCGCATATTCTTCCAATTCATTTTCCAATGCGCTGTGCCTTTTTTCACGCGTTGCACCCTTACGTCTGGGTGCAACTTCTTCTTCTTCTTCTTCTTCTTCTTCCACCAGTATCAACCTTCTCTTCCTTGATACTCTATTTGATTTTATAGGCCCTTCATTCGCGTCAGATGGGCGTGGTTGCAACGCGTCGGGGCCAATTCTTCTTTCTCTACTTTCTTCGTCTCTTCTTTCATTCTCTTCTCTTTCTTCATTTTCCATCTCTTTTTCTAGCATCGCTGCATATCTTTCTGTTTCATCCAACTCGAGTGATGCGTTTGGTGGATCTGAACGCATCACTTGAGTTGCTTCTTGCTCTTGGTTGAGCAATGCTAGAATAGCTCCAAATACTTCCTCTTCATCACGTCTTGTTAACTCTACCAAGTCTTCAAGGTTATGCTCTGACGCAGGACTGTCAGATGATGGGATAGGTGGAGTGAATGGCGGGGTGCCCACAGGGGTGTGAGGCATCCTCGGAGAAGATATTTGGATGGGTGAAGGTGATGGCTGGTTAGACATGTCTGTTTCCACCGGGTAAATTGTGGCTAAGGGTTCAATGGATAGAGGGGGAGGTGGATGCACTGCTGGAGATGGTGCGGTATGGGCATAGTTAGGAAGGGGTTCATGCGTTGCACCCACCAAGGTTATGTTTGGGATAAATGGTAGTGGGGCAGGCTTGGGTTTTTATGGGGTTTTAGCCCTAGGTAGAGAAGTTTTGGCCGGAGGGTTTATAGGTTTCTTGGAGCTCTTGGCCAAAGCTTTCATGGAGGTGGAAGGAGGTGTAGGGGTGGCCAGACGCTGAGCAGAGGTAGCGCCGCCGTAAGAGGCTTTCGATTAGGTAGGGATGGAGGTTGATTTCCTAGGGCTAGGTGGTGGTGAACTCGAAAATGAAGAGAAGAAGAAGGAACTTACCGGCGAATCGTTGCCTAGGCTGTAGCTTTGGTTCTGAGAATCTGAGCCGGACGACATTGTTCATCGGAGATGCTGAGCGAGAGAGGAAAATGGAGGTTTGGTGGATTTGAGGTTTTAGGGTTTCTGAATAAATGGAGGTTCATAGGCGTAGTGAAGGAGAAGAAGAAACGGTTTGGTTCAAGTGGGGTTTTTGTTGGGGGAGAGGATGATCGTGGTTGATGTTAGACGGCGTCTGATGTCTGCAATTAATGCAAAGTGGAAGGGTTCCTCGTTTAGCCAAAACACTTAAGTGTTTTGTGTTTTCGAGACGCGTCCCTTCAACTGCCCCCTTCGTTAGATTTGTGTTTAACGCGTCCAATGTTTCAGTTTTAAATATACACCTTTTCTAAAAGAAAAACAATCAAATTTCCAAATTTTGTAAAGACAAAACAATTAACTTAAAATCTTCAAATAACTAAACTAACAAATTCAAACATAACTTAAAATACAGAATGCAAAAGAATAAGGTTGAGAGAGGCATCCCTGGAAGATGTGGCGTTACAACCGTAGAGATGCCTCGATGCAAGCTTCAACTTCTCTCGCATAGCGCAAGAGATGACTTTTGGCATTCCACTTCGTCTTCAAAGTATGGCTTAGCCCTTTGGCCGTTTACTTGGAACGCATCAGTGCCATCTTCTCGCATTAATTCCACAGTACCGTAGGGAAAGATCGTTTTAATTATAAAGGGCCTGGACCATCTAGATTTCAATCTCCTTGGAAATAGACGCAAGCGTGAGTTGAACAATAAAACTTTCTAACCAACAACAAGTACCTTCTTGCTGATGCATTGATTGTGCCAACGCTTTGTCTTTTCCTGGTAGATCTTGTTTTTTTCATATGCGTTCATTCGCCATTCTTCGAGCTCGTTGAGCTGAAGCTTGCGTTGAACGCCTGCCGCATCCGGATTCATGTTCAACTTTTTTTTGCCCAAAATGCCTTATGCTCCAACTCTACAGGAAGATGACATGCTTTACCAAATACAAGTGAGTAAGGAGAGATACCTATAGGCATTTTGTATGCAGTCCCGTAGGCCCAGAGTGCTTCATCCAGCCTTTGCACCCAATCTTTCCACGTTGTGCTGACGACTTTTTCCAGAATTGATTTGATTTCTCGATTTGAAATTTCTGCCTGACTGTTTGTCTGAGGGTGGTAGGCGGTAGCAATCTTGTGACTGACATTATATTTTGCAAGTAATTTTGAAACGATGCGATTGATAAAATGCATACCTTCATCGCTTATCAGAGCTCTCGGCGTTCCATATCATGTGAAATATTCCTGATAAACAATTTAGATACAGTAGACGCGTCGTATCTGGCACAGGCTACTGCCTCTACCCACTTAGATACATAGTCTACAACCAATAGGATATATTGCTGACCATAAGACAGAGGGAACGGGCCTATAAAATCTATGCTCCAGACATCAAACAACTCCACTTCAAGAATATTATTCAAGGGCATTGCGTCCCTTGAAGAAATATTCCCTGTGCGTTGGCAGGGGTCACAATTTTGAACAAACTCTCATGCGTCCTTAAAAAAGGTAGGCAAAAAGTAACCGCATTGAAGGACTTTCACCGTGGTCCTTTGCCCACAAAAATGCCCACCATAAGGAGAATTATGACACTCGGCCAGGATGCGTTGTGTCTCTTCCTCTGGGACGCATCGATGCAGTATAGAGTTTAGGCCTTGTTTGTATAGAAATGGTTCGTCACAGAAATAAAAGTTACTGTCATGGACTAGCCGTTTCTTCTGCTGGGAATTGAAGTTTTCAGAGAACTGCTTGGTGGTCAAGTAATTAACTATATCAGCATACCAAGGTTCCCTGCCTTCAATTCTGAATAGGCTCTCATCAGGGAATGCGTCCTTGATGTCGTTTTCCTAGACTTGCATTTCTTGATTTTCAAGCCTGGACAGGTGGTCAACCACCTAATTTTCTGTTCCCTTTCTGTCTTGGATGTCAATGTCAAATTCCTGTAGTAGTAGAGCCCATCTTATTAGTCTCGGCTTTGCATCCTTCTTGCTCATCAGGAACTTGATGGCTGAGTGGTCGGTATATATGGTGGCTGATGCACCAACTAAGAAAGAATGAAATTTTTCAATACCAAATACTACAGCCAACATCTCTTTCTCAGTAGTTGTATAGTGTTCCTGAGAGTCGTTTAATGTTTTGGATGTGTAGGAGATGGGATGTATCAAGTTTCCCCTCTTCTGCCCTAACATAGTTCCCACTGCGACATCACTCGCGTCACACATAAGAATGAAACGCCGTCCAGTCCGGTGCTATTAACACTGGGGCTGTTGTCAACGCATACTTCAGGGTTTTGAACACGTCAATGCAGTCTTCATTAAAAACATAGGGCCGGTTCGCCTCCAATAATGCGCTCAGAGGTCGTGCAATCTGAGAAAAGCTTCTGACGAACAGTTTATAGAAGTTGGCATGTCCTAGAAAACTTCTTAGCGTTTTGAAATTCGTTGGTGGTGGAAGTTTTGCTATTACATCAATCTTGGCTCCATCCACTTCCAAGCCAGCCTTGGATACTTTATGCCCCAAAACAATTCCTTCTGTCACCATGAAGTGACATTTTTTTCCAATTCAGTACTAAGTTTGTTTCCTCGCACCGAGCGAGGACGACTTCTAAGTTATCCAAGCATGACTGGAATGAGTCTCCAAAGACTGAAAAGTCATCCATGAAGACTTCCACGATCTTCTCCAGGAAGTTAGAGAAAATGGCCATCATACAGCGTTGAAATGTCCCTAGGGCGTTGTATAGCCCAAAGGGCATGCGTTTGAATGCGAAAGTGCCAAAGGGACAAGTGAACGTGGTCTTCTCTTGATCTTCCGGATCTATTAAAATCTGGTTGTAACTAGAATAACCATCGAGAAAACACTAAAACTCTTTACCTACAAGTCTATCAAGCATCTGATCGATGAAAGGAAGAGAAAAGTGGTCATTTTTAGTTGCTGCATTGAGTTTTCGATAATCCATACAAATTCGCCAGCCTGTGACAGTTCTTGAAGGAATGAGTTCATTGTTGCTGTTTACAATCACGGTCGTTCCCCCTTTCTTGGGAACGCATTGAACTGAACTAACCCAACTGCTATCGGATATCGTATAAATAACTCCCGCGTCCAGCCATTTCAGAATCTCCTTTTTGACCACTTATTTCATAATGGGGTTAAGCCTTCTTTGAGGCTCGATTGATGCCATCTTCCCTTCCTTCAGCATAATTTTGTGCATACAATAGGATGGACTTATTCAACGAATATTTGCAAGCATCCACCCTATTGCGCATTTATGTTTCTTCAACATATGCAAGAGTGAATCTTCATTAGGCTTTGTGAGATTAGTAGAAATGATAACAGGCAATGTATTATTAGTTCCAAGAAAAGTGTATTTCAAATGTCTGGGTAAATGTTTTAATTCGAGTTCAGGTGGTTGTTCGAGTGAAGGACGCGTTGGTTTTGTCTGTCGCTCACTCAGACTTGGCGGCTCGGATTCCTTCAGGGTTTCCTCCAACGCGAGAACTTCACATACTTGAGTCTCTTCTTCAGTCAATTCAATATTGTTTAGCTGACAATGATCACTGTCTGGGAATTGTAATGCGTTGAGCACATTAAATTTCACCTCTTCATTATCCACGCGCATGGTTAGCTCACCTTTATGCACGTCAATTAGAACTTTCCCAGTAGCCAAGAAAGGGCGTCCAAGGATGATTGGAACCTCCCTATCTGCTTCATAATCCAGAATAATGAAGTCTACTGGGAATATGAGATTGTCAACCTTCACCAAAACATCTTCAATCCTCCCTTCCGGGTACTTAATTTTCCTGTCAGCGAGTTGAAGGGTGACAGAAGTAGGTTATGCCTCGCCAATCCTCAATTTCTTAAAAACTGAAAAGGGCATGAGATTGATGCTCACTCCTAGGTCGCACAACGTACGACCCACATCTAATCTTCCAATTGAACAAGGAACTGTGAAGCTCCCTGGGTTCTTATGCTTCTGTGGTAGCTTGTTACTTACTAACGCGTTGCATTCCTACGTTAGTGCTATTACTTCTTTCTCACTGACTTTTCTCTTTTTCGTCAAAATGTCCTTCAAAAACTCATGTATGTTGGCATCTGCTCCAAAGCTTCTATGAGTGGAACGTTGATGTGCAGCTGCTTTAGAAGCTCGAGAAAGTGCTTGAACTGATGTTCATCATTCTTCTTCATCAGATGCCTGCGGAATGGTGCGTTCAGAGGCACCTCCTGCTTTCCCACGTTACACGTGCTGGTTTCTGAATGGCTTGTATTTTCTGGCGTTCTCTCTTCCTGATCCGTTGAACATGTAATGCGTTCTTTCGAAGGATTATTGTTTCTTGGATTCATCTTTCTTTCTGGAAGGGCTTTTCCACTCTGCAACGTCATTGTGTGACATTGCTCTTTCCTGTTATTATCCCCAGGTGTCTCTATATTGCTAGGTAGAACACCTGGCTGCTTGTTTTTCAACTCGCTTGCAATCTGCCCCACCTGGATTTCCAAGTTTCTAATTGATGATGCCTGGCTCTTCAGCATTGCGTCGTTCTGGGCTATGTATTCCTTCAATAGGTTTTCCAGCAGAGTTCCAGAACTCGATGCGTGGCCACCTTTATTGAAGGGCTGTTGATGCTGTTGATGCGTTTGTTGAAAGACAGGCGATAGTCCATTCCTTTGCTGATGGCTCGCGCCTGGGTGGTGCTTTTGCTGATTTCCTCCTATCCAAGAAAAGATCGGATGGTTTCTCCATCCAGGGTTATAAGTATTAGAAAATGGATTATTCTTGATGAAACATACTGACTGAGGGTTTTGAGGACACTCAACATATGAGTGAAAATCTGTGCATCCCACACAGGTTACCATGGGTTGCCCAAATGCTTCCACTTGATTCACTTTCTGCTGGTTTGGTGCGTTACCTAGCGTTATGTTCTATAGAAGGCTGGTCTTGGTAGCCACTTGAGTGGAGAGTGTGGCTATCGCGTTGGCATCAACAGAGTTAATGTTCTGAGATCTTCTTCTCCTATCATTTCTTCCATCGTATGTGTCATATACCCACTCCATGTTATGTTTGGCAATGCGGTATAATATTTCTTTAGCTTCATTATAGGATTTGTCCATTAGTCCTCTGACTGCTGCTGTGTCTGCTGCCATCTGTCATGCCCTGTTTAGTCCGCCATGAAACGTCTCCATCTGAATAGTCAAAGGTAGTCCGTGGTTCCGGCAGTTCTTGACCAAGCCCTTGAAACGCTCCCATGCAGCGCTCAAGGTCTCAGTGTCTTCTTATTCAAAGTTCATGATTTCTCGATGCCTCCTCGCATTGGTGGTAGGTGGGAAGTATTTCTGCATAAACTTTTCCACCAACTTTTCCCATGTGGTGATTTCCCTAGACTCTAATGAACTCACCCATTGCTTTTCGTCCTCTCACAAAGAATAGGGAAACAATGAGAGGCTGATGGCCTCTGGTGTGATTCCAGGAATCACAAAGGAATTTCACGTTTCCAGGAAACGCTTCATATGGGCATGAGGATCTTCGCCATGGCTACCCCAAAATTGCCCAACAGTCTGGAGCATTTGGAGTATAATAGATTTCATTTCAAACCTGGTTCCATCAGGCGTCAGATATATGATTCCTGGAGAGAAATCATATAGCACAGGGGCACGTATTCTCTTATAGGACATGTGCTGTTGTTTGCCATCAGGATTGGGTTCTGTGTAGCGTGAGCCAGTTGCTGCTGAGCTAATGACTGATTTTGTTGTTCTTCCGCCATTGCTCTTTCCCTTTCTTGCTATCTGAGTAACTGTTGCCTCAACCTTCAACGACGGTTGGATTGATTCATACGTCGGAAGGTCCATTCAATCTCGGGGTCGTATTTGAACTCAAGAGTGTTCTCCCTGTTCACAAACATTCACAAGCCTAGGCATAGCTTGTAATACTTCCCTTAATTGAAGTGTCCCTACAACAAATACAAATGGAGTTTCTGGTTAGTTCTTGTTGCTGAATTCCGAGCAACTGCGCCAAAAACTTGTTCGCTTGCTATCGTGAGATGCTTTAGAAGTGTATAAAGTAAAACAGATTGGAAGAATAAAGTCTAAGTGCTGCATTCTGCCTTGATGCGTTTAAATAAATGCAATGCATTGGGGCATTAATATTATGCATAGAAGGCACACAACTCCTTATAATAACGTTCAAGTTTTCATAGATTAAACCTAAGTATAAATCTAATCTAGGTTCCTGGCAAGTTCAGGGTCGATCACAGGGATTCAGTTTCACTAACACAGATTATGCGTTGTACTTGCAGTAGAAGGTTTTTCCTAAATAAATTTGAAAGATGTATTATTTACACTAACATGCTATGCCTGTGCAAGACAATACAAAAGAGTTGAGTGGAAAATGAAGGATCATGTGAAAATGGAATTTAAGTAGGTGGGCGCGCCAGTTAAAGATAATTGAACACAATTGAAGGGCTATCTTAGAGAAACCCTCCACAAACCTCCGATAATAACCTGTCAAACCTAAGAAACTGCGTATCTCTGAAACAATCATGGATCGTTCCCAATTAACTATTGCTTCCGTCTTCTGGGCATCTCTACTAATGCCATCTGCTAAAACAACATGCCCAAGAAATACCACCGATCTAATAAAAAATCACATTTACTGAATTTAGCATACAATTGCCTATCTCGCAATGTCTTTAATACTATCCTCAGGTGGGTTATATGATCCTCCCTACTACCAGAATACACCAGTATATCATCAATGAATACTATCACGAACTGGTCTAAGTAGGGATGAAATATCCTGTTCATAAGATCCATGAATACCGCAGAGGCATTTGTTAGTCCGAATGACATTACTAGAAATTCATAATGTCCATATCTTGTTCTAAATGCGGTTTTAGGGATGTCAACTTCCTTCACTTTCAATTGATGATAACCCGATCTCAGGTCTATCTTTGAAAACACCGTGGCTCCTCTTAGCTGATCAAACAAATCATTAATGTGTGGTAATGGATATTTATTCTTAATCGTTACCTTATTCAGCTGTCTATAATCGGTGCACAATCTAAGTGTACCGTCTTTCTTCCTCACAAACAATACTGGAGCTCCCCAAGGCGATCACTGGGTCGAATGTATCCCTTGTCAATTAACTCTTGCAGTTGAACCTTTAATTCTTTTAACTAAGTTGGCACCATTCTATACAGTGCTTGCGATATAGGAGTTGTGCCTGGAATTAAGTCAATAGTAAACTCCACCTCTCTGTCGGGTGGTAATCCCGATAGTTCTTCAGGAAATACATCTCGAAACTCATTTACCACGGTGATATCTTCGGGTTTCAGCTCTTTCCTTTGAGCAGCCACTAAGTGAGCCAGATAGGCTTTACATCCCTTGCTCAATAGCTTCTGAGCTTTCACTATCGATATCAGACTCCCTGCGGCTAATCTTTTGATTCCTGTCAGCATCGCATCCTGGCATTTGATTTTCTGAGCACTACCTCCTTCTTGTAATAGTCTACTGAAGCACGATACTTACTTAGAAAATCCATTCCCAGGATAGCATCAAACTCCAACAGTTCTAAGGGAAGTAAATCAGCATAGAAGTCCTGACCATTGATTAGTACCTCACAATGATTATAACATTTATCTACTATTATCACATCTCCCAAAGGGGTAGAGATAAATAACTCTTCAAGCATAGGCTCAACCAACCTATCTATACTAGATGCATACATGCTAGATATAAATGAATGTGTGGCACCAGGGTCAAATAAAACATAAGCAGACTGTCTACATAATATGACATTACCGGTCACAACATCTGGAGACTTCACTGTCTTCTGGTGTGTCACGGCGTACACTCGCCTCTGCTGCTGCGGTCGACCTACGACATTCTTTTACTTGGCACCACTTAACCCTTCGCCTCAATTTCTAGCACCCTTTGGTTGGTTAACTATCTGGGAGGTTGTCTGTTGTGCTGTTAGGGCATCTCTGTTCATTTGGGACAGTCCCTCTTGAAATGCCCTATTTTTCCACATTGGAAACATACACCTCTGCCACTATAGCATACCCCAAGATGCCTCTTGCCACAACTAGGGCATGTCAGTCTCTTATCTATGCTAGCTACCGACTCACCAGCTCGTGGCATCTCTGATTGGCTAATTGCACTGGCCGAGGGTCTAATTTTTCTTTACCTGGATCCCTTCCAACTTGTACCCCTGAATTGGCTTCTACTAGTCTGAGTTGCAACTAGAGGTCGGGATCCCCTGTCTCTAGGCCCTACTACTGCCTCACTGCCCCTTGGCAACTGCTCATCATCTGCCAAATTTTGCTCGACTCGTATCGTTGTTTCTACTGACTGGTTAAAATCTAACTAATTAGTCGTAGATGTCACCGGAGTTCTGATTTCCTTCCTTAAACCTTGTTCAAATTTCTTGCATCTATCTCTTTCCTCAGCAATAATCGGTAGGGCATACTGCGATAACTCTATAAATTTCTGCTCATACTCTGCCACCGACATCGTTCCCTGCGATAATTTGAGAAACTCATCCCTTTTTGCATCTCGGAACGAGCATGGGTAGTACTTGTCTTCAAAGGCCTTCTTGAACTCAGGCCATAACATCGCATCTGTACTGGCTCATCTGGCGGATATCACTTTCCACCATTTCTCTGCTCTTTTCTATAGTAGAAAGGTGGCTAGCCCTACTTTCATGTCCTCTAGACAACTCATAACATTGAAACATTTTTCAACTACATCTAGTCATAACTCGGCTTCAGCCGGGTCTGCTGTACCTTCAAATGTCATAGCCCCTAGGGCTTTAAACCTCTCAATACCATATTTCTTCTCTGGGTCTACTCATACTGAGCCCACACTGACTGTTAACCTCTTCGCTATCCTGTCAAAAACTATATCTTCTAGTTGAGAATCTGCCCTTGCCTGGGGAGTACTAGACTCTCCTTCAGACGTCGTTTCCTGACCCACTGGATCATTCACCTTCTTTTTCCCACCCGGTGCGTTCTTTCTAACCTCTAAGCCCCTATTGGTAGGGTCAGTATTCCTGCCTCCTGTTTGCTTACTCTATCTGCTACTTTTCCTCAGCATTTCACCTAATACAATGTACACATGTTAGAGACTCACACTTTAAGGACTTAGACTTATGCATGAACTTTCCCTTCTATTCCCAAAACCTTATGCTCTGATACTAACTTGTCACATCCCCTCCCAGATTACCCTCTTAATCTGAAAGAGGATATGACCGCGGTAGTTACTAGCCCTACTGCTAGCACTCACCACCTTAGCCTTCTAATCTAAATACCAACCTGTTAAACATTAATAATGTATTCATATAGTATGCCTCCTTAAGGTTCTACATAATATTATATAAACACATGCATACAGCCATGACATAACATCTAAGGAAAAAAAAATATCTACAGACGGCCCAAACAACTCTAACAAAGCCCTAGTCCCTCTCAAAACATGTGTACATAAACAGATCATCAACTTAAGTCTTCTTAATATTCCGAGTCTTTTAGTGGCAAGCAACAGCAGGATCAACCCTAAGGAATCTGACCGCTACCTGAAAAAGGAAAACACAGAAAATCTGTGAGCTAGTAGCCTAATGAGTGACTATAGAATCGTATTACATCATGCATTACATCACTATAAACATGTAAATATACTAATGAGTATCTCAAGCAACTGTCTCTAAATATAGCTTTAAACCATTCTTAGACATCATTAAACATCATTATTCCTTAGTTGAGAACGAGCCTACAACGCTCTAGCTCTCAACGTCTATTACCGGCCAAGAGACCCATACTTTGGCCTCCCTTTGGTGGTGCATGGCATAGGAGACCCATACTTCGATCTCTCATTCAGAACTACCTACATGCACGTGGCTATACTAAGTACTGTCATACCTTAGGTACTTCTGCTTAGATACCTTCTCAAAACTTGTCCTTTAGTATCGAGCTATTAAGATACCTTTTCAAATGTCCTTCAGTATTAAGTTGGTTAGGTAGCTTCTCAAATGTCCTTCGATACCAAGTTGGTTAGATACCTTCTCAATTGCCCTTCGGTATCGGGGTATTTCGTAACATCAAATTAAGGTTCATTGCATATCATTTACACAATAACTCCTTCTCTCATATCCTTCCCCTAGGAAGCATATGTCAACATTAGAAACTTAACTTTTGTAATGATTACACAACATACCTTAGCCTGTGTTACACATATACGAGCCGGAAAACATACGGTAAGTTATTCTGCAACCATTTGTTGCTTGAGGGAGTATAAATTCATCATTAATGTCACTGTAACTTACTTGACCTTATATGCATAAGTATTGGAAACATTAAGTTCATTTAGTCACTCACAGCTCGTCGGGGCTCTTTAACGGTTTATACGCCTCTCCTAGCTCCTCTTGGCCTGAAAGGACATAATTTCCAGTGAAACTACTTAGAATTCTTAGCAAAATACCTCAAATAGTTCATCTACGAATGGAACTTTCATCAACAAAGATAGCGTTGCTAGCGAGATAATCATCATGAGTGAATTCATCCTCATGAGCGAGATCCTTATGAGCGAGATCCTTCTCATGAGCGAGATCAAGCTTTTCCTGGCAAACTTTCATCTTAGCGATACTCACCTTACTAGTGAGATTCAGCCCAAGTTCTAGTGAGATTACCATCTAGAGCGAGACCCTCATCACAAAATCAGCGAGATTTCCTTCATAAGCGAGATCCTCATTCTCCATATCTCGCTATAACTCTCCACGGTGAGCTGTTTGCTTGTTCTTCCCAAGCAGCTGTCTTCTTATGTACAGATTCTTTGTTACAACTTCAAAATTTCATAACTCAAAATCCAGACCTCTTTTTCCAGGAATTTTCTTCTACAAACATGTTTAGAATTGAGTAACTTTCTTACCTTAAAATTTCAGCCAAAAGTTCCTTATAGTTCGGCCTAGAGCTTCCAATCTTCACCTCGAGCCTTGATTAACCCGAGATTCTGCCTCCTCTGAACTTTCTTCACTTCTTGCTCTTCTCCTCCTGAAATCTTTCTCCTACAAGACAACATCGAAAACTAGATTCTCCCAGCTTTCAAATGGCACCGATTTCACTAAATTTGCTAATGTCAATTGCCGAAACCAAGCTTTTGAAGTTCCTCTTTCTTTTAATCTTTCTGCCGCCTCCCGAGTTCAAGGGTTAACCACCACGTCACCCCTCATTTAATATGTTTTTCCTTCCCTTCCTTCATAATTCCTATAAATAAACATGAATTGCTACTTAATAAATATGTAATATAACATTCCTTTGGCTAAACATGCTTATCTAGGAAACCTAGAGTTCGGGGTTTACAATCACAAATTTCTGCAGTTCGCACGCATGTTCCATAGGAATTTTGAATCACGACCATAGATAAGTAACTGCTACGGTTGTTGGTAAACTCATCAAAGATAAGTTCACGGGCATAGGACGTATTTATAAACCTTGTCATATCGTTGAGGATATGAGGAGAGATTATGGCGTGTACATAAGTTAAGATAAAGCGTGGCGTGCAAGGGAAGCCGCATATGATCTCACTAGAGGTACTCTAGAATACCCATACTCTATACTACATGCCTTTGGAGAAGTGCGAAAAATAGAGAATCCAGGTATAGTCTTTGAGATCGAACTTGAAGATGAGGTGCATTTCAAGTATATGTTTATGGCATTAGGGCCTTGTATTAGAGGTTTTGCAAGCTGTCAGCCTTGTATTATTGTTGATGGGTCGCACTTGAAAGGAAAATACAAAGGCACCATGTTGGTTGCGGTTTCTATGGATGGGAACAATCAATTATACCCACTAGTATATGCATTAGTGGACAATGAAACCAATCGATCATGGAAATGGTTTATGTCAAACTTGAAATGCAGTATCAGAGAACCCGATAATCTGGTGTTTGTGTCTGATCGGATGGTATCTATCGACAATGCTATTCATGCATTTTTCCCACAGCATTTCATGGATTGTGCACATGGCATATAGAATAGAATCTGGTTACAAACTTTAAGGATAGCTCAGTTATTAGGATATTTAGAGATGCAGCAAGGGCATTTCGCATGACAGAGTTCTAGACAAAATGGGACGAACTCTGCAGTTTTAGAGACGGTGCTGCCACGAAATATTTAGAAGACATCGGTCTTCAAAAGTAAGGACGGGTTTACCAAATAGAACGAAGATATGATAGCATGACATCCAACAGTGCAGAGTGTTTCAATTCCTTAACTAAAGAGTATCGACTGATGCCCATAGTATGCTTGATTGAACATGTTAGAGGAATGCTCCAATCGTGGTTCTATGAATGGAGGAATTACTAGGCATCTCGAACGACATTGCACTCTGACTACTGTGAAACTTGATTGGCAAGTGAAGCTGATAAGGGCAGACGATACCGGGTGGAGCCGATTGATTGTTATCGGGTACACGTGTGAGATAATCGATTGGACGATATTTTCAATCTTTACATGAAGGAATGCACGTGTAAGGAATTCGACTCAGTTGGTATCCCATGTTCCCATGCAATTGTTGCTGCCAAGGAAAGAAATATACCCATCCACGGTTTTTCTATTTGATTTTATACAGTGGACTCTCTAATGACTGCGTATGCGGAGCCTATAAATCCACTTGGCCACATATCTGAATGGAAAAGATGTTCTGGATACGTAGAAAGGATTATCCTTCCTCCAAAGTTTGTGCCACAAGCTAGGTGACAGAGAGTGAGAAGAATACCATCCAGAGGAGAATTTCGCAGACAAATGAAGTGTGGTCGGTGTGGGAATTATGGACATAATTTCCAAAATTGTACTGAACCGCTTACAACCGTGCGACGTGCCAAAAATGCTAGAGACCGAGACACAAACACCCCTCATCCAGTTTAGTTATAAATACCATTGATCATTTTTTCATACGTCATACTTGTAACATACTTCATACTTTTTCATACTTGTAACATACTTCATTGTTTTTCATATTTCATACTTGTAACACTTCATACTTCATACTTTTATCTTGTAAACAAAAAACAATAACAAGCTGGAGTATTTATATAATAGTAATATTCATACTCTCTCAATCTTCATACTCTCTCCATCGTCATACTCTCTCAATCTTCATACTTGTAACAAAAATGGATAACTTCATACTCTCTCAATTTTCATACTGAAAACAAAAAACAATAACTTCATACTCTATCAATCTTCATACTTGTAACAAAAGTGGATAACAAGTACTCTCTCAATCTTCATACGTGTAACAAAAAACAATGACTTTATACTCTCTCAATCTTCATACTTGTAACAAAATGGATAACAAATACTCTCCCAATCTTCATTCGTGTAACAAAAGCAATGACTTCATACTCTCTCAATCCTCATACTTGTAACAAAATGGATAACAAATACTCTCTCAATCTCGCTCTCTCTCACAATCTCGCCCTCTCTGGACATCTCGCTCTCTCAATCTCACTCTCTCTGAACATCTCACTCTCTCTGAACATCTCGTTCTCTCAATCTCCCTCTCTCTCACGATCTCATGTTCCATGAATCTCGCTCTCTCTCATAATCTCGCTCTCGAAATCTCGCTCTCTCTCTCAATCTCGCTCTCTCTCACAATCTCGCTCTCTCTCAACATCTCGCTCTCTCAATCTTTGAAATTTGAACCTTGAACCATATAATGTTCTAAGCTCAATTATGCATGTTCTGATAAAATTCTGATGTTGAACTTTGAATTTTGAACTTACATAAAAAATAGATGTTTAATTATACAATGAAAAGAGCAGTAGCTCCATTATACATAAAAAATGCATGTTCTGATAAAATTCTGATATTGAACTTTGAACTTTGAACTTTCATAAAAAATATATGTTCAATTATATAATGAATGTTTTTACTTACATAAAAAATAAATGAATGTTCTTACATACATAAAAAATAAATGAATTTTTTTACAAAGAATAAAAAATACAATGTTCTATACATATAAAAATATTGAGTGTTTACCCATAGCTTACACGAAAATTGCATCCTATATTCACTCATGTTCTCTTGAGTGATTACGGATGGATTAGCACCAATCACCAGGTGTTTCAGTTGTTTTATTGTGAAGATTCCATAATCAAGCAACTTGTGTTGTATGTCGATGTTCTCAGGTTGCGAGATTTTCCAACGGGCTGTGGATAGGTCCGCCTTCGATCGATCCACATCACAGTAGTGAAGTAGGGATGGTACTGTGACTATTAATGGCTCTAGCCAATTCACCAGCTTTGTCATTGGTATGTATGATGGAAGTGAATCGAACACGAATATGTGGCCTCTGTTAATGTCCATTGCAAGAACCATCCAGTAGTCACTGATATTCATCGCCGTTTAAACGAAATCCATATCTGCCTATTTGACATCGAATTTACCGGTGACGTAGTCCTTATACGTGTCTTCATCTTCCCAAGCTAGGGTAGCCTCTAGAAATGACTTATTCTTTATTCGTTTAAATACCCTGGCACGAGCATTGAGGTGACTCTGTCAAATAAAATGAGAAGTTAAGTAAAGAAGTAAAGACCAGGAAACTTAACGAAATGAGAAGAAACGAAATATCAAAATTTACCGTTACACCAGTTGGTAAGATGGTGAACTTATGCATGCACATGTCGGGCCGGGTATAAAATTTATCTTTCATAAAATAAAATAAAGTGTTTATGGTCTGCAGAAAAAAATAATATGTCAGTAAAAGTACACGATAGCCAACATGTAAAGACGTTAAGACTAGGACACTAACATCGCACTCGACCAACGAATTCGGGGTAATCAATTCCTTGAAGAATTGCTTGTCGAGTGGTTTGAAGGAGTTCTCATGAACTTTGTTGTCTGTATTGTCATCCGAGATCCAGCCCATCATTTCTATCATGATATTTTGTGGAACATCGTGTGCTACGTTATATATGAAGATTGATCTGGATATTGACGTAGCTACACCTAGGAGAGGATGTTTAACCACACTTTTCTTCTTTACTTGGGCTGAGGGTGTATATTTATCAACAATTTTTCTCTTATGACTAATTCTTCGAGATTCCTACATAAACAAATAACAAAACGTTACTCATCAAGAAATATAAAAATATAAACAAAGATTACTGATCAATAAATTACTCACCAGTGGAACCAATCCCAGAAGTGTCTGCCTCTGGGATGCCAGACATGTCAGCCTCTGTATGTGGCATGGTGAGTAAGGCAGACATGTCGGGCTCTGTTTGTGAGACATCGGCCTATATACGTTCCATATCAATTGGTGATGACGTGGTAATGGTGGTATCGGGCTGTACAGGGGGGTTGGGAGTTGGTGAAGTGGTGGTATCGGGCTGTAAGGGGGGATGGGGATGGGAGTGTCAGAGGCAGTCGCAGTCGTACCGGGATCCGGAGATGGGATGAGTGACCTGGTCATCTCCTCATTCACCGTGGAACCCTTCAATTAGTAAAGTAAAATGGTGAGTTCACGAACACGTAAAAGCTAAACACATAAAGACATAAAATGATGCAAACCTTGCACATAGACTGCAACAATGATAGGATGGCCAAAAATTGCCCTTTCATGTCAGCCATGTTTTCCACCATACTGGAGACACGACTATCTAAACCTGATATACATCCATCCAACCTCGATAGTGCGCTATCAATGGACTGCAGGTACGAATAAATAGACTCGCCTGTATTGGCTCCCTCCTTGCAGCGGGCAGCACACTTAGGACACTTCTCATCCACAGGTCGCTCTGTACCGGAGTCCGCAAGAAAGACATCAACTTGGTTCAACTCGTCCTCCTCACGTACATCCCCCATCATATCATGGAACATATCATCATTACGTGTGTATGTTCCTCCTTCCACCCTTCCATATTCAGCATCCTCGTGCTCAGAATTCTCGGGTTCATCCCCTCCCTCCACCCTGACAACCTCATCATTGTCATCTCCACGATGGTCATCACCGTCACTTTCACTTTCGGGACTACCCCCCTCACTCGTCGACCTTGAGCCACTTTCAGAACTATCATCATCTGCACCTAGCTCAAATATAGGTCGTCGTTCCACTAGGGTATCCCGAAACTCCCTTTCAGCATTTGACATCACAGTGCCCTCTTTAACCTTTATCTGCATTAATAACCCAGTAAACTGGTTAGTGTCAATTTAACAACCAGATAAACATATTATGCATAGAGTAAACGTACATTGTTAGACTTGAATATCTCTCTCTTGAGTACTTTGAAGGACACTGAGTGGGAGCATGACCATCGTAATATGCGGGGTAAAGCCACCTTGCTCCTTCGCTCTGCAATGTTCTCAACTATCAATGAAGCTAGGATCTCGTAATTCCATACCTAAATAAAATTTAAAATATATTAAGAACAATAGTAATGTTAGATCAAACAACACGATTATACTGTTAATCAAATTTACCTGGAACACTTGTGGAAATCCACGTAAGGAGTACTTCACAATGTAGTTTTTATTTGCTTTGACCCTCGTCTTGTATAGACTGCTCTTATCATTCAAGGTAGTCTTTAGGGCATCCAATGTCCTCTCCCAAATAATGGTACCCCAATCAAGACTATTGTAGTACTCCAACTTTTGAACGTCCTTGAAACGTTTGAGGTCGATTGCATTTTTCTGTTTATTTTTCACCATCATTGCGACCTCATTATAGTAAACTAGGCTGATCTTCACAGCATCATCATCATTTTCAAACTCTAAGTCCTTATATTTTTCTTCAAGTTCACAGAGGTGTAAGGTGTCCTTTGTCATTTGATTGACAAAATACTTGATAGCAAGTTCACATGAGGATTGCTGGTTCCGATCAAATCGTGATGGGGATTTCCATAAACCAGTCATCACCAAAAAGTCATCCTTCGAAAAGGTGACAACCTTCCCACAGTTAGAGAATGTCATTGAGTCTGATTTTGTCCTTTTCACTTCTCTAAGCAACATGTGATGGAAAATTGGGCTGTTGAACACCATATTAACGTCAACAAATCGCCCAAAAACTATTCTCTTGAATATGGCCAACTGCGTTGGCGTGAGCTTCTCTTTGACAATCTTGTTTGCATTGGGAATGTGGGCCAAGCTGGTTACTTGACCGAGAAATCGATCAACTTTGGCTATTCTGAAACATGTAGCCATCTTAAATCACTCCTGCATTTATTAAAAAATTCAATCAGTAAACTCCTTTAGAAAAAAAAAACATGTAAAACAACATTCTGTTTAAATCTCGCTAGATTCACTTTCGCTGGCATCACTCTCGCTAGAATTGCTCTTGCTGGCATCGCTCTTGCTAGAATTGCTCTCACTGGCATCGCTCTCTCCGGTATCACTTTCTCTGATGTCGCTCTTTCTGATGTCACTCTTCCTTATCTCCCTCACATTCTCTCTTTTTACTCGTCTTCAACCACATAACCCATCGAAAACTAGACAAACAAACAAAAAAATCATAGGTTCACTTATCTCGCTCACATTCACTCTCTCTGGTGTCGCTCTACCAATTTCACTCTCACTTATCTCGCTCACAAACTCTTTCTACTCATCTTCAACCACAGAACACATCGAAAACCAAAAAAACAAACAAAAAAAAACCATCTTGAAAGATTTACCGATAAGATTCGATTACAAGCTAGCAGTAGAATTGTTTGCAAGCTGGAAATAGTTTTTTCGTTTATGAGCGATATGAAGCCGTTAGCCTTGGAAAATTTGAATGAAGAATAGTTTAGTTTGGTGGGTTCTCAGTAAAAAGGTAAGAAGATGAAGTAAGGGCAATTTATGTAATTTGGTATGGCGATGATGTCAGCAGAGGGTCAATTGACATTTTGGGTCTAATTTTTGGGTCATCCGTACAAATTTCCCTTTATTCTCCTTCAAGCACGCATCTTTACCTAGCGCCGTTGAAGCTAGCCGCCAGCTCCATCTGACGCCTCGCTGGCCCAGTCGTTTGCCCCTGCTCCAGATCTACAGCCGCTGACCCCAACTGACGCCTCCCCAGCCGTCACCGACTCCCCTCTCCAGTCGCACCGCTTCCTTTAGCCGTCAACTCCATCAGCGACCAGCCGTCGCCCCACCAGCCCAGTCGAGCATCTCCACGATTGTGCGTTCCCAGTCGCCGTCGCCGGATTCTACCGTGCATCGCTAGAATCTCATGGTTTAAGGTGACATTGTGATTTTTTTGGAAGGATTTTTGGAAGTATCTTGAATACACAATCAATAAAGTGTCTAATTTTTTTTCCTTAATCATGATTATGGAGGTTGGATTCGAGAGTTTGAAAGGGGTTAGAGACACTGTCCAACAAGATTAAGATTCTTTTGACAAGTTTTTGGTAAGTTTCAAGGGTTTTAAAACCTTTGGTTCGGGTTATTGTTGTTGTAATTTTGATTTGGAACCTCTCCTAGGTTGGAATTCTTATGCCAAGTTTGCGAGTGGTATTAGATTAAGTTTCGATTTTTTAGGATTGGATTCATTAATTCTCTCAAACATGGAGAAATTAATTTTCTTGTCATTTGAGCTTAGTAAGTAATCTAATTTCGGAATCGACTTTGTGTTGGATAATAAAATTTAAGGATAATTTATTTAAATATGTCGAAGTACATTTTGAGCATGAGCATGAATTAAACTTTTATATGATTTGTTAAAAGGACGTGTATGTTGGGTTTGATGTCATAAATCTAATGTATCTCAAGAGCTTGTAGTTTTGTTAACTTATTTTATTTATCTAATAAAATCGAAGGTATTTTATTTGACATTTAAACAGTATCAATATATAATACAATGAATTAGGACATATAATATATCTAATAAAATCTCTCATTTGCCTTTAGCTTACATGACTCATATCCCGTAGACCGAGAGCATTTGTAAATGGATCAACAATATTATGCTCCGAGACAATCTTTATGACGATCACAACTCTTCGTTGCACAATCTCTTTAATAAGATGATATTTGCGCTCTATATGCTTTCCTACGAGACTTCTTGGAATTTGCCACAATGAAGGCTCCTTGATTTGCCACAACACTACTGTTATCACAATAAAGTATGATGAGCAAGGACATATTTAGAACCACTTTCAAATTTATGAGTGTTTCTGAGCCAAATGACTTCTTTAGTAGGATCCAGACAGCTACATATTCAGCCTTCATGGTGGAATCCACAATACAACTTTGCTTAATGTTGTGTCATACTATAGCTTCTCTATTCAAAATGAACATTGATCTAGATTTCCTTGAATCCTTAACCGTCTGAAAAATCAAAGTCAGTGTATCCTGTAAAGATCAAACCCTTAACCATACACAAACATGGATCAAATCCTTAGAACCATAAACAAGCATATAGTTTCTTATTCTTTAACTGCTATTCAATGATCAAATCCTAGATTTGATTGATATCTACTGATTACTCCCATTGCATGACAGATGTCAGGTCTAGTATACAACATGATATACATAAGGTTACCCACTACAGATGAGTAAGGAATTCATCCCATCTCCTCTGTCTTTTACACTCATTGGACCACAAAGGTCTGAATGTATAAGCTCCAAGGGTTCCTTGACTCTATAACCTTTTTCAATAAAAGTTCGTTTGGTCATTTTTCCTTTTAGATAAGATTCATATATAGGTAAATAATTTTCTTCTAACTCATTTAGAAATCCATTCTTAACCAACATTTCAATCCTATTGAGATTAATGTGACCTAGTCTTAAATGTCAAAGATGAGTATTATCTTTAAGAGAAAATTTTCTTTTCTTAGTGTTGAACATTTCAATATTATGGAGCATTTTAGATACTAACGACCTTAATATATATAAGTTGTTTTCGTTTGTGGCAGAAAAAATATCAATACCATTTTTCGAGACAAATGCTTTATCCTGAATAAAAGATACATTAAAAGAGTATTCTAACAAACATGAAATTGAAATCAAGTTCCTTTTAAAATTAGGAATATAGTAAACATTGTCTAATAACATAAACTTTGATTCAAAAAATAACTTCAAACTCCCAACTGTAATCACTGAGACAACCTCTCCTATTCCAACCTGTAGGGTCATCTCTCCCACTGCTAGCTGTTTTTAGGAACTAGTTTCTTGCAAAGAAGTACAAACGTGGTTAATGACTTTTGAATTAAGTATCTAGGTATGGTTATCATTTTCTACAAAACACATTTCCAAAACCAGTAAATTATATTTACTTTCTTGTTTCTTTTTTTTCTCGGTCAAATATTTTGGACAATTCCTTTCCAAATGGCGATCTTGGTTACGATGGTAACATATTTCTTTTGCAACTTTGACATTTTTACCCTTTCGGACAACAGCAGCAGTGGTAGTTTTATTCATCTTTCCACCCTTATTCTTTTTCCACTTTTTTCACACCAGATGAAGAAGGAGACACAAATTTAATTCTAGAGGTTGAACCTCTGATGAACTTTTTCTTGTTGGAGAATGTAACATTTGCCTCCCTATTATTTCTTATAGCTTTCATTAAAGACTAAAAAATCCGTAGCTCGTTAATAATGGTGGTGAGGTTGTAGTTAATTTTGTTCATAACACAATTGCTATGGAATTGCAAAAGGCTGTCCGACAGCACTTGCATGATAAAGCTCACCTGACTGGACTCATTAATGAGACTTCCATTTATCTCAACGGTATTGAAATGGTTCATCATGTTAAGGACATGTTCTCTAACAGATGATCCTTCAACCATCCGCGCACTGAATATGAACTTAAGAGCATCATGCATGATTTGTGGGAAGGTTTTTCAAACATGTCATGCAATGACTCCATGATCTGACGTGCAGTGGTCATGGTCTCATGCTTTTTGTCCTGGAGTTCAGATAAGTCTACCAAAATATAGACCTTTGCCTTATTTTTGGCCTTGGTCCATTTCTCATAAGCACCACGAACACTTCGTGATGAGTTGTGCCTAGCTAGGGGACATTCCTTCGTGAGAACGAATTTGAGGTCATTCACTATCAAAACCGTATTCATTGTATTTTTTCAAATTGCATAATTTTCTCCAGTTAATTTTAAGATGTCAAGCAAAGTAACGATTAAACTAGACATGCTGATACAAAAACAAATTACTTATATTAGACACGTGTGAAAATTCATTTTTCATTTTAATCCAATCAGTTTAGCAAAAATTAAATATTATCCCAGAATAACTAATTGGATTAAATGAAAAATGAATTTTTGCACAAGTGTGTAATATAAGTAATTTATTTTTGTATCAACATGTCTAGCTCAATGGTTACTTTGTTTGGTGCCGAAAAATTAACTGGAGGAAATTATACAACTTGGAAAAATACGATGAATACGGTTTTGGTAGTGGATGACCTCAAATTCGTTCTCACGAAGGAATGTCCTCTAGCCTCTAGGCACAAAGCATCACGAAGTGATCATGATGCTTATGAGAAGTGGACCAAGGCCAATGTTAAGACAAAGGTCTATATTTTAGCAAGCTTATTTAAAGTCCTGACCAAAAAGCATGAGACCATGAGCACTGCACGTCAGATCATGGAATCATTATGTGTCATGTTTGCAAAACCTTCCTCACAAGCCATGCATGATGCTCTTAAGTTCATCTTCAGTGTGCAGATGACTAAAGCATCATCTATTAGGGAAAATGTCTTTAACATGATGAACCATTTCAATTCGGTTAAGATGAATGGAAGTCTCATAAATGAGTCCAGTCAGGTGAGCTTTATCATGCAATCGTTGCTGAAGAGTTCTTTGCAATTCTTTAGAAATTTTGTTATGAACAAAATTGACTACAACTTCACCATCCTCCTTAACGAGCTATAGATTTTTTAGTTTTTAATGAAAGCCAAAAGAAATAATAGGGAGGCAAATGTTGCCTTCTCCAACAAGAAAAATTTAATCAGATGTTCGACCTTTGGAACTAAATTTATGCCTCCCTCTTCATCTAGTGTGGAAAAAGAAGAAAAGTGGAAAGGGGAATAAAACCACCACTACTGCTGCCTGAAAGGGTAAGAAGGTCAAAGTTGCAAAAGGAATATGTTATCGTTGCAACCAAGATGGACATTGGAAAAGGAATTTTCATTTGACCGAGAAAAAGAAGATAAATATGATTTACTGGTTTTGGAAATGTGTTTGGTGGAAAATGATAACCGTACTTGAATACTATATTCAAGAACCACTAACTACATTTGCACTTCTTTGCAGGAAACTATTTGCTGGAAATAACTGGTAGTGGACTTTACTTGTTGGGACAGGAGAGGTTGTCTCGATGGTTGTAGTTGAGAGATTGCAGTTATTTTTTAATTAACATTTATATTGTTAGACAATGTTTACTATATTTTTAATTTTAAAAGAAACTGGATTTCAATTTCATGTTTGTTAGAACACTCTTTTAGTGTATCTTTTATTCGGGATAAAGCATTTGTCTCAAAAAATGGTATTGATATTTTTTCTGCTACAAACGAAAGCAACTTATATATATTAAGGCTGTTAGTATCTAAAATGCTCCATGATATTGAAATGTTAAACACTGCAACCATTAAAACTAAGAAAATAAAATTTTCTTCTAAAGATAATGCTCATCTTTGATATCTAAGACTAGGTCAGGTTAATCTCAATAGAATTGAGAAGTTGGTTAAAAATGGACTTCTAAACGAGTTAGAAGAAAATTATTTACCTGTATGTGAATCTTGTCTAGAAGGAAAAATGACCAAACGACCATTTATTGGAAACAGATATAAAGTCAAATAACCCTTGGAGCTTATACACTCAGATCTTTGTGGTTCGATGAGTGTAAAAGCCAGAGGAGAGTTTGAATATTTTGTCACTTTTATGAATGATTATTCAAAATATGAACATGTTTGCCTAATGCAACATAAGTTTGGCACTTGAAAAGTTCAAGGAGTATAAGGTTGAAGTTGAAATTTGTTTGGTAAAAAGATTAAAACACTTCGATAAAATCGAGGTGGAGGGTATATAGATATTGAATTCCAAAATAATATGATAGAATATGGAATCACATCTCAACTCTCAGTACCTTGTACACCTCAACAAAATGGTGTATCAGAGAGGAGAAATAGAACCCTGTTACACATAGTTTGTTCTATGATGAGTTATGTTTCTCTACCTATCCCATTCTGGGTTATGTAGTGGAGACTACAACTTACCTTTTAAACTAGGTTTCATCAAAAAGTGTCATTGGAACACCTTTCGAATTATGGAGAGGTCGTAAAAGTAGTTTACGACATCTTAGGATTTGGGGATGTCCAACACATGTGCTTGTGAGAAATCCAAAGAAATTGGAATCACGTTCATGATTATGTCTATTTGTAGGTTATTCTAAAGAAATGAGAGGTGGTCTATTCTTCGATCCAAAAAGAAAACAAAGTATTTGTATCAATAAATGTTACTTTCTTAGAAGAAAACCACATTTAGAGAACATAAGCCAAGGAGCCAAATCATAATTTAAATGAAACTTCCAGATAAACTTCAACAAGAGTTGTTGAAGAAGAGAGCACTTCAACAAGAGTTGTTGATGTTGTTTCATCTAGTCAAACACATATTTCTCAAGTGTTGAGATAGCCTCGACGTAGTGGGAAGATTGTAACCCAATCTACTCGCTATTTATGTTTAATAGAAACTAAAACCATCATATTGGATGATAAAGTTGAGGATTCATCATCCTACAAGAAGGCAATGGATGATATTGACAAATATGAATGGATCAAGAAATGGAGTCTATGCACTTCAATTCTATCTGGGAACTTATAGATCTACCAGATGAAGTTGAACCTATAGATTGCATATAGATCTACAAGAGAAAACTTAATGTAGATGGAAATGTGCAAACTTTTAAGGCTAGATTAGTAGCAAAGAGATGTATCCAGATTGAGGGAGTGAACTCTGAAGAAACTTTCTCACTTGTTGCTATGATTAAGTCTATCCGGATTCTCTTATCTATTACACATATTATGAGATGTGGCAAATGCATGTCAAGATTTCCTTTTTGAATGGTAATATTGACAAAACCATCTATATAACCCAACCAGAGGGATTCATTGAACAAGGTCAAAAGCAAAACAAGGTCAAAAGCAAAAGGTTTGCAATCTTAATCGGTCCATTAATGGATTAAAATAAACATCTCAATCTTGCAATATAAGGTTTAATGTTTAAGTCAAATCTTATGGCTTTGATTAAAATGTTGATAAACCTTGTGTTTACAAGAAGATCATCAAAAGTTCAGTAGCTTTTCTTGTGTTGTATGTGAAGGAACTCTTTACATAGAGAACTAATGAGTGGAAGCAGATCATTCTAACTCCCATTGTGAAAGAACATGAACATTTACATTCTACCAGAACAATTATGAATCAAGACTAAATTACAGCATGTTGTAAAGAATAAACAAACAAGAGATTGAGTAGACGATACCTTTGAAGAACCTTTTCTTCGTTTATCCCTTGATCAATCAGTAAAGCATTCACCAGCACAAACACAATCCGAACAAATCAGCAAACTACACGAACTGGTAGAACCTCGAACACAATCAAGTAACATTTGATCCTTGACCCTCGAACAACAATTTGACACTACCACGAGGCTATCTTGGTATTCTCGGTGTGAGAATCTAGGAGGTGTGGGCCTTATATGGATTGGCAAATTTGGGTGAAGCATAATTTTTTCTAGGGATCCAAATTATAAGGGATCGAAAGAACATATCATTAGTTCTGTCTCAGGTATCCTATATTGGCAAAGTGCTTGTCAGATATTTGATGCAAAATTCCAAGAAGAGTTTGTTACCTTTCAGGCATGGAATTATCTTGTCTAAGGAACAATGTCCTAAGCCACCACAAAAGGTTGAGGAGACGAGACGATTCCATATGCATCTATAGTAGGTAACCTTATGTATGTCATGTTGAGTACTAGACCTGACATCTATCATGCAATGAGAGTAGTCAGTAGATGTCAATCCAATCTAGGATTTAATCACTAGACAATAGTTGAAGTTATTCTCAAGTATCTTAGAAGAACGAGAAACTGTATATTTGTGTATGGTGCTAAGGATTTAATCCTTACATAATACAGTGACTCTGGTTTTCAAGGAAATCCACATTAGGATTGGTGTTTACTTTGAATAGGTATGACGCAACATTAAGCAAGGTTGTATTGTGGATTCCACCATGGAAGCTGAGTATGTAGGTGCCTGTGAAGCTGCTAAAGAAGTCATTTGGTTCAAAAACTTTCTCACAGATTTGGAAGTTGTTCCAAATATGTCCTTACCAATCACCCTTTATTGTGATAATAGTGGTGTTGTGGCAAGCTCCAAGGAGCCTTGTAGCCACAAACGTGGAAAGTATCTAGAGCGCAAGTATTATCTTATTAGAAAGATTGTACAATAGGGAGATATAATTGTCACAAAGATTGTCTCAGAGCATAATATTGCCGATTCATTTACAAAGGCTCTCACGGCTAAAGTTTTTTAGGTTCACCTGGAGAGTCTAGGTCTACAAGATATGAGTCATTTAAGCTAGGGCCAGTGGTAGATTTTATTGAGTATATTGTATGCCCTAGTTTATTGTATTGTATATTGATACTTTACTTTACATTGTATATTGATACTTTACTTTCCCACTCGCCTTTTATTGTATTTTGATACATTCCACTAGCTTTGGACAAGTGAGAGATTGTTGAGATTGATGTCCTAAATCTAGTGCATATCGTGGTTTATAGTTTTGTTAACACAAATTATTTATTTGATAAAATCAGAAGTATTTTATTTGACATTTAAACGGCATTAATTCAATGAGATAAACTAAGATCCAAGGTTATATGTTGTCATTTGAACAGTATGTGGTTGACATACAGATGGTTCATGTTCAAATAATAACCTAAAAGGTCTACAGTAAATTAATGAAGGTTGGGTGTCTTATCAGGTAACACTACGGATACGATCCACTTTGTAATTGTTACATGAGATGTAAGTGTTACAAACAATATGAACCATATTGTTTATGTAAAGACATGTGAGTGAGGGTATCCTGTATAAAGAAGATTATACACAAATTGGACCATGAAATAATCGTTACTTAAAGAAACTAATATTTCACTAGGATGACCATAAGAGTCTTGACTTTAATCCTAAATGAATTGTGAACTCTTGTTTATGACGACAGTCCTTTGATCTGTATGGATGATAGTGGTCATGATAGTCTCAATAAGGCTACCATTTTGCAGATTTATCTGATTAGGGAGCTGGGATAGTAGATAAATTGATCCCTGAATAGTTGGTTCCGGGTCTTGAACAATGAGGCATCGACCTCTCATTGGTTCAAGAAGTGTTAGTTTATAGTTGGACTATAAACTGTTTGTTCATTAGAGAAATCAGTGGTACTTAAAAAGTTAAATGTAACTGTAGGGTTAAAATGGTATTTTGACCCCGCTATAGTTATGAACATTTGTGAAGGATCATTGCTCTATTGATTGGTTATATCCATGGACACATAAATATATCTACAATGCGAAAAGTGCAACTATCGGTCTTTAGTGGAGCGATCGGTAGTTAATGAATATTGATTAATAGGATTAAAGAAGTTTAATCAATTAATCTCATATCATTGGAGCTTCTAATCTGCAGGTTCATAAGGTCCCCTTGTTAGCTCACTAAAGGATAGTAATGAGGAATGCTTTAAATTGTTTAAATCAAATGAAGGAATTTTATTTTAATGAGATTAATATATTATGGTTAATTATAGATATGATCTATAATCCAAATAATGTAAGAGAGAGATATTTGAATAAGATTCAAATATTAGATTTATATGAATTTGATTCATAAAGAGATTTATACATATAAATATGTGATATTTATATGTTAATTAACTCCATATTAAATCTGATTTAATTGATTATTAATGGTTAATTAATTGACTAATAAATAATGGAGATTGGAGTTTAGTATAAATATATGATATTTATGATAATTAATTAAATGTATATTAAATAGGATTTAATAAATGGTCATTTAATTAATGTGTCAATTAATTAAATAAGTGTTATTTAATTAATTAGTACTAAGGGTATAAAGAGAAATACTTGGAGAAAGGGTTAACTCTTCTCCATATAAATATATTCTTATAGCCCATTTAAGGCAAGGGGTTTTTTATTACACAAAAAAAAAAAAAAAAAAAAAAAAACCTAGCCTCAAAGGCTCTACCTTCTCTCTAACTTCTCTCTAAAAATTCTCTACCATTTTCCTCCTCAAAAGTTCTTGGTGACCACCCTTCCAAGTTCTTTGGAATCTTAGAGAATAACAAGGTAACTTTGATGGTGGTGTCCTGAAGGAACTCTTATCAAAGAGTACCTCTGAGCGGAAGCAAGATTGTTCCAAACTCATTGTGACAGAATTTGCATTCACAATCCAACAGACTAGTTATGCAATATACAACAAATTACAGGCATGCTTTGAAACTTTAATCAACAAGAGAACGAATACTTATCAGTTGAATAACCCTTCTTCACTGAAATCTCGTTCTCGCCAGGGACTGCTCCTCTCACTCTCGCTGATAATGTCCAAGCAATCGTCCACCAAAAACTCGGTCATCTACCCAAGCAAAGGGGAGAAGTCAGGTGTCTATCGTATAGACGATGCTTGATCATTTAGGTAGAGGTACACGATTGTTTAGTAAAAGGGTCGCGATCGTATAGGTGATCGTTTAGTAAACGCTCGGGCGCGATATCATTTAGGAAAAAGCTAGACGATCGTTTAACAAATCCTATGCGATCGTTTAGTAAACTGCGTGCGTGTATACGATCGTTTAGAAACTTTGAGCTATCGTGTAGGATCTCAGTTTGCTATGCAATAGGTTGTGTACACCACTCGTGAGCGAATGTCTGTTCTTTTTGCAAAATGAAAACAAATTTCATTTTATCCTTCAGTTATGAAAATTGAATGCAACCTCCCACTATCATTCGGTTATGGAGAAAAAATTGGCACAATTATGCTATAACTATCAAAATTAAATAATAAATATAATCGTATTATATTTATTAACCTATGGTTTAATATCACATCAAATGCAACATATGAACCATAGTCTTTTTCTCCTCCACTAAATATAAATCATATTTATATCATTTTCCTCCAATTAATGTATCTCATATATAAAGTCAACCATATCATATATAATTAACCAGTTCAATTATATCGTATATAATCGAACTCCCTCTTGTCCATTTGAACACTTCAAACTGACCCAAAAATTGATTCTCAACTTAAATTCATTGAGCTACCAAGATGACTTTATGGACCTATGGCTCGAAGCTCTAACTGTACATGAATAGCTGACTAAACTCTTTAGCCACGAGATCCACCATCAGTTAACTGCCAGACATTCCACTAAAGACCGATAGCTGCACTATTTTCACCACAGATATATTTCTATGTCCATCGGATATAACCAATCAACATATACGATAACCCTTCACAGATTCTCGTATGTATAGTTGGGCCAATTTATTGTTTTGCCCTTGTAGTTACATCTAACTCCTTAAGTACCACTGATCCCTCTAATGAACAATACATCATAGTCTGGACATCTCTCAGGCCATTAGAATGTGTGTGGTGCCACATCGTTCAAGCCCCAGAATCAACCCTTAAGGGAGCAATCTATCTATTTACCCCTACTTCGGGGGAGAAGTGAATTCCATCTTGTGTAGCTGAGTTCCCAACTCCCAAATCAGACGAATTTCCAAAGTGGTAGGTTTGAGTCAATGATCTGGCCACTCACACCCATGCAAATCAAAGGACTGCCCTCAAAGGCAGGAGTTCCTAACTCACTCAGGATTGAGGTCATATTACCTATGGTCATCTTAGTGAAGTGAAGTCTCTGTCATGAATGACGTTATATAATGAGATTATTACACTTCATGGTTCGGTCTTATATAAACTCCTTTGTATAGGACGCCCCCACTCACATGTCTTCACATGAATGATCAAGTTTAGACCATATGTAGTAAGTCACAACACTTGTAACTATTCTACAAAGTAGGCCGCATCCATAGCGTTACCAGGATAAGGTATCCCTCCTATATCCATATACTACAGACCATTTTGATTATCTCTTAAGGCATGATCCACCTGTATGTCTCCACATACATGCTTAAGTACAAATGATAACCAGGGATCTTAGTTAATTGGTTTGTGGTAAAGTAATTAAAACATCCAATGTTCATAGATAAAAGTGAAGAAAATATCATATATTATTACATCACAAGCGTTTTTTCAAAACTGTGTTTACAAACTACAAGACCCAATGAGAGTTTAGGGCATCATCCCCAACAATCTCCCACTTGTCCTAAAGTGAGTGAGGTGTATAAACAACTGGTACAAAACAATAGGGCATTAAGGCCCAATATAAAAATATCTCCCACTTGCCCTAGTTCAACCATAGCCAGTCCCATAGACCAATGCTCTGAAGGTGACCATAAAAAACTATAGCCGTGACAGCCTTCGTAAATGGGTCAGTAACGTTGTGCTCCAAAGTGATATTTGTGACTATCATGTCCTCTCGATTCACTATCTCGTGGATGAGACGATACTTCCGCTCTATATGTTTGTCGCACCTGTGACTCTTGAGCTCCTTGGAGTTTGCCACAGCACCACTATTATCACAATAGAGGATGATGAGCCTGGACATGTCTGAAAAACTTCCAGATCTATTAGGAACTTCCTGAGCTAAACGACGTCCTTAACAACTTCATAAACTGCTGCGTACTCTACCTTCATCGTGGAGTCGATGATGCACCCCTGCTTAGTGCTTCACCACACTACTGTTTCTCCGTTAAGAATAAAAACTGACCTTGAAGAGGACTTCTAAGAGTTCTTTTTAGTCTGAAAGTTAGAATCTGTGTATCCAGTAAGGATCAAATCCCTAGTTCCATACACGAGCATGTAGTCCCTCGTTCTCCGAAGATACTTGAGGATGTTCTTAATTGCGGTTCAGTTACCCTGGCCTGGTTTAGACTGATACATACTGACTATTCCCATAACATAACAGATGTCTGGTCTAGTATAGAGCATCACATACATCAAACTGCCAACAATAGATGAATGTGGGACCCGTCTCATCTCCTCAACCTCTTGAGGCATCTTAGGACACATTTCCTTAGATAAAGTAACTCAATGCCTGAATGGAAGTAGGCCTCTTTTGAAGTTATGCATCGAGTACTTGAGCAACATCTTGTCAATGTATGATGCCTGAGACAGTGCTAACACTTTGTTCTTACGATCCCGAAAGATCTGTATACCCAGAACAAACTGAGCCTCTCCCAAATCTTTCATTTGGAATTGGGTTGGTAGCCAGTTCTTAACTGTAGTGAGTAGTCCTACATCATTCCCAATGAGTAGGATATCGTCTACATATAACACTAGGAAAACTACTGAACTGGTGATGATTTTCTTGTAGACACAAAGCTCATCAACATTTTGGTCAAAGCCGTACGATTTGTTGCAGTATCAAAACGAATGTTCCAAGATCGAGACACCTGTTTCAGCCCATAAATGAACTGATTTAGTTTGCAAACTTTTTGCTCTTGACCTTGGGCTATGAATCCCTCGGGTTGCACCATATAAATGGTCTCCTCAAGATTGCCATTCAGAAAGGCAATCTTGACGTCCATTTGCCAAATCTCATAATCATAATAGGCGGCAATGGACAGGAGGATGTGGATCGACTTTTGATGGATTTTACGTCCTAAAACTCGTAGTTTGTAAATTAATAAACATATTTTGTTTTGTTTTTCGATAAAGTTGTTATTGAAATTGTAATCTTTAATCAAATAAACTAAGGTCCTGAGGCTATTTAATGTAGTTTGAACTTTATGTAGTAACATAAATGTGAATCAAGTTCAAATATATAGCAAAAATGGTCTATAGTTTATGAATAAGGTTGGGCACCTTATTCTGGGGACACTATAGATGCGGCCCACTTTGTAGTTAGTACAAACGATGTGATCCTGAATCGTTCATATAGAGATATGTGAGTGGGGGCATCCTATGCAATGAGTTTTCATAAGACTGAACCATGAAATAGTCACTTTTTACGTTCTAAATGCCGTTTTATGTATAAAACTGACTATTTCGTTAATTGACGACCTAGGTAACTTAATCTTAATCCTGAGCTAACTATGAATTCTTGTGCACTCGAAATTATCCTTAGATCTGCATAGATGAGGGCAGCTCATCATCGCTGGCCCAATAAGCCTCCCATTTCAGGAGTAAGATCGGGTGGATAACTGGAAACATAGGGTGCAAGACGGAATTCACTCCTACCCATTATAGGGATAGTAGATAAGTTGTTCCCTTTAATACTGAATCCAGATCTTGAACAAGGGGCCCCACCCTCTCCTTGGCCCGAGAGGGATTCGATTTATAGGTTGGACCTTAAACTAATTGTTCGTTAGAGGATCAGTGGAACTTAAGGAATAAGATGTAGTCTCGAAGATAAAACGGTTTTTATGACCCAGCAGAGATTACGAACAACCTGTGAAGGATTAGCTTACTAATCATGGTTATATCAAATGAACACAAATATATCTATAGTGAGGGGAGTGCAAGTACGAGACTATAGTGGAATGACCCATTAGTTAACAAATGTTGATTAGCTCCGTCTAAAGAGTTTAGTTAGTTAATCTCGGATCGTTAGAGCCCATGATCTATAGGTCCATTAGGTTCCCTTGCTAGCTCATATGGAATAAACTTAGAATAGTATGATAGAATAATTCGAATTGTTCGAATTGGGTGAAGAGAGAGAAATCGACAAGTATATGTGATATAGTGGTTGGGTTTTCAGTTTAGAGATACATCTTTAATATTTAAATGTGATTTAAATATCAAGAATATGAATACGTTCATATTCGGAAGCTCGAAAATAATGGAAATGGTCAAAGATGTAAAAAGTCAAAGAGTTGACTTTTGACTTTGAAAAGTCAAACTTTGACCGACCTTATATTGAAATGTGATTTGAATTTCGAGAAAATGAATGCGGATTCATGCTCGGGAGGTCAAAATTAGTCAACAAGGAAAAAATCATAAAAAGTTAAAATGTTGACTTTTTGTCAAAGTTTGACTTTGACCAAATGACTATTTTGCCCTTTGACTAAAGTTAGTGGGAAAATACAAAGTTTTGTTGGATAATTCCATTAACAAAATAGTGGACTAGGTGTTGGCTTATAGTGGAGACATTAAGCCCACTAAAATAGTGGATTATAGGTGTTGGGTTTTTATGGATTTGGTTCATGCAATTGTTGCATGATTTTTTCTATAAATTTGGCTTTTGAATTTGGATTTAAAACTCTTGCAATTTTGTCAAATTTAGTTTTTGAAAATTGGGCTAAAAAAACAAAGGGAAAACCCAAAAAACAAAAATTCCATCTTAGTTTTTCCATGTCTTTCACTTTCTCTCTCTCGGTTTTCTTCATTCACCAGGTCCCACAACCCGGTTCTGAGTCCAAAGAATAGTTGGTCAACTCTAGTGGTGGTCTGTTCATGTTCAGGTCGAGATTTAGCAAGGAAGAGTGATTTTCGGGAGCTACAAAGGTAATTTTAATTACTGTTTTTCCTTCAAATTGCATGCTATTTTCCTTTAATTTAAAAGCAATTAGAGTGTAATTAGATCCTAATTCCATTGCGTATGTCTTGAGTTCCATCATGTGGTATCAGAGCATGCTAGAATTACCCTCAATTTCTTTTGGTGGGTGTTTTTTTCCTATCTATTCAAGTTTGAATGAAATGTGGACTAAAGTGAGTTTATTATGATTTTGGCATTGTTTTTCTTTAAATTTCTTGTGAAAATTTTTAATTGCTCACTTGTTTATGAGCATTAATGTGTGAAAAAGGGTCTGTAAATTAGTTGGAGTGAATAGAGTTGAAATTAGGCTGTGATTTCTGTATTTCGGTAGAGAGAACAGCATCAAATTAGAGAAAAATTTCATCACAGAACCGAAAGAAGGCTCACAGACCCTACCCGATCTGGTTCGCCACCCGGATTCTCTCGCACGTGTGCCTGGGTTCGCATATTTGCCCACTTGGATTCGACTGCACGCTCGTCGCTCTGTTTCGCTTGCCTGTGACCCGATTTGGTCTGATCCGCCTGAAGCTGCCTCGCATGCACCGTTCACACGCGACCCGCGACCAGCTTTCCGTTCAACCCGACCCACCCGCGTTTCGTTGACTGCACCAGCGAGTGTTAACCAGCCAGTCCAGATGGTCTGGACCAGTCCGTTTTACCTGGTTAAGCCGGTTTGACTGGTTCAACTTGGTTTTTGGATTTTTTGGGCCGGTTCGAGAGTTTTTTGCCTGTTCAAGATGGTTCAAAGTGTTTGAAGCCGATTACGGGAAGCTAGTTGCTGAATTTTGTAATAAATTAGTTATTTGTTTGTTTTTAATGCCAAAATCGGTCCACTTTAGTGTTGTTTACCTATTATGCATGTAATGTATGATGTTGTTTGATTATGTGTGCATATAGTATACCATATAGTCTTAAAACCCCACCATAGGAAAAGTATGTGACATTTTTTTTTTATATCTTATAAGTGTTATAAAATATATACTATGCTTTCTTAGTTTTAATATAACTGTTATATTAAAGTATGTTTGATTGAAGGAGACATGTTATATAGATGAATGCTCTAGGGTTATAATTATTATAATTTATTCTATAATTGTTATAAAATAACCTAGACTTCTAAAATCTATAACAAAGATAAGATGCATGCTCATTTAGGGTTAACCATCGAGCAATCCCAATTTTCATAGAAAATAGGTCGATATTTTGTAAAACCGAAGTTACAAGAAAACTCACCCGACAAGATTTTAGCAAAAATTCAGATAAGATGACTAAGGTTGAAGGTTTTTAAGTTGACGGTTCACGGAACACCTACTACCTAGAGATCGAGTCGGCGTCTGAGTTAGGTTAAACCGGTTTTATGAGCATGTGTGAGTGGTATGAGGTAATAAAATTTGTTTATCACCTAGACATCGTAGGTTAAAAATCCAGTATAAAATTATACTCAGATGAATCACCTAGATTTAGGATATATTTAGTTAGCCGAAATGTATCGCTAAGTATTTTATACCCTAACCGTCTAGAACACTTCAACTGGAGAGAAGTAATGTACTTTTAGCTCTAGCGTCCCTGAGAGTTCACACCGTGAGATTCATGCTTGACTTTGGGCCGCCATAGGAGTGAACTCCATTCGGAGAGTGTTTGCATGAGCCAATACCAAGGTGAATAGGGGAAGTTGTTCATAGTAAATGGGAAAACGAAGTGTGTCAACACATCCTATGGTCTCTTCCATTAGGTCGCACCGTGAGATTCCTATAATGCGCTTGCATGTCTGCCCTGGAGCGACCTTACCAATCGGAGAGCTGTATTATAGGATTCGAAACTCCACGAGCTCTAGAAATAGATAGGGTCTCTCAGGTCCGTTTTCATTCTTGTCTTTCCAACTTTGGGAGCGTAATGGTTCCGATCTTTAAGGTTTGAAAATGGAGGGTCACACTTATGAGAATTACTAAGTGTTAGTAAATTCTTGACCAAAGTAGCGATAACTGAGTTATTATAGGAATAAGAGTTATTCTGGTGATAGTATCTAGTCAAGATAGTCTGGGTTCAATGGAGGAATAGTCAATCACCCCTCGGTGGAGGTTATTCTAAATCATTGAAATATCGTTGCAAAATATAATAATGAAGGGTACATTATTAGTTTTTTTTTTTTTTTTTGCTAAACTTGATTGGATTTAAAAGATTAATTTTTTTTACTAAAAAGGATATGTTTTTTCTTTTCATCATGACTAGCTCTTTAGATCTCTTAGCTTCCGAGAAACTAAACGGCGATAATTATTCAACATGGAAAAACAATCTGAATTCAACACTGGTAATAGATGACTTGAGATTTGTCTTAACTAAGGAATGTCCTCAGGCCCCTGCCTCAAAAGAAGCATGAGGTAAATATGATTTACTAGTTGCTGAGACATGTTTAGTGGAGGATGATACCTCAACCTGGATATTGGATTCAGGAGCCACTAATCATATTTGCTTCTCTTTTCAGGAAGCTAGTTCCTGGAAAAAGCTTGAAGAAGGTGAGATCACCCTCAAGGTTGGAATAGGAGAGGTTGTCTCGGCCGAAGCAGTGGGAGAATTGATGTTGTTTTTCAACGATAGATATATCATACTTAAAGATGTTTTGTATACTCCTAAAATGAGACGGAATTTAATATCTATCACATGTATATTGGAACAAATGTATAAAATATATTTTGAAGTTAATGAAGCGTTCATTTTCAGAAAAAGGTATTCAAATTTGTTATGCTATACTTGAAAACAACTTATATAAGTTAAGACCAACTAAAGCAAAATCTGTCTTAAATACTGAGATGTTTAAAACAGCTGAAACTCAGAATAAAAGACAAAAAGTTTCTTCTAATGCCTATCTATGGCACCTAAGACTTGGCCATATAAATCTCAAAAGAATTGAGCGATTGGTTAAGAATGGACTCCTAACTCAGTTAGAAGATAATTCTTTACCTCCATGTGAGTCTTGTCTTAAGGGAAAAATGACTAAGAGATCTTTTACTAGAAAAGGTCTCAGAGCCACAATACCCTTAGAGCTCGTACATTCGAACCTCTATGGACCGATGAATGTCAAAGCTCGAGGTGGGTATGAATATTTCATCAGTTTTATTGATGATTATTCAAGGTATGGTCATATTTACCTAATGCATCACAAGTCTGATTCTTTTGAAAAGTTCAAAGAATATAAGGCTGAGGTTGAGAACCAGCTAGGTAAAACAATTAAGACAATACGATCAGATCGAGGTGGGGAGTACATGGACTTAAGATTCCAGGACTATATGATAGAACACGGAATCAAGTCACAACTCTTTGCACCTAATATGCCTCAGCAGAACGGTGTATTTGAAAGAAGAAATAGAACCTTGTTGGACATGGTTCGCTCAATGATGAGCTTTGCTGAGTTACCTGATTCCTTTTGGGGACATGCATTAGAGACTGTTGTCTATATTTTGAATAACGTTCCCTTTAAAAGTGTTTTAGAAACACTTTATGAGCTATGAAAAGGGCGTAAAGGCAGTTTACGTCACTTTAGGATTTGGGGATGCCAGGCACACATGTTGGTACAAACTCTTAAAAAATTGGAACATCGTTTAAAACTATGCCTATTTGTAGGTTATCCAAAAGAAACAAAAGGTGGTCTATTTTACGATCCTCAAGAGAATAAGGTATTTGTATCGATAAATTCCACATTCTTAGAGAAAGACCACATAAGAAGTCATCAACCTCGCAGTAGACTAGTATTGAATGAAATTTCCAAAGACGCTACAGATAGAACTAGTTCATCTACTAAAGTAGTAGATAAAATTAGTACATCTGGTCAGTCACATCCTTCTCAAGAGTTGAGAATGCCTCGACGTAGTGGGAGGGTTGTTCATCAGCCTGACTGTTACTTGGGTTTAATAGAAACACAAGTCATCATACCTGATGATGGCATAGAGGATCCATCGACTTATAAATAGGCGATGAAAGATGTGGACCATGATCAGTGGGTCAAAGCCATGGACCTCGAAATGGAGTCTATGTACTTCAATTCTATCTAAAAACTTGTAGATCAACCAAATGGTGTAAAACCAATTGGTTGTAAGTGAATCTACAAGAGAAAACGAGACCAAGCCGATAAAGTACAGACTTTTAAGGCCCGACTTGTGGCAAAGGATTATACCCAGAGAGAGGGAGTGAACTATGAAGAAACTATCTCTCCCGTTGCCATGCTTAAGTCGATTAGAATACTCTTATCCATTGCCACCTTTTATGACTATGAAATTTGGCAGATGGATGTCAAGATAACCTTTTTAAATGGCGATCTTGAGGAGAGTATCTATATGGCTCAACCAAAGGGGTTTATTGCACAAGGTCAAGAAAAAAGGATTGTAAGCTTCAAAAATCCATTTATGTGTTGAAATAAGCTTCTAGATCTTAGAATATAAGATTTGATACTGCGATTAAATCTTATGGCTTTGAACAGAATGTTGACGAGCCTTGTGTTTACAAGAAGATCGTCAATTCTACTATAACGTTCTTAGTTTTATATGTTGACGATATTCTACTCATTGGGAATGAAGTAGGTTACCTAACTGACAAGGCTAGCAACATAGTTCCAAATGAAAGATTTAGGAAATGCGCAGTATGTTCTCGGGATTCAGATGATTCAGAACCACAAGAACAGAACACTAGCCATGTCTCAAGCAACTTATATAGACAAAATGTTGTCTAGGTATAAGATGTAAAATTCCAAAAGAGGTCCGTTACCTTATAGATATGGAATTCATTTGTCAAAGGATCAATGTCCTAAGACACCTCAAGAGATTGAGGATATGAGAGACATTCCTTATGCTTCCGCAGTAGGGAGCCTGATGTATGCAATGTTATGTACTAGACCTGACATATGCTACGTAGTAGGGATAGTCAGTAGGTATCAGTCCAATCCTGGATATGATCATTGGACTGCCGTTAAAAATATCCTCAAGTATCTTAGGAGAACGAGGAACTACATGCTCGTGTATGGTACTAAAAATTTGATCCTTACTAGATACACTGACTCTGATTTTCAAACTGATAAAGATGCAAGAAAATCTACATCGGGATCAGTGTTCATTCTGAATGGAAGAGCAGTAGTGTGGAGAGATGTAAAGCAAAAATGTATTGTAGACTCCACAATGGAAGCTGAATATGTAGCTGCTTATGAAGCAGCAAAGGAAGTAGTATGGTTGAGGAAATTCTTGACAGATTTGGAAGTCATTCCAAATATGCATCTGCCTATCACCCTATATTGTGATAATAGTGGTACAGTTGCAAATTCAAGAGAACCAAGAAGTCCATAAGCGCATTAAGCATATTGAGCGCAAATACTATTTGATCCGGGAGATTGTACATCGTGGAGACGTTGTAGAAACCCAGATATTTTCTGAGCAAAACATTGTTGATCCTTTTACAAAGGCCCTCACGACTAAAGTGTTTGAAGGTCACCTACAAAGTCTAGATCTTCGAAGTTTGTAAACTAGGACAAGTGGGAGAACTTTTGGGTATATGCCCTAGTTTATTGTGTTCATATGTTTATTGTACTCATATGTTTCTCACTTAAATTCAACATTGTGATACTCCACTAGGAGTTTTAGTCCAAGTGGGAGTTTGTTGGATTTTATGTCCTAAAACTCGTAGTTTGTAAATTAATAAACATATTCTGTTTTGTTTTTCGATAAAGTTGTTATTGAAATTGTAATCTTGAATCCAATAAACTAAGGTCCTGAGGCTATTTAATGTAGTTTGAACTTTATGTAGTGACATAAAGGTGGATCAAGTTCAAATATATAGCCAAAATAGTCTATGGTATATGAATAAGGTTGGGCACCTTATTCTGGGGACACTATGGATGCGGCCCACTTTGTAGTTAGTACAAACGATGTGATCTTGAATCGTTCATATAGAGATATGTGAGTGGGGGCATCCTATGCAATGAGTTTGCATAAGACTGAACCATGAAATAGTCACTTTCTATGTTTTAAATGCCGTTTTATGTATAAAACTGACTATTTCGTTAATTGATGACCTAGGTAACTTAATCTTAATTCTGAGCTAACTATGAACTCCTGTTCACTTGCAATTATCCTTAGATCTGCATAGGTGAGGGCAACTCATCATCGCTGACCCAATAAGCCTCCCATTTCAGGGTGCAAAACAAAATTCACTCCTACCCGTTATAGGGATAGTAGATAGATTGTTCCCTTTAGTACTGAATCCAGGTCTTGAACAAGGGGCTCCACCCTCTCCTTGGCCCGAGAGGGATTCGGTTTATAGGTTGGACCTTAAACTAATTGTTCATTAGAGGATCAGTGGAACTTAAGGAATAAGATGTAGTCTCGGGGGTAAAACAATTTTATGACCCAGCCGAGATTATGAACAACCTGTGAAGGATTAGCTTACTAATCATGGTTATATCAAAAGGACACAAATATATCTATAGTGAGGGGAGTGCAAGTACGGGACTATAGTAGAATGACCCATTAGTTAACGAATGTTGATTAACTTCGTCTAAAGAGTTTAGCCAGCTAATCTCGGATTGTTGGATCCCATGATCTATAGGTCCATTAGGTTCCCCAACTAGCTCATATGGAATAAACTTAGAAAAGTATGATAGAATAATTCGAATTGTTCGAATTAGGTGAAGAGAGAGAAACCGACAAGTATATGTGATATAGTGATCGGGTTTTTAATTTAGAGATACATCTTTAATATTTAAATGTGATTTAAATATCAAGAATATGAATACGTTCATATTCGGAAGCTCGGAAATAATGGAAATGGTCAAAGATGTAAAAAGTCAAAGAGTTGACTTTTGGCTGAAAAGTCAAACTTTGACCGACCTAATATTGAAATGTGATTTGAATTTCGAGAAAATGAATGCGGATTCATGCTTGGGAGGTCAAAATTAGTCAACAAGGAAAAAATCATAAAAAGTCAAAATTTTGACTTTTTGTCAAAGTTTGACTTTGACCAAATGACTATTTTGCCCTTTGACTAACGTTAGTGGGAAAATACAAACTTTTGTTGGATAATTTCATTAACAAAATAGTGGACTAGGTGTTGGCTTATAGTGGAGACATTAAGCCCACTAAAATAGTGGATTATAGGTGTTGGGTTTTTATGGATTTGGTTCATGCAATTGTTGCATGTTTTTTTCTATAAATTTGGCTTTTGAATTTGGATTTAAAACTCTTGCAATTTTGTCAAATTTAGTTTTTCAGAATTGGGCTAAAAAACAAAGGGAAAACCCAAAAAACCAAAATTCAATCTTATTTTTTCCATATCTTTCTCTTTCTCTCTCTGGATTTTCTTCATCCACCAGGTCCCACAACCCGGTTCTGAGTCCAGAGGATAGTAGGTCAACTCTAGTTGTGGTTCATTTGTGTTTTGGGGTCGAGATTCAACAAGGAAGAGTGGTTTTTGGGAGTTACAAAGGTAATTTTAATTACTGTTTTTCTTCAAATTACATGTTATTTTTCATTAATTTAAAAACAGTTAGAATGTAATTAGATCCTAATTCCGCTCCGTATGTTTCGAGTTCCACCAATTTCAACATGGTAACAGGCAAGAAAGTCTCCTCATAGTCGACTCCCTCCACCTGGGTATAACCCTTTACCACAAGTCGAGCCTTGAAGGTTTGCACCTTCCCATAGGCACACCCTGTTTCCTCTTGTAGATCCATTTACAACCTATAAGTCTTACCGCATCAGGCTGATCTACAAGATCCCATACTGAGTTGAAGTACATCGACTCTATCTCGATATCCATGGCTTTGACCTATTCATCTCGATTAACATCATCCATTGCCTTCTAATAAGACAACGGATCCTCAACATCGCCATCGACTACCATAGCTAGGATTTTTGTGAAACCCATATAGCGAACAGGTGGGTTCGCAACCCTCCCACTGCGTCGAGGTTCCCTCAACTCTTGAGTTGGGACCGACCTACCAGAAGAACTATCATAAAAAACTCTTAATGATGAAGTCCCTACAACAACTCTTGTTTAAGTTTCAGTAGTTTCTTTGGAAAGCTCACGTAACACCATCTTACTTCGTGGACTGTGCTCCCAAATATGATCCTCCTCAAGGAATGTAGCATTCATAGATACAAACACTCTGTTTTCCGACAGATCATAAAAGTAACCCTCTCGTGTCTCTTTGGGGTAACTTACAAAGAGGCACGACCTCGACCGTGGATCTAATTTCTTTGGATTAGCCTCAAGCACATGTGCTAGGCAACCCCATATACGGAAGTGACGTAAACTCCCTTTACGCCTGTTCCACAACTCTAGAGTATATACATTGCATTCTCTACTAAAAAACCCCAAAACGAGTCCGGTAAGGAAGTGTAACTCATCAACGATCGAGCTATGTCCAACAAGGTTCTATTTCTCCTCTCTACTACACCATTTTGCTGAAGTGTACTCGATGCTGAGAGGTGGAAAACGATTCCATTTTCTATCAAATAGTCCTGGAACCCCAAATCCAAAAACTCTCCACCTCGATCTGATTGAAGTATCTTAATCAATCTATCCAATGCATTTTCAACTTCAGACTTGAACTCTCTGAACTTTTGAAAGGATTCAAGACTTCTGTTGAATCAAATAAACATACCCATACCTAGAGTAATCATCAGTAAAGTGATGAAATACTCATAGCCTCCTCTAGCTCGCACATTCATCAGACCACAAAGTCAGAATGTACTAACTCTAGAGGTTCTTTGGCTCGATAACCTTTTCCAGGAAAAGGTCTTTTAGTCATCTTACCTTCAAGGCAAGATTCGCACACAGGTAAAGAATTTTTCTCTAACTCATTTAGAAGCTCATTCTTCATCAACCTCTAAATCCTATTGAGATTGATGTGCCCTAATCAAAGGTGCCAAAGTTGGGAATTTTCTTTTGGAGAAACCCGTTGACGTTTATTTTGAGTTACGACAGTTTTAAACATCTCTATGTTATGGAGGAAACTCGTTGCTAACGGCCTTAGCACATACAAGTTATTTTTCATTTTTGCTGTACAGATCTTAACTTCGTTTTTATGAATAAACACTTTATTCACATTAAATTCAAGAGTATATTTACACTATAACAAGCACTTTACAGAAATTAAGTTCCTTTTCAACTAAGAAACTACAAATACAACATGTGAAACATGAAATTTCTTCTATAAAGTCAATTGGATCCCTCCCACTGCCATAGCTGAGACGACGTGTCCGGTGCCTACTCGCATTGTTATCTCACCAGCCTCTAGCTGCCGTCAGGATTTAATCCCTAGAAAAGAAGAATAAACATGATTAGTGGTGTCCGAATCAATAATCCAGGCAGAATCATCATTCTCCACTAAACAAGTTTCTAACACCAGTAAATCATATTTACCTTGTTTCACCTTGGCCTTTGATAATGGGCAGAAATGCACATTATCATAGTACTAAGTTCTTAAACAATGTTGGATTGCGTTGATAAAACATGTTAAATTGCGTCCATCAAGCATCAATTTCATAATATTGCAGTTACATGCGTTCATCATATAGGAACAGTTGATTTTAGTATTTTTATGCAGAATATGTGTTGACGCAATGCAAGAATTGCGATCATAGGAAATCATTGATCGAGCGCAACATCATCGCAAGGCTTTGCGATGATCGTGTTCGCAAATATTCGCCTGAGAAGGATCGTCGCAACTTGGTCAGCGCAATATGGTGGGCGCATCTGGGTGAAAGGCTAATTAATCGCGATGGGACAGAAAGCTGATGACACTCGAATCCGAATTAAGTTGACAGCCGATAACGATCACAAGTACATTCAGCTTTTCTGTGACAATTATTCGGTGCACCAATCGGGAATTAAAGTCGTCCCATCTGTACAATCATGAGAGAGAAACCGCCTTTCACCCTGGATACTCTATAAATACCAAGGGCATTCTTCAGAAAAGGGGTTCACGAGTTCAGTAGATAAAGATTTCGTACTTCAGTTCGCTCGTCTTTGTGCATAGTTTTCCTTTTGTTTTAAGGTAGAGCAAGAGAAGAGTGGTGACATCGGAGATCGCTCAAGGCAACTCGAGAGAGAACCTTGAGGCGAAGAAGTAGAGAGCGGGCCGACTCTCGCGAGTGCGAGATTATCTTTTGAGCACGAGTAGAAATCAGTGTAAAAGACTGGGTAGCAAGAGATTGCTTCCAGGCCCTTTATTCTATACTTGAATTGTTATTTTGTACTTCATCTTCATATTTATACCTATTTATACATCTTTCACTCTCTTAGCACGCATGAGTAGCTAAACTAGTCGAATGGGTTGAGGAAAACTAAGCTAACATGACCTAGGAAGTTCATTTCTTGCAATTGTCTTGTTTTATGTTGTGCCAAATACCCTTTAGAGCTACTCGAGAGAGAGTCTAAAGAAAGAACCTAATGACTCGAGAGAGCTAGGTTAGAATCTGCATAAACAAGAGATAGGGATTTAGAGATAAGCTCTTTTTGTCAACCTACATCGCATGCATCCTAGAGATGGGAATGATATTATGTGGTCGCCTTATTTGTGTGTGTGTCATTTCGTCATCGCATAAATAAGAATAGAGACTTATGTGTAGGTCCTATAGACTTAGCACATATATCGCATGCGTTCTAGTCTTAGAAGCCGTGGCATTCGCACCGAGAGGTGGTTTACTGTTGTATGCATGTTGTATGAACGCATAGTATGAACGCATCCTAGGAAGTGTTAGCCGAAACTTTTCTCAACCCGTTCACCGCATACTCATCGTATTTCCCATTTATCAACTCTTTTCGAACTCTGCCGCATTTGTTTATTTTTCATCAACGCAAACAACAATCCCAACACTTTATTTATTTATCTGGTTACCGCAAAGTCTTCATAAAAATTACCAACGCATCCTGTTTTCACAAGTCCCTGAGTTCGACCATAAACTTACCTAGAAACTCAGTGGAATTTACACTTGGATTCTACTGAGGAAACTTGAGTGCACAACGCAATTTCATCAACGCATATCATCCACATTTCCACTTCAATAAAAATAAGCATTAGCCTTAGCCTTAGCATTTTTCTTCTCCTTGATCCAGCGAGGACAATTCCTCTTCCAGTGCCCATCCTGGTTATAATGGAAATACTTTTCTTTTTCTCCAGGCACTGGTCGCCTTCCCCGCTGGGCGACAAGCGGTTGGTTAGCAGACGCCTTCCCTTTCCCCTTACCACCTTTTTTCTTCTTCTACTTTCCAGTGTTAGAAGTAGAAGGTGCAGACTTAGTCCCAGAGTTCGAACCTCGATGGAACTTCTTTTATGACGAGGCAACATTTTCCTTACCAACCTTCTTCTCCTTACTTTTTAGTAAGAATTGGAATGTCTGCAACACGTTTAAGAGAGTTGTAAGGGTATAGTTCACTTTGTTCAGAATTGTATTGCTGACAAAGTGCAGGAAGCTATTCGGCAACGAATGCAGGATAATGCTAACCTGGCTGTCCTCATCGATCCTAAACCCATTCATCTCTGCCACATTGAAGTGGACCATCATATTAAGCACGTGTTCATGAACAAAGGTGCCTTCCTCCATTTTGGAGTTGAAGATGCATTTGAGAGCCTTGTGCTTGAGCTGTCCAGACGGTTGTCCGAACATCCCCCACAGGGACTCCATGATCTCACGCGCTGGACCATGGGCTCATGCTTCTTGGCCAAGACGTCGTTAATACTGGCTAAGATATAGGCTCGGGCCTTCTCGTTCGCCCATGTCCAGCGCTCATAAGTCTCCCGAACATTTTGGGCGGCAGTAGGAGGTGGAATAGGAGGACACTCCTCCGTAAGGACGAATCTGAGATCATTGATGATAAGTATTGTGGTGATCGTGTGTTTCCAACTAGCGTAATTCTCGCCAGTTAGTTTTTCGGTGCTAAGTAGAGCTAATGTGGATATAGCCTTTTAAAACATTGTTGAAAACAGAACAAACTTTAATAAGTCTATGCTTTAACCATATTTTAACACCAATTTTAGTTTTTGGCAAAATAGTTTCTAAGTACCCTAAGTGAAAAGATTTCTATTTCGCAATGATGCCCCAGCGAGGCAGGACAAATGTCATCGGTGGGGTGATCAGATGCCCCTTCACTGGGATAAGATACTCTCAACCATTAGGTAGAACCAACTCTTGGAACTGCACCTAACAGTCACCATTCGTTCGGTTCAGAACTGTTAACCCTTAACTATTTCGTGTAAGTATAACCCCTTGTTTTTGGCCCTAGAGTCCCTCCCTAATGTGCCCACCGTAGAGAAAAAGCAGATTAGGACAAGAGAGTAAGTGACCTTATCCTATACAAGAGATCAGATAAAGAAACGTACAAAACTGCCATCCTATAGAAGGAAACTCCCAGGGTGCCTCGAGGAGATGCACATAAACTTTATCCAACCTAACGTGAGAGATCGTGGGATATGTTGTCGCACGTCACGCTCCCACTTACTATGAACATTCTCTCCATCCACCTTGATATTGACCTACCCAAACACCATCCTTTAGTTGGACACTCCAAGGGTGCCACGAGGCCGAGGATAGATCTCATGTGTGGAGAATAAAGGGAGAAACGCGAGAGGTTTAAATGAAGTATCAAATACCCCAAGTACCTCCTACTGAATGTTCTACCTAGGGGTTCATTAACTTAGACCATCCGACTACTGATTTTAATCTAAGTCAGTTTAATTTGCCCAAAAACAACTCGTCTTTGAAATTAAACAAGTTCAAGTAGTCACATTAAACTCTTTAATGGACTATCCTCAAATTTGCATGCATGCATCAAATCTATCTAATTCACCTTCCTAGGTAGGTTCCCAGGTAGGGGCGTTCCATTTCCATCACCTTAAATACCCCAATCTAGACAGAACCCGCCTTAGACAAAAGGTCTTCTATAGATAGATTTGCTACACTTTAACCTTTAATTAGTCAATTTAATCCTATTAACCTGATTAAAAGAATAAAGCCTAGGTTGCTAATCTTATTATAATCGTGATCTTAGGTCTATCTTCACAAAGTTTTAAAACACTTTTAAAACCATGATTCGAACCTAAGTCCGCATCATATCTTTCTTATAGATTTTAGTTCTAATTTCCATATAACCTTTATAAAAGAAACAACTAAAACCATACGCATTTCCACACAACTAGGTATTTATAACACTTATAAATTTAACCTATGTGTCATGCTTCATGTGATGTCTATTCATTACTATAAATAAATTTTATATACAAGTAACGAACCAAGCAAACATGCTTCCATACACCCTTATACTATAACACTTATAATATAAAGATGATACATGTCTATGCTTTATGTATGCATAAATATAACTCTTATATTAGATGATGCATGAGCATGCTCTTACGTAATTTAAATCATGCTTCTCTAAATCATAACACTTATAATAAAGAGATGATGCATGACAAATGCATAACCTAAGGTGGGATTTCTTCTATATGGCATACCATATGACATATAAATAAACATACATCCTATGTACATTAAAAAAAAAATAATGGACCGGGATGAACCGCCTCATAAAACAAAAATTAAAATTCTATCTATTACATTTTCCATAGAGCAAACCAGTTCATAGGTGAACCGGGTCTTGAACCGCCTGGGTGAAGCTCCCATCGTTCAGTAAACGCGGCCGAGTATATGATCATTTAGCTACGATCGAGTACCAATAACTATGCGATGAAGCCTGAGGTACCCGATCGTTTAGCGCACAAGACAAAACACGCGAGTCTTATATGATCATTTAGACAACGACATTGTTGTATAGCACGATCGTCTAGACAATCACTTAACAAGAAATAAGTAAAATATTTACTCCACGATTGTGTAGTCAGGAACTAAACGATGAAGCTTGGTGAGCTACACGATCATCTAGTGCGTGCGCGTTAACCTGCTCCCGAGTATCCGATACTCTACGATCATTTATCCCATTGTTTACACAACCCGACCAGCGCTTGGCCATCTTCATCCTCGAAGAACAGTAGCTCCTTACCTTGAAGCTTCTTCACGAACCTGAGGAATTCTGAATGAAGAAGAAACGAGTAGTCCCTAGGTTGATACTCGACATAAACTCATCCGGGACGAATCTTTTTTGAGTATCCTTTTGATATTTTTCTTTCATGAATTTATCGTACTTTTTTGCATAACCACTACTTTTTAGTATTACCAACTCTGTCTTTCATAATTTTTACCCTCTTGACATTTAGCAATGATTGTAGTGAACGATTGCGATGGAGCTATACGATAACACGTGACCAGTTCGATCAGCCCATTGCAACCGAGGAATCAACCCACCGCAAGCAAGGATGCGATCATAGACGATACGGGCAATAGAGAAAATTTGGGGGTTGTGTCTTTCCTTGACTCATTTTCTTTCACTTTTTGCACTTCTCGCCTCTCATTTTAATATTGCTAAATTTTATTATCACATCCTTTTTAGTTTAACTCAATCATTGAATTTTGATTACTTTATTTAGTCACTACATTCTTCCCCGTACCAATTATGATTTCAATGATGAAATTCATGCCTTTATTTCTTACCGCATGTACTAGAGTCAAATTAATTTTAGGACAGTCAATTCATGAAACATTTCTAAAAATAGAGGGCTACCAGTTTTCCTTCAAAATGATTTTTACGAAATTTCCTAAGTTCATTGCATGAGTTATTTAGTCTATCAGTAATGAGGACACTGCCTTATGTAAATTTGGGGGTGCTAGTATTTTTATTTTCAACCTTGCTACTTTTAGAAATTCCATAAAAAAAAAAATTACGTTGAGATCGAATCCTGCTCGTAGTTGGATGTCCGCATGACACCCGTGGGGGCAAGCCAAAACGAAGGTGGGAATCGTGATCAATGCATAACCAAATGATCGCAACTTCGTTGCCAAATAAAATGGGCATGAGTTTAGACTAAGAAAGAGCACCTTGCTCGTAGTTGGATATCCGCATGACACCCATGGGGGCAAGCCAAAACGAAGGTTGGGCACTTGGATCAATGCAAGATCACAAAAAGAATATCTAAATCGCACAAGGATAAAAATAACTTGGAAACAGCCCGTTTGGAGAAAGTTTGAAATGAATCATGCGATGTCCAGGAAACGAGTAAAAGTTTTTTTGAAGGTTAAACTTGCGATCCCTAAAGATTAGAAATATTTTAGAAAAAGATCAGGACAGAAATTAAGAAGGCATTGGTTCATGAAATTTGAATAAGGCACCTTGAGAAGTCTAGGTAGGGTAATAGCGGTTGACTTTTTAAGGAAAATCTTTAGTTTATGCTTGAGGACAAGCATTGTTTTAAATTTGGGGGTGTGATAACGGGTAGAAATACAAGTTATTATAGCTCAAATAAGTAAAACAATGAGAGAATGCGATGGCAAAATAAGCAATATCATGTCTGTAAGACCCTAACACTAAATCTAAAGTGGGAGGTTAAATAGATAGTAGGGTAAAGGGAGAAAAACATAAAAATTATCCAAAAAGGGTGACTAAAAATCTAAACGCCTATGAAGGGCTTAAAACATGTTGGAGGTAAGAAGGGCATGGAGGATGGAAGCAAGAAAACTTGATAAAAGGCTAAGGGTTACATACAACCAATGCAAAGGCATACATGAGCCATGCAGACACGGGCAGGAAGCATACGTCGAGTGAGCATGCTAGGCGTGTAGGCCATGCGTTGAAGCCAAGTGCACAGTCCATGCACCAAGCACGCCGCCATGCGTCGAGGACAAGCGCACAGGTCGTGTGTCAAGTGCACAGGCCATGCGTCGATGGTGTATGCCGAGCGTGCAGCCTATGCGTCGATGGTGTATGCCAAGCACCCTGCTTATGCGTCGAACGGGCAAGCGGGCAAGCCATCCTATGTGTCAAAGCGTTGCCAAGTCTGTCGAGCAGCCATGCGTCGATGCGCTATGCCAAGCACACGCCCATGTGGCAAGGCACGCCCATGCGGCAAGACACGCCCACGCGACCGAGAGTGCCTATGCGGCCAAGCACACAAGCGCCTAGGCAGCACAACATGCGTCGATGGTCAACACCATGCGTCCATGCTTAGTAGGCCGAGCAAGCACACCTAGCAAGCCAGGCGTCAAGGGTGAGTGGCCACCCTATGCGTTGGTGATGGCCAACTCATGTGTTGGCTAAGTGGGACTTTGATGAAGGAAAGGTGAGTTGCTTTGTGTTAAGGATAAAGGGTAAGGCTAATTGATGGAAAACTTCAAGGGAGGATGCCAATGGTATACGAGCATAAGTCTTAAACAATTTAAGTAGAGAAATATGTGAAGCCAGATAATATTAGAAACTAGGCCAGGTCAAAACCTAAAAAGGAATAAATATAATGAAATATATTAGGAAAAACCTAAAGTAGAATCAGGAAAGGCTAGGAGAAAGAAACGAGGAATAATAAGTGGACATAGGAAAACATAAAAAAGGGAAGTGAAAATAAGGAAATTAGTAATTAATAACCTGAATAATGTCCACTGTAGGAAATGAATTCGAGCAGACAAGACTGATGGTGGAATGACTCCGGAACGCGAACTGGAGACCACGGTGTTAACCCAGGGGAAAGCCCTGAAAGATTTGAGAATAGTGTAAACAATAATACTGAATATCCTATTACCTTGAACAATGAAAAATTGGTGGAATCCTCAACTAACATGGGATGTCCACAGTGTGGTAAAAATCATAGCGGTATGTGTCTAAAAGGGACCGAAATTTGCTACCGCTAGAGAGTCAAAGTGACTGTCACATATTTACTTAGTAGTCCCTGTGTTCAACCCTAGACTTACCAGGAAACCTAATAAGGCTTATACTTGGGTCTTGTTAGGAAAACTTGCATGATCACCGCATAACACACATTGCCGCAAAATCACATCATAATTGCACGCATCAAGTTTTTGGCGCTGTTGCCGAGGACTACGGCAATATATATTGTGCAAACAATAAACCTCTTTGATTTTCTTTGTAGCTTTCGACCTCTGTGCACTACCATTCCTTCAGTAATGGAAGAAGTAGGCGTCGCATGAGCAAAGGACACGCTTCTAAGCCCAACTACGACTCAGATATCGAAAGAACATTCCGAAGAAGACAGAGAAACAACCGTCGACAACAACAAGAAAGAACTCGCAAAATGGTGGAACAACCAGAAGAAAGAGCCGCAAATGCAAACAACATCATGGCAAACCCCATTCTCCTGGTGAATGATCACAATAGACCCATCCAAGACTATGCATCACCCAACCTGTATGATTTCTCCCTAGGAATCATGAGGCTAGCTTTGGACAGATCAAGGTTTGAGATGAAGTCGGTTATGTTACAGATGATCTAAACAGCCGGACATTTGGTGGAAGGCGTGGCGAGGATCTGCATGCCCATCTCCGAAGTCTCATTGAAATTTGTAACACTTCTGTGTTCCTGAATATCTCCGCTGAAGAAGTTCGACTCACGTTATTTCCATTTTCATTATGCTATCAAGCAAGAAAATGGGCATATTCCCTCGAACCAGGGGAGATAACTTCGTGGGAACAGGTTGTCGAGAAGTTCTTGAAGAAGTATTTCCCTCCTACGAAAAATTCAAAAAGGAGGAAGTTAATCACAAATTTTGAACAGAAAGAAGATGAATCGCTCAGCGATGCGTGGGCAAGGTTTAAGAGATTAGTGTGAGATTGCACACACAATGGATTACTAGATGTAACGAAAATTTGTGTATTTCCTTTATGAGCATGCACTGTGATGATAGATAATTCAAGTTCATGTTGCCATAAATTGATGTCATAAAATTTAATCTTTTATCTTTATCTAACTCTAACGCATGGTTCGTGAATGAAATGAATGATGTGCTAAATATGTGCTCAAGTGTTTTGTGATAAAGACATTTTTATGCTAAACTACATTCTAAGTATATGTGTTGATAATTATATGCTCGTAGTATGCGATGAAGTAGTGCGTGTCACAAGTTTCCTTGCGCTTAAACCAAGTATAATTCCAACACAAGTTTCTCAGAATGATCTGAGGTCGAACATGGGGATTGTTTTCGTTAATGCGATACTTATGTGACACACGCGACCGATTTTAAAAATGAATAAAGAATGTTGGTTTATACAGAAATATAAATTGTGATTAAAGTAAAAATGCATTGACAAAGTAAAGTAAAAATGCGTTGATTAAGTAAAATCCTAAGCAACTATGATACACGATACAAGATACACGATACATGGTATTGAGGTCGAGACGTGACTGTGAAGTTGTATAAATGAATCGATGTATGCGATGGCAAGTCTTATGAATGAAGCAGAAAGAGAGAGTAAAGAGTAAAAACATCGCAAGTTTGTCAATTGCATTAAGGATGCAATTAAGGTTCCGCTTTCCCTTGGCGTACACCTCTCGGTGATCGGCCGCGTTCCCATATCTCTATGGTGAAACAGGGATGAACGTGATGAACGCAAGGTTGTTTCTATCTCTGGAAATACTTTTCACTTTAGTTAACGCATTCTTCCAACCTTCTCTCGATAGGCGGAATAGCATCTTCACTTCTGCTCTCACAGGTGAAGATTCCATCGAGCATACTTTAGCTAAACTTGATTAATTCCTTAACACAATTTAACTCACTCGTTTAATTCTCGCTATTTACCCCGGAGATTAAGAACACATCATGGAGAAAATGGATTATGAATATATGGAAAGTGATAGAGAGATGATAATGGTGACAATGATAACATTTAATTCTAAAATTAAGCGTTTGATACATGTTGTGAATGAAGAATTACAGAAGATGAACATAGAAGATGAAATAGAGGATAGAAACAAATACGGAAAGAGTGTCAACGTCTTGACACAGATCCCAATCGGAGATTTGTGCTTACCGGCATGTGGATGTGGTGGAGAGGAAAGCTTCCCTCTCAGTCTTGCTTTCCCGGTAGAATTGACCTTTGCACAGAGCTTCAACTAAGGGAATTGGAAGAATTCTCTGCTCGGAGTTCTCCCGGATTTACTCTGTAGTCGCTTCAGACCAGTCTCTCTCTCAATATCAGTATATTCATGTCTCTATGTATACATGTATGTCTTTCAGTGAATTTAAAGAATCTATTTATAGGTGAGACCTTGGCTCTTTGAATATGTGGTCCCCACTATATAGTTATGATAGTTCCTGAAATCAGAATGGAAAATTCCTTCTATTACGCAATCAATTCGTCAGAAATGTACAACTAAAAGCTGTACACTTGTCATAATCCTCCGCAAATGCGTTGCTCTTCATATCTTCGATCAATTGCCACATGCGGTGTTGTTTTTGATTATCGCATGCGGTTGAAATTGCGTTGCTCGCTAAGCCCAAGATCGATTGTCGCATGCGCCGTCATTGCGTTGATCATCTTTTTGTTCTTGATTGATGGGCGCAATGCGACGTAGATGCGTTGTTTGTTTTGTCTTCGAGCCTTGAATGCATGTGGTGACTTATTTCCTGCAAACAGAAATTGAAACATTATATTCTACCATCGCAATGGTGTTAGTGGGTGTATTTACGACATTTCTTAATTTTCGTATTTCTTAGCCAATTTGTATACTATTGACACAACTTTCCTTTCTTTTTGCTGCAATATCTAGATAAAAAAGTATAAATAACTTGTATTTCTACAAGTTATCACACCCCCAAATTTAGATATATGCTTGTCCTCAAGCATATCTTCCACTAAGGCAATATCGCTCAATTCTTATCATAACTTTGCGTTGATTGGTTGCTTCAAATGCTCCACCTATACAACATTATTTAACAACGCAATTTCCTTCTATCCTTGATAATTCATCAACATGCCCTACTTTATTCTTTTATACAACAAACCTCTACTAAAAAATTCTCTTCTTGTTTTGGAAAGAACGTTTACCTTTTCTTACAAAAACAACTTGGTGCGTCTGTATGCGGTGGTCTGGTTTGTGTCATTTTATTAGAGATTGTTGATCATGGTTACACCCTTCATTTTGGCTTTCTCCCACGGGTGTCATGCGAACATCTAACTATGGTTGTGTGCCAATCTCAATTTCAACTCTTGATTTTCAGCTAAGTTTTGCTTTTGCCAGTCAGAGGAGTTGTCTCTTATATTTTTTTATCTTTTCATATTGCGTCTTTCTTGGAAACCCACCTTCGTTTTGGCTTGCTCTCATGGGTGTCATGCGAACATCCAACTACGAGTAGGTTCTTTTCACAACTTAACTCTTATCAAGTTGGGATTTTCCCTTGTGCTGACATTGGAGTTTGTATAATTTTTTTTTTCTAGATGATGAACGCATTTTCCTAATGATCACATCCACTTGATTGTATCTGCTCAGACCTTCCCCACCCCCAAATTTAGAGACGCACAAGGTCTTCATTGCGTTGTTTTGGACAGAATAGACAAACATTTAGTCAAAATTTTGAAAAAAAGGTTTGAGCAGAGTCTTGAAGTATAAAAGGTAAAGCAGTGCTATTGCTACGAATTATCTAAGTGTTAGTTAGAAAGTACAAAGTATAAGAAATGTTGCTAAGGGTATGCATATTACTCATCACGGCAGTGCATTTAATAAAGCAAAATAAAAGATAAAAAACATCGCAATAATTGACAAAGGATGATAAGTAAGAAGTTAATGCATGTAGAAAGAATAGTTACTCAGTTGTATTAAAATTAACCAAGTATACAAAGAATTACAAATATCGCAATACAAAATTTGAGCATGTTCAAAGAATCAAGAAATAACTTCTATACATAAAAATAATGAAATGAATAAAATAAAAGAATGATCGCAAAAAAAATTTGTAGATTTATTGAGGAGAAGGTTCAGGAGGAGGATTTTGCGGAGGTACTCGAGGAGCTTCTTCAAAATGCAGATGTTGCTGTAGGCACCATGGGACGATGTAGATATGCTGTCAAAAAGTTAAAGTACTCATGGTTGCGCTCCGCCAGTTGTCTTTGGTTCAGGTGGATCGTATAAATATTGCATTGAATGTTGATCAGCACCTGCCATGTCATCGCAACACTACGTTGCAACTTTGCTTGGCTCTCGTGTAACTCCGTTATTCATTGGCAGAAGAATTCATGTTGATGAGAGAAGAAAATGCATTTCTGTAAGGTCAACAGCTAGGGATGCGATGGTGGGCTACGCCTTCGATGTTTCACCATCAACGTTTTGGGGTTGGGTAGAAGTGCCTTCACCCAAATTGTGTGGGTCGTTAACATACGACGATGGAGGAGAAAAATGCGGTGGAGATGTAGGGGAGGAGGGTGATGTTGGAAATGCGTTGGGTGAATCGGGGGCAAGAAGAAGATTAGTAAAATGTTCAGGGAGTGAGAAAAGGGGTTCTATAGGAGGGCTTGGAGGGTGAATAATCAAAGGTAAGGGGTCCAAGGGTACTTGATCTTCGAGTGATGGCTCTTGGAATTTTTCCTTGCCTTTGTCAGCTTTGCGCTGTTTCTTGGGCTTTGGCTGCTGCGGCGCATTCAAATCAATAATGGGCCTTTTAAGTGGAAGCTTGGGGCAATGAAGGGAGTCTTTGAGAAGCATTCTCAAGATCTTGGTGTTGATGAGACCATGGACTTCCGGTATTGGCTCTTCTTCAATACCTACACCCACTGAGAGGCATAAGCTCGAAACTGTCCAAGGAAAGAAATACTGGCCTTTTATATGCCCCACAAAACCTCGAATTTTCTTTGCAATCAATTGGCCCACGTCAGTTGGAATGCCGCGTGCTATGCAGTATGCGGCCATTACTCGATCCCTCGAAACTATTTTGTCTTGAGATGTAGGGATGAGTCGCCTTTTCACCAAATACACCCAAAGTCGCGCTTTCGAAAGCAGTTGATTGGACGCAAGGGTTTTGATGCCTTTGAAAGATACCGACCACTGAGTGCCTGGTTGCGTTAATATTGTCAGCGCATCCTCCATTTGTTCTTCTATGGGATCATCGATAATTTTGTTACCCGACACATCCAGGATGTCCGTCATCTGATATAACTCATTGATGTCCCTTGTGCTGAAAGGCACTGTCTCCCCTTTCATGATCACTACATTTGCCATGAAGTCGTCCATTGTAGAAAGCTCTTACTACCATTGGGATTATGATGGATGGGCATCGGCGCCTCGGCCTCCATATCCATCCTCAATCCAATCATCCATATTCTGCGAGATGCGGTCGAGGATGACTTTAGCCTCTATGTATGTTTTGTCCATAAAACCTCCTGCCGTGGAGGCATCAGCAACAGCCTGCGTTGCTCGGTTCAGGCCATTATAAAAAGTTTCCATCAAGACGCAATCAGGGATCCCGATATCCGGGCAGTTTTTCACCAGTCTCCTAAATCGCACCCAAGTGGTGCTTAATGTCTCATTCTTCATCTGCTCGAAGTTCAGCACATTCTTTCATTGCCCTGCGTTAATGGCAGGTGGAAAGAACTTCTTCATGAACTGCTCTACCAGTTGATCCCATGCAGTGATCTCATTTGGCTCCAGTGAGTGAGCCCACCTTTTAGCCTCATCCCTCAAGGTGTAAGGGAACAAATACAGTCTTATACTCTCTGGGGTTACGCCAGGTAAGAAAAAGTTGCCACACATTTCGACAAAGCTGGTCAAATGGGTGTGTGGGTATTCACCTTGCAGACCCCCGAACTGCCTGGCATTTTGAATCATTTGCAGCATGACCGACCTAATCTCAAACCACACGTTCTCCTCCACAGTAGGTGTCACAGCCCCTCCCTAGCCTTAGCCCCAAAGACTTGGAAGGGAGTGTGAGGGTACACCAGTAGTATTCCAAGAAAACATTTAAATTTAACATTTCCCCCTTATCTATTAAAGATTTCAACATGTTTACAACACTCTATCTAACTTTCATACACATAGATCAATTTCCTATATTCTTTATTACATGATCCGAGCCGTATCCTGAGAATTTACCAAGTCCTGGTGTATTGGTGGTTAGTAGACTCCTTTCTGAACGCTCCGCTTTGCTACCTTGGGGGGGGGGGGGGGAGGGATATATAAGAAAACATTTGGAAGAGTGTGATCTACTAAGCCCAATGAGTGAGAAATCAATTACATAATCAAAATTCCAATATAATTTATGCATGATCATGAGTACATTTATTCACTTATCATTCTCTAGTTCCATGCTATACGTGGCATATTCATATCATGGACATATAATCAATCATAACAACTTTTTATGGAAACTTTCCTATAACCCACTTTTCCCACCAATGTGCACATTGACAATTCTTTTCTCGTTAGTCATGCTTAGGTAACTTAACTATATTTCTCGCCGGTCGTCACCGACTATTATTTCTTGCCGACCGAGGCCGACTATATTTTCCCGCCAAGCACCTTTTGTTAAGCATACTAACTTATGTAGTCCGGGTATAATCTCAGTTTCCATAGAAATTTCACAAACAATATCATGGCAAATAACATAACATCATAAGCATGCATTTTGCACTTGCATATGCATTTATCCACATATCAATGCAATAAACTAAGTAAACACTCACTGCAAGCAATTTTTTCCATTAAAATCACCTTGAGGATACCTTCCTGAGAATTCCTCCATATCAATGAAAATTCCTCAATTAATACTTGTTATATCAATAAATAATCTCAAAATAGCCAAAATATCATTATATAATGAAAATACCAGCTTACCCTACTCCAATTTAGCCAAAATCCCAAAATTAGCCTCTTTAGAGGTTATTTGGACCGTGATAGGTAGTAGGCAGGGAGGGCGTGCTGTGCCGCACAGGGGGTTGACACATTGGGTGTGCGTTGCGCTGGGCGTGATGTGTTGCATGGGGAAGGCAACTACACTAGGCTAGCAAGCGGGATGCATCGAGCGAGGTGTGTAGATGGGCGGACGCGGTGTTGCAAGGCGTGCACGCAGGGTATGGGCTGGTTGTGCGTCCGGATGACTCAATGCCTCACCAACGCAAGCTTCGTTTCTTTTGATCTCCAATCAACTTGGCAGCCTAATAACTCAAACGTAACTCTCAAAATATGCTCTCAACACAAGATTTAAGTGATGGTATGAATAAATTCCTCTTGCCTAACCCCTCTATTTATAACCATTCCAAACTCACCCCCTTGTGACAACTCAACTCCCATTTGTCTCACTTTGGAGCTGCCAACACTTAGTCTACCCAGCCTAGCCTTGAGTTGTTCTCATCTTAGCTTGCTAGCCAAAATCTCCTTTTTTGCATGAAATCTCCTTCACCCACCTTCTGCTTAGGGTGATAAGACTTCCATTGCATGACATCTCCTTTGTCCACCTCCTACTAGAACTTTGTGTGATTTTCCTTTTGCCACCTAAATCACTTAAATACTTAAACATATTTCTCTATTTAAATTGTTTAAGACTTATGCTCATATACCATTAGCATCTTCCCTTGAAGTTTTCCATCAATTTTCCTTAACTTTTATCCTTAACGCATAGCAACTCACCCTTCCTTCATCAAAGTCCTACTTAGCCATCGCATGAGTCGGCCATCACCAACGCATAGGGTGGCCGCTCACTCTCGATGCATGGCTTGCTAGGTATGCTTGCTCAGCCAACTAAGAATGGACGCACGGTTCTGACAATCAATGCATAAGTGTGCTGCCTAGGCGCTTGCGCGCTTGGCTACATAAGCACTCTTGGCTGCATGGGCATGCCTTGCAGCATGGGCGTGCGCTTGGCTTACGGCATCAACCCATGGATGCTCGACAGACTCGGCAGTGCTCGACGCATAGGATGGCTTGCCTGCTTACCCGTTTGACGCATAGGCAGGGCACTCGTCATACACCATCGATGCATGGGTTGTGCACTTCACGCACGGCCTGTGCGCTTGTCCTCGATGCATGGGTGTGCACTTGGCGCATGGCCTGTGCACTTGGCTTCAACGCATGGCCTGCACGCCTAGCATGCTCACTCGACGCATGCATCCTGCCCGTGTTCACATGGCTCATGTATGCCTTTGCGTTGGTTATATTCAACCCTTAGCCATTTTCTAAGTCTTCTTGCTTCCATCCTCCATGCATTCTTGCGTCCAGCATGTTTAAGCTCTTCATAGGCGTTTGGACTTTTGGTCACCTTTTTGGATAATTTTAATGTTTTTCCACCCTTTGCTCCACTATCCTTACTTAGGATTTTTCTTCTTTACATTTAACCTCCCATTTTAGATTTAGTGTTAGGGTCTTACAGTAGGCCTCGAGATTCCAGGCGAAAAATCATTCAAATTGGGTGCCGCATAATTCCTCATGGGAATGTTGCGGTCAGCTGCCAAAAAAATAGGATCCTGCACTAGCCGAATAGCTCTATCGATACTGAATTATCATTGTTGTCTGCCATGCTTGCTGCCTTCTTTCACCTAATTCGGTTCTGACGTGCCCTTGCGTGAAAATTACGCTTGATCTCAGGGTCAGCTTCAAATTTTGGTTCAACACCAGGACTCATAAACCGTCGGGCTGCTCTCCGCGTTAAACAGCCAGTACAATGAGATTTGTCCTGCAAATACCAAAAAACACACTCAAACAATAAACCGTTAACCACTCCCCGACAATGGCACCATAAACTTGTTGATGCGCTAGGATTGATGCTAAAACGATACGCTATGCTATGCTCGAAATGATGCGATACTACCTCTAGATATGCGTTAATTATGAATGTTCTTGTAGTATGCCATGCGTTGTCACAAGTTTCCTTACGTTGGAACCAAGTGTAATTCAACCGCAAGTTTCTCGGTGTGATCCGAGGTCGAACACAAGGACTGTTTGAGGTTCTTGTGGTATGTTTGTGATATATGCGACCGAGTTTTTCAATCTTTAAAGAGTTTTTTTTACAAGTATATAAAAGTTGCGATAAAGTAAAGGAAAGACGTAAAAAAAGATGTGATAATAAAATAAGTACAATAAACCTAAGCTAGATGATACAAGATACAGGCTTCATGAGACAAGATGTTGGGGTCCAGGCTGGCTGTGAAGGTTATGCAAAGAACATAGAATGCGGCGGCAAGTTTCTTAATTGTGTTGAAGCCATAAGTATGGTTCCGTTTTTCTCTTGGTGTACACCTTTCAGTGATCGGCCGCGCTCCCACATGTCTTTGGTGAAACAGAGACGAACGTAATGAATGCAAAGTTGCTTCCATGTCTGGAAATACTACTCGCTTCAGTTAACGCATTCTTCTAATCTTCTCTCGATAGATCAGAATGGCATCTTCACTTCTGCTCTCATAGGTGAAGATGCCGCCTAGCATGCCTTAGCTAAACGCATTTACCTCTTTAACACAAGTTAAATACTCGTTTAACTCATATTAACTACCAGGGTATTAGGAAGACATCATGGAGAAAATGATTAATGGAGGAACGAAAGTAGACAGAAAATAGGATATAAAAGCAATCGAAACATTTAATATATCTATTAAGCGTTTGATACATGGTGTGAATGAAGAGATAAAGGAGATGAAATATAATGATGAAAAGAGATGGAACAGATACAAACAAGTGCCAACATCTTGGCAACGATACGGGTGGAGATCTGCTTGCCGGATTGGATGGATGAGATGGATGGATGAGCTTCCCTCTCAGGCTTGCTCAATCGGTAGCAGGATTCTCAACACAGAGCTTCTCGGCGGGTATTTGATAGAATAGAACTGAGACTCACCTCTCGGCCTTGTCTCTTCTTCTTCCTGGATTTCTTCAGTTAAGCACTCAGCTCAACCTTTCCTCTCAACATTTTAGCAGAAATTAGCCTCATATCCAATAGCATATTTTTTTTCCTAAAATCTATGGGGTATTTATAGGTGAAGATCTTTGACTCCGGCCTTATGTCCCCACTTGTTGTTATGGAAATTTCGAAGATGGAGGGATATTATTCCTTCTGTTATGCAATCAGACCGTCAAATCTGCACAATTGTTAGTTGTACACGTGTCTCAATCCTCTACTTTTTTGTTGCTCAGCTGTATCTTTCAATCGTGAGTTCGAATGCGGTGTTGTTTTTATTACCGCATGCGTTTGAAAGTCAGCTTTGGATCGACTGTCGCATTGTGTCGTCATTGCGTTAATCGTCTATTCATTGTTGATTGATGGGCGCATTGTGACAGAGATGCATTGATCAGTTCTTCTTGAGCCTTGAGTGCAAGCGGTGACTCGGTTCCCTGCAAAACAGAGTAAAATCTCCTTTTCTTCCATCTTAAAGATGTTAGTGGGTGTAATTACGATAATTTATAATTATTGTAATTCTGAGCTAATTTTCATACAATTGGCACATATTTATTCTTTTTTGGCCGCAATATCTAGATAAGGTAGTATAAATAACTCGTATTTCTACAAGTTATCAGCCAGCAATATACGTTGTTCTTCCTTGAGCCTTATTTTTTCTTCTTCTGTCGAAATTGCGTTGTTACGAAGCACTTCTTCATCGTGTAGTTTTCTTCTCAGATTCCCTTCTGCGATGATTTGTTGCACACGTAACATCTTCTCTTGTTTTTCTTCTTCCTCTCTTCTTCTCCTTTCCTTCTCTTCTACTACACTTTGCAAAAATTGTGGGTCACTTATTGACCCTTGCGACGCATTCTCCTTGCAACGCCGCATAAGAGGGGTGATGTCTGGATCCTCTCCATTGTCAGTCACAACCATTCTTATTTGTGTTGATTCCTCTTTAGGTTGCGCTAATGCTCTTTGTTACGTTGACACCCTTTCATCCACCCTTGTGGTGGTTGATTCTCCATCGACCTCTGGGTTCTCAGCCCTCTTTCTCTTTTCTTCCTTCTTCTTCAGACGCTTCTCCTCCCACCTGCGTTCCCTCTTCTCACTCGATTTTCTTTCTTTTTTTTCCTTCCTTGGCTGGGCTTCTTCATCTCTTTCTGCCCTCTTCTCCTTGTTTTTCTTTTTCTTCTTCTCTTTAGCCGTTTTCGACAACTTCTTCGCTTCCACCTCCTCCAAAGCAACCCTGATGGGTCCCTCATAGGATTCTGTTTGAATAGTTTCCTTAGGATTCGAAATGGCCAGGACACTTCTTTGCGAAGCTTCTTCCATCTCTTCCTCCGAAGGCAAGGGTTGATTAACAACTCCAGCTTCGGGTAGCCCTCTCTCCTTCTCCATATTACTCAGGATGCTCCCAAACACTTCTCTATCGTCTCTTCTCTTCTTCTTGCTTTCAGATGACAGTGTTGGGAGTGAGGCACTCTCCGTGCTTGGCCCCTCTTGAATTTGGAGTGGTTTGGCTACTAAAGACTTTTGCCGAGGTTTTTCGGCGATTTTTGGGATGGTGATGTGTTATTTTATTAAGTGTGCAAAATGTGGATGATATGTGTTGATGGATAGTGTTGTGCACTCAAGTTTCCCCAGCGGAGTCCAAGTGTATATTCATCTGATTTTCATGGTAAGTCCAGGGTCGATCACAGGGACTTGTGAAAATAGTTTGCGTTGATAATTTTCTTATGAAAACTTTGTGGTAACCGGTAAAATAAATAAGGTGGTTGGTTTGTTATTGCATTAATGAAAATAATAATAAATGCGGCAGAGTTCGAAAAGAGTTGGTAACAGGAAATATGATGGATATGCGGTGAACGGGTTGAGAAGGGTTTTGGGTAACACTTGCTAGGTTGCGTTCATGCCTTGTGATCATGCAACATGCACACAATAGCCACCTCTTGGTGTGAATGCTACGGCTTCTGAGGCTAGAACGCATGTGATAAATATGCGATAAGTCTACAGGGTTTACACATAAACCTCTATTTCTATTCATACAATGAAAACATGAAATTCACACAAATATGCGACCGCATAATATCATTCCTATTCCTAGGAAGCATGTGATGCAAGTTGACAAATAGAGCTTATCTCTAAGTCCCTATTTCTTGTTCATGCAAGCCTAATCTTGCTCTTTCAAGTCAAATTCTAACCTAGCTCTCTCGAGACATTAGGTTCTTTCTTCAGATTCTCTCTTGAGCAACTCTAAAGGGATGTTTTGCACAGCATAAAACAAGACAATCGCAAGCAATGATCTTCCTAGATCATGTTAGGTTAGTTCTTCTCAACCCATTCAACTAGTTTAGCTACTCATGCATATTAAGAAAGTGAGCAGATGTAGAAATAGAACTTCCATTGAATAGATAAAAGATGAAGTACAGAACAACAATGCAAGTATAGTAAAGAGCCTGGAGCAATTTCTTGCCACCAGGTGTTGCACTGTTCTACTCGTGCTCTAAAGATATTCTCGCTTTCGCGAGAGTCAACCCGATTTCTACTCTTACACTCCAAGGTTCTCTCTCGAGTCGCCTTGGATGATCTTCGGTGTCACCACTCTTCTCTAGCTCCGCCGTGAGATGGAAAAGAAAACTATGGACAGAGGTGTGAACTTGTAAAGTAATGAAGTAATCGACTGCTTAACCCCTTCTCTGAAGAGTGCGCTTACTATTTATAGGGCATCAAAGGTGAAAGGCGGTTTCTCTCTCTTTGTTGTATAGATAGGACAACTTTAATTCCTAACTGATGCGCTGGATAATTGTCATCGATAAAGCTGGATGTACTTTGTGATCGTTATCGGCTGTCAACTTAATTTGGATTCGACTGCTGTCAGCTTTCTGTCCCATCAATCTTAATTGTTCTTTCATCCAGATACGCCCACCATGTTGCGGTGATTCTTCTTGGGTGGATGTTGCGAGCACGATCAACGAAAAGTCTTACGGTGAAGTTGCGCTTGACGGATGTATTCCTATGATCGCATTCTTTGCATTGCATTAACACATTATTCTGCACAAAAATATAAAGTTCAACTGCTCTAACGCATTGGACTCATGCGACCGCAATATTGTAGAATTTATGCTTAATGAACGCAATTTAACATATTCTATCAACGCAATCAAACATTGTTTAAGAACTTAGCACTATGTTAACGTGCATTTCTGCCCGTTATCACACCCCCAAATTTAAACAATGCTTGTCCTCAAGCATAACCTAAAGATTCCTTTAGCAAGTTAACCGCAAAGTTTCTTTCCAAGATTTCTCAAGGATACTTCGTTTAGATCCTATATGCTAGAATTTCCTTAAGTCTTATTCAAGTCTACTCTTAAAATATTTCTATGACCTAAGGACTGCAAGTTTAACTTTCAAAAGGACTTTACTAAATTCCGGAACATTGCATGATTTATTTCAAAAAGAAAATTTTCTATCGGGGTGACAAAGGATTTACCCTTGCACAAAAAATTTCTTTATTGCTATTTTTTTTCTGACCTTGCACTGATCCAAGTGCCTTTCCTTCGTTTTGACTTGCACCCACAGGTGTCATGCGGACATCCAACTACAAGCAATGCACTCTTTCTCAGACTAAACTCATATCGATTTGGCATTGGAGTTGTCATTGATTTATGCGTTGATCTTGGTAACATACTTTCGTTTTGGCTTGCCCCCACGTGTGTCATGCGGACATCCAACTACGGGTAAGTGCTTTTCACAACTTAACTCTTATCAACATGGGTTTCCCTTTTGTGTTGACAGTGGAGTTGTTATTCTCAACTTTTTTTTTAGAACCGAAAATAGCAAGGTCGAAAATAAATACCTCACCCCCAAATTTAAAATGTGGCGATGTCCTCATTGCCAAAAGATGAAAATAAGTTATGTGATGTTCTAGAATGCGTTGTAAAGAGAGTTTGAAACAAAGCAGCAAACCCCTAACTTCTAGAAATATTTTATGATGTGACTATCTTAAGATTAAGTTGACTCTAATATATACAAAAGAAATAGAAGCATATTTTTCATCATTGAAATCTTACTTGGCAAAGAAACAAAATGCGGTAAACTACTAAATTTATCTACTTGTTAAATGATTGCGGTAATCAAGAAGGATGCGGTGATAAAACTTCAAAAAGCGAAATGCAATGTGATAGTGCAAAATTTGAAATAAAGATAAGGAAAGGTACACCCCCAAATTTAGTGTTGTCACCCGCATTGTATTTTCGCATCCACCTTGCGGCGATCATTCTTCGTTAGGTTGCGGTGATGGAATAAGATCAGTGTTGCTTTGCGTACGTTCCCGCAATCCAACGCCTTGATCGTTGTAAGGAAAATAAAGAGAGGGTCAAATTATTTTAACCAAAAGAAAAATCGTTAACGCAAATTTTATTATTATTATTATTATTTATTTATTTATTATTTTTTTTTTTGTAGAAAACTGAAAACTGAAAAGATAGCTGAAAAGATAATGAAGATTCTGAGTAGTGGAGAAAAGAGTTGAAGACTTGAAGTTTTCCAAAACTTGCATCCCTGAGAATTTGCGATCATTTGACAATGCAGGGACCACCTACTTCCTTCTTTATTCAAAGTTTCTTAGTTCCATGGAGTTGACTTGGCGATGGCAGTCTTCTCCATGGTATACCTTTACTCGCTACCCATTGACTTTGAATATGTTGGTACCGTCGTCATTTGATAATTCCACCGCGTTATGCAGAAGCACTTGTCAAATTATGAATGGTCTAAACCAACGAGACTTTACCTTTCCCAGGAAGAGTCGCAGACGTGAATTGAAAAGCAAGACTTTTTGTCCGACTTGGAGGTTCTTGTCGCATATGCGTTGATCAAGCCAACACTTGGTGCGCTCCTTATAGATTTTTGCATTTTCATATGTGTTGTTCCTCCATTCTTCTAGCTCGACCAATTGCATTTTCCACGCTTCTCTTGCTTTCTTTAGATCAAAATTCAGTTTCTTGACTGCCCACAATGCTTTATATTCCCGCTCCAAGGGCAAGTGACACGCTTTGCTGAATACCAACGCATAGGGGGACATTCCTATAGGTGTTTTAAATGCGGTCCGATATGCCCATAACACATCATCAAGCTTCATTGCCCAATCCTTTCGCGAAGGTTTGACTACCTTCTCAAGTATCAATTTAATCTCCCGATTGGACACTTCAGCTTGGCCATTTGTTTGTGGATGGTATGCGATGGAAACTTTGTGGAGGATGTTGTACTTGCACAGCAGCTCCTTTATATTGTGGTTGACAAAGTGTGGTCCTTCATCATTTATGATAGCATGGGGAGTGCCAAAACGTGTGAAAATTTTTTTCTTCAGGAACTGGGAGGCTAATGTCGCATCACTTGTGGTGCATGCAACTGCCTCTACCCACTTGGAGACATAGTCAACGGCTAATAAAATATAGTGCTTACTGTTTGAACGAGGGAATGGTCCCATGAAATCAATCCCCTATACGTCGAATAATTCCAGCTCCAGGATAGTATTCATCGGCATTGCGTTCTTCTATGAAATGTTGCCAGTGCGCTAACATCGATCACATTTCATTACATAATCAGCAACATCCTTGAATAATGAAGGCCAAAAGAATCCACTTTGCAAAACTTTGGCTACAGTACGTTGTCCTCCAAAATGCCCTCCATATAGCGAATCGTGGCACTATGACAATATACGTTGTTGAGCAGCATCTAGGACGCATAATCGAATGATTTGGTCTGCACCTCTTTTATACAGATTCGGCTCATCCCAATAATAGTGTCTGCATTCATTCTTGAGCTTCTTCCATTGATGGTAGGTATAATCTTCAAGAAATTGTTCACAAACCAAATAATTAACGATGTCTGCATACCAGGGCAATTCTTCTATGCGGAACAACTGCGCGTCCGGGAACATGGCTTTCACTTCATATTCATTGCGTTCAACCTCAGGATTTTCTAGTCTGGACAAGTGATCCGCAACTTGATTCTCTGTCCCCTTTCGATCAATTATCTCGATATCAAATTCTTGAAGGAGGAGAACCCATCTGATCAATCTCGGCTTTGCGTCTTTTTTTGTCATCAAATATTTGATTGCCGAGTGATCAGTATGAATGAGTACCTTGGTTCCCAACAAGTATGCCCGAAATTTTTCCAACACAAAAATCACAGCCAGAAGCGTGGTGGTATCATTAATTTGAGCAGGATTTAGATTTTTACTTGCGTATGTGATGGGGTGCAAAATTGTTTTCTTCTTTTGTGCTAATGCAGCTCCCATCGCAGATCTGCTTGCATCGTACATGATTTCGAACGACAGTGTCCAATTCGGTGCAATTAAGACAGGTGCAGTAATCAGCGTATCCTTTAAAATTCGAAATGCGTTGAGGCAATTTTTGTCAAATTCAAACTTTCTGTCTGCCTCTAGTAACACACTCAATGGTATTGCTATCTTAGAAAAGTATTTAACGAATCGTCTATAGAATCCAGCATGCCCAGGAAGCTTCATACTGCCTTCACGTTGGTTGGAGGTGGAAGCTTTTCAATTTCGTCAATCTTTGCTTTGTCCACCTCCAACCCTTCTCGAGAGACCTTGTGCCCCAACACTATACCCTCTGTCACTATGAAGTGACATTTTTCCCAGTTGAGCACCAGGTTTGTCTCTTCGCATCTTTTCATAATTTTCTCCAGATTGGTCAGGCAGACTTCATAAGTGTTCCCATAAACAGAGAAGTCATCCATGAATATTTCTACTGAGTCCTCGAGATAATATGAAAATATTGCCATCATGCACCTCTGGAACGTGCTTGGCACATTGCAGAGGCCGAACGGCATGTGGCGGAAAGCGAATGTCCCACATGGGCAGGTAAATGTGGTCTTGTCTTGGTCTTCAGAAGCTATCATGATCGGGTTGTACCCGACGTATCCATTCAAGAAACAGTAAAAATCATTACCTGTCAATATGCCAGCATTTGATCGATGAATGACAGAGGGAAGTGATCTTTCTTTGTGGCCGCATTCAATTTGCGGTAGTCCATACGGATGCGCCATCCAGTGATGGTCCTCTGCGGTATTAATTCATTGTTCTTATTAGGGACTATCGTCATTTCGCCCTTCTTCGGCACACATTGCACGGGGCTGACCCACGTGCTATCTGCAATGGGATAGATAATGCCCGCATCCAACCACTTGATAATCTCCTTTTTGACGACCTCTTTCATCACAGGGTTAAGTCTGCGTTGATTCTCAATGGTTGCTTTGTCGTCGTCCTCAAGACGAATGTGGTGCATGTAGTACGTGGGGCTAATTCCCCTGATATCAGCGAGCGTCCAGCCGATTGCTCGCACATGCTTTTTAAGATTGCTCATCAACGCATTCTCTTGATCCGCGTTAAGTGCAGAGGAAATTATTACTGGCAGCTTCTTATTCTACCCCAGAAATGCGTACTTCAGATGTGTTGGTAGGTTTTTTAGTTCAAGGGTTGGTGGCTCCATGAGAGAAGGTTGCGTTATTTTTCTTTCTTCCTTTGGCTCTTCTTCTTACGTTACAATCGGTCCTTCTTCCTTGTTTGTTTTTGCTACAATCGCATTACAGGCAGCAACAGATGCATCGGCATCCTCTTCTTCGTACTTTTCACCAGACCTTTCTTCTTCAATCAAATTCAAGTCATCTTCCGAGTCTGACAGGTCTTCCTCATCAGGAAATTTCATGGCACGAATTATATTAAATTTGAGCTTCTGTTCGTTAATGCTCAAAGTGATCTTGCCCTTGTACACATCAATTTGAGCATGACCCATTGATAGGAAAGGTCGCCCCAAAATGATGGGCACATCAAGTTGAGCACGACACATCAATTTGAGCACGACCTTGTACACATCAAGTTGTCGAACGATTGACAGCGACATTAAATTTATGCTGGCCCCCAAGTCACACAGGGCCTGCCCAATATAGATCCTCCTATGAAGCAAGGAATAGTGAAGCTCCAAGATCGCTCATCTTCGGTGGGATAATAGATTTGAAACTTTGCGTTAGTGCCACCGTGCCAAATTTTTCAGCACCTCTTCTCTTGGTTACCATGTCCTTCAGAAACTTGGCATAGGCAGGCATTTCCTTAATCGCTTCACTGAAAGGAATGTTAACATGTAATTGCTTTAACATAGATAGAAAGCGTTGGTATTGTACCTCTTCGTTTTTCTTCTTCTTTAGCCTCTGAGGGAAAGGTGGTAACTGGACTTTCACGGTTCTCGTTTCATTTGACTTTGAGGTTGACGCAACCTCAGGTTCTACTGCTTTATTTTCTTTTTCTTCTTCTTGTGTTGCTGCAATCTTAGGTTCAGCTGCGATGGAGTTTGATCTATTCTACTCCTTCTTTTCTCCCTCCACAGTCTTCCCACTGCGCAATGTCACAACCTGACATTGCTCCTTACCTGAACCCCCTGGGTTGCGTGGAAGCTCGGTTGAACTTGGCAGCGCCCCTTGCGGTCTACTTTTGAGCTCATTTGCAATCTGGCCCATTTGCTATTCAAGGTTGTAGATGGACGTAGCCTGATTTTGAAGCACCGTCTCATTTTTCTCTATATATTGCTTCAATAGGCCTTCTAGGGAAGAAGATTGTGGTGGTTGTTGTGAGTTACTTACTTGGTTGCTCTGTTGACCGTTGTTGCGTTGAAAGAATCCTTGTGGTCCTTCTTTTTGTGCCACATATTGAAAATTTTGTTGTTGATTCTTCTAAGCAAAGTTTGGGTGGTTTTTCCACCCGGGGTTGTAGGTGTTAGAAAAGGGGTTGTTTGTTACAAATTATACAGATTGTGGATTTTGTGGACAATCTTCCATCGCATGCCCATCACTGCAAGTCGCACACCTTGCGATATTTTGACTTATTGCATTGATTTGCCCACCTTGCGATGTTGGGCTGCTGATCGTCATTCCTTGAATCAAATTCATCATTGCGGTCATTTGGTTTTCCAATGAAACAATAGCATTGTTATTTGCATCAGTCTTTTAGTCTTAATCTCTGATCGCTCTCCCTCCAGTTTTAATGATTCTTGGAGATGCGATCCAAGATATTCTTCGCCTCATCATAAGTCTTGTCAAGCAGACCACCAGCTACTACCGCATTAGCAGTGGTCTGCAAAGCAGGATTCAAACCATGGTAGAAAATTTCAATATGAAGGCAGTCTGGCAGCTCATTATGCGGACAATTTCGGACCAACCTTTTAAACTTCGCCCAGGCATTGCTGAGCGATTCGTCCATATCTTGTTCAAAATTAGTAATAAGCTTTCTTCGTCTGGCATTCTCTGTAGGTGGGAAATACTTTTTCATAAACTTCTCCACCAGTTGCTCCCAAGAAGTGATCTCTCCTGGTTCGAGCGAGTAGGCCTATTTCCTAGCTTGATCACAGAGAGAAAATGGAAATAGCATTAGTCGAACATCCTCAACAGAGATGTTTGGGAACACAAAAGTATTGCAGATTTCAATAAAACTTCGAAGGTGGGCGTGCGGATCCTCGCCATGCCTTCCTCCGAATTGACCTGCAGCCTAGATCATCTGCAGCATCACCGGTTTCATTTCAAATCTACTTCTGTCTAAGGCAGGCCTCATGATTCCCGGAGAGAAATCATAGAGGTTTGACGATGCATAGTCCCTAATGGGCCAATTTCGATCGTTGGCCAACAGAATTAGATTTGCAATGACATTGTTGTTGTTTGGTGCTTCATTCCTAGGTTGCTCCGCCATCTCTTCTTTATCGGATTGTGGTTGCTGTTGGCGGTTCCTTAGTCTCCTTCGAAATGTTCTCTCAATCTTCGGGTCGTAGTTCGCCAGAGATTGAGAGTTCTGCAAAGAATCCACCGTTAACAACTATTTTGCCGAAGTACCCAGCAACGGTGCCAAAAACTTGATGTGTTATTTTATTAAGTGTGGAAAATGTGGATGATATGTGTTGATGGATAGTATTGTGCACTCAAGTTTCCCCAGCGGAATCCAAGTGTAAATTTCTCTGAGTTTCCTGGTAAGTCCAGGGTCGATCACAAGAACTTGTGAAAATAGTTTGCGTTGATAATTTTCTTATGAAAACTTTACGATAACCGGTAAAATAAATAAGGTGGTTGGTTTGTTGTTGCATTAATGAAAATAATAATAAATGTGACAGAGTTCGAAAAGAGTTGGTAACAGGAAATACGATGGATATGCGGTGAACGGGTTGAGAAGGGTTTCGGTTAACACTCACTAGGTTGTGTTCATGCTTTGCGATCATGCAACATGCATACAATACTAAACCACCTCTCGGCATGAATGCCACGGCTTCTAAGGCTGGAAAGCATGCGATAAATATGCGATAAGTCTATAGGGTTTACACATAAACCTCTATTTCTATTCATGCAATGACAACATGATATTCACACAAATATGCGATCGCATAATATCATTCCTATTCCTAGGATGCATGCGATGTAAGTTGAAAAACAGAGCTTATCTCTAAGTCCCTATTTCTTGTTTATGCAGGCCTAATCTTGTTCTTTCAAGTCAGATTCTAACCTAGCTCTCTCGAGACATTAGGTTCTTTCTTCAGATTCTCTCTCGAGCAACTCTAAAGGGATGTTTCGCAGAGCATAAAACAAGACAATCGCAAGAAATGAACTTCCTAGATCATGTTAGCTTAGTTCTTCTCAACCCATTCAACTAGTTTAGCTACTCATGCGTATTAAGAGAGTGAGCAGATGTAGAAATAGAACTTCCATTGAATAGATAAAAGATGAAGTACAGAATAACAATGCAAGTATAGTAAAGAGCCTGGAGCAATTTCTTGTCACCAGGTGTTATACTATTATACTCGTGCTCTAAAGATATTCTCGCTTTTGAGAGAGTCAACCCACTCTCTGCTCTTACGCCGCAAGGTTCTCTCTCAAGTTGCCTTGGACGATCTCCGGTGTCACAACTCTTCTCTAGCTCCGCCGTGAGATGGAAAAGAAAACTATGAACAGAGGTGTGAACTTGCAAAGTGATGAAGTAATCGACTGCTTAACCCCTTCTCTAAAGAATGCACTTGGTATTTATAGGGCATCAAAGGTGAAAGGCAGCTTCTCTCTCCTGGTTGTATTGATGGGACAACTTTAATTCCTGACTGATGCACCGCATAGTTGTCACCAATAAAGTTGGATGTACTTTGAGAGCATTATCGGCTGTCAACTTAATTTGGATCCAACTGCTGTCAGCTTTCTGTCCCATCTATCTTAATTATTCTTTCGTCCAGATGCACCCACCATGTTGTAGTGATTCTTCTTGGGTGGATGTTGCGAGCACGATCAAAGCAAAGTCTTGCGGTGATGTTGCATTCGACCGATGTATTCCTATGATTGCATTCTTTGCATTGCATTAATGCATTATTCTGCACAAAAATATAAAGATCAACTGCTCTAATGCGTTGGACGCATGCGACCGCAATATTATAGAATTTATGCTTAATGGATGCAATTTAACATATTCTATCAACGCAATCCAACATTGTTTAAGAACTTAGTACTATGATAACGTGCATTTCTGCCTGTTATCAGATGGGTTTTGGCTGGGCGGCAAGGCGGTGGCTTGTTATGAGGAAGGTCGCCTCTCTTGTAGTTACTTGGGCTGGGGAAGGTGATGATGGTAAAGAGGATGAATGGGAGGATTGATCGGCCATGGTTGTGGTGAGTGAAAAAAGTTGGGAAAGTTCTTAGGGTTTAGGAAGAAAGTTTGAAGGTCTGGGTATGCAGAGGATTCACTAAGGTTTTCGTTTCGCAAAAGATTCAAGTAGACGACCTAAGATGGAGAAGAACGGAATTTATAGGTTGGGCCTTGATGGGCCCAATGCAAATTCTGCGGTGACAGGCTTCGAGATACTCAAAAAGCCTGTCGCCATGCTCCTCACATTTATTAATTAGTAGAGAAGGACGTCCTTTCATCTGCTAAGTCATCATTTCCTTGGAAGCCTAAACGATTGAACTACTCTTTTTGCAAAAAGAATTTATCTTTTGTCTTTTATTCGGATGGGCGCAAGGTTAAAGATTAATGCAATGCATCCATTAACGCAAATGCATTTTTGCAGAGGACAGGCAACAACGCATGTATCAGCACAACACACCCCTCAACTCAACGCATTTCTGGAGGACGGGCACACGGTATTTCTACTGGCGCAACACTACCTCGACATAGTGCGTTTTCGTTAAGGACAGGCAAAAAATACATACGAGCACAACACACCCATCATTGCAATGCATACCGGATGTATTTTTTTTATTATTATATATATATATATATATATATTTTCATCAACAATGCAAGTCACTGGGACTTTTGCGGTATTCACTTTCTTTTTATTAATCATTCACAGGGAATTTAAGAACAATGCAACTAATGCATAGAAGTAAGGAAATTGAACAAAGCATGGAAATTAACGCACTTGAATTAAATGAAAAGTAAATTCATAAAGCAATAAAAGCTAGTTTAAGAAGTAATAAATAACGTAATGCATAAAGCAATAAAGAAAACAATTAAGAAAGTAATTAAACATAGATTTTAGAGATATGGATTGAAAGACTAATTTTCCCATGATTACTGCAATCCACACCTCTGTAGGCGGTCAAGCTTGCCTGCACAATGTCATCAAGGACATTGCTCCTTCCCATGAGATCTTGGGGTTTCTGAGTTACTTGGCAGCATTCCCGGTGTTCTGTTTCGAAGCTCGGCTGCCAGTTGCCCGACTTGGAACTTGGAGATCCTTATTGAAGACGCCTGCGACTGCATGAAAACATCATTTTTCTCAATATACTACTTCAGCAGGGACTCCAATGATGATGATTTCAAAAAGGTGTTCGATGAGGATGGTTGGTTTTGTTGTTGCCTTTGATGACTCTGATTCTGATTCTGGTGAAAAGGTGAAGGATTTCCTCGATTCCCCGAATTGTTGGTCTGATGGTTGCTCGAGCCTCCTTGGTTATGATTTCCTCCCCAACCAAAGTTAGGGTGATTCCGAAAACATAGATTGTAAGTGTTGCTGTAAGGGTTGTTCGGGATAGCAAACACTTGTTGCGGGTTCGATGGACACATTTCTATCGCATGGACCCCTCCGCATTAGACGCAATTTATTGCAGCCACTTATGCCGGTGCATTGGGTTGCGCTGAACTTTGAGAGAGGGCACCTTGATTAAGTGCCATCGTTTGAAAGAGAGAGGTCACCGTGGCCATTTGTGCGGCCAAAGTTGTCATTGTATCCACTGGTACAATGGCATTATCATTTCTTATTCTCTCGGGGCCTCTACCCCCATACCCGTCATCCACCCAGTCATCCATCCTTTGCGAAATGCGATCAAGGATGACCTTGGCTTCTGTGTAGGTCTTATCCATGAATCCTCCCACAGCGGAGGCATCACCAACGACTTGCGTTGATCGATTCAGGCCATAATAAAATGTTTCCATCAGAACGCAATCGGGAATCCCAATATGTGGACAATTTTTTACCAACCTTCTGAAATGCACCCAAGCGGTGCTTAGAGTCTCATTATCCATTTGCTCGAAATTCAGCATATCCTTTCGTCTCCTTGCGTTGACTGCTGGAGGGAAGAATTTCTTCATGAACCATTCCACCAACTGGTCCCATGACATGATTTCATTTGGCTTCAACGAATGAGCCCACCTCTTTGCCTCATCCCTCAAGGTGTATGGGAAGAGGTAAAGTCTAATTCCTTCAAGAGTGATGCCAGGGATGGAGAAAGTGCTGCATATCTCCACAAAGCTGGTCAGATGGGCATGCAGGTCTTCACCTTGTAGACCTTCAAATTGTTGCGTGTTTTGTATCATTTGGAGCATGACCAGCTTTATTTCAAAGCGTGCGTTCTCCTCAACCATTAGTCGTGAAATTCCAGGCGAGAAGTCGTAAAGATTGGGTGTCGCATAATTTCTCATGGGGATATTGCAGTCAACAGCAAGAAAGACAAGATCTTGCGCTGGCCGGTTTGCCCCTTTATTTCCTTCGGTCCCTTCGTTGTTGTTTGCCATATTGACTCTTCTTCGCCTAACTCTGTTCTGGCGTGCCCTCCCACGAAAAGTACGCTCGATCTCTGGGTCAGCTTCGAATTCTAGATCGGTTCCAGTACTCATAAACCATCAGCCTGCTCTTCGCGATAAACAGACAGTACAACAGAGATCTATCCTGCAACATACCACAAAAGTATTCAAACTAACCATTACTGATAACTTGTAGAAATACAAGTTATTTATACTATTTTATTTAGATATTAAGGCCAAAAGAAAGGAAAGTTGAGTCAATTATATAGAAATTAGCTAAGAAATGAAAGAATTATAAATTGTCGTCAATACACCCACTGACACCATTGCGATGGTAGAAAAGAATATTTCAAGTCTATTTTGCAGGAAATCAAGTCACCGCATGCGTTCAAGGCTCAAGATAAAAAGAACAACGCATCTACATTGCATTGTGCCCATCATTTAGGAATGAATGGAAAATCAACGCAATGACAGTGCATGCGACAATTGATCAAGAGCTTTGTGATCGACGCAATTTCAACCGCATGCAGTAATAAAAAACAACATCGCATGCGGGCCAACGATCAAAGATGTGAAGAGCAACGCAATTGCAGAGGATTCTGACGTGTGTACGGCTGATCGTTGTGTATTTCGAACGGGCTTAATTGTGTAACAGAAGGAATATTCACTCCACCATTTCAAGAACTTCCTTAACAATAAAGTGGGGACAACAAGTCAGAGAGTCAAAGCTGAGCCTATAAATAGCTCCGGCCATTCCACTGAAAAAGGATGCTTGAATACAGAGAAAAGTGTCGATACTGATCTAAGAGAGAGACTGGTTGAGCGACTAATCAGAGTAGATTCGGGAAGAATTAAGAGACAAGGCCTAGAGGTGAGTCTCCAGGAAAAGAATCCTTCTGATCCCCGCCATCGAAGCTCTGTACAAAGGTCACCTCTACCAGACGAGCAAGCCTGAGAGGGAAGCTCTTCTGTTCATCCATTCCACATGCCAGCAAGCAAAACCACCGTCCAGATCTGTGTCAAGACATTGACACTCTTATGTATTTGTTTCTATCACTTTATCATCACTTGTATTCATATTCTTAATCTCTATCATTCACACCATGTATTGGACGCTTAATCTTAGTATTAATTCTTATGATCATTTTCATCTCCATCTTTCTGTCTATTTCTGTTCATCCGTAATTCACTTTCTCCACGATGTTTTCTTAATCCCTTGGATAATTAGCATGATAAGCAAGTAATTAATTGGGCTAAGGAAATAATTATGTTTAGTCAAAGCATGCTAGACGACATCTTCACCTGTGAAAGCAGAAGTGATGATGCCATTTCGCCTATCGAGAGAGGGTTGGAAGAATGTGTTAACTAAAGCGAGAAGTACTTCCAGAGATGGAAGCAACCTTGCGTTCATCACATTCATCCCTGTTTTACCATAGAGATATGGGAACGCGGCCAATCACCGAGAGGTGTACGCTAAGGGAAAGCGGAACCTTAGTTATATCTTTAACGCAATTAACAACCTTGCGATGTTTGTACCAATTATTCCTTCCCATTTCTGATTCATACATAAAGACTTGCCATCGTATACCACAATCCTTTGTATAAACTTCGCAGTCGGTCTCGAACTCAACATCATGTATATCATGTATCTTGTATCTTGCATCACGTTAGCTTAGGTTTATTTTCATCGCAATTTATTTTATTAACACAACTTTAGTTTATCTGCACAATTTTACTTTACCGCAATTTAATTTCCTATACAAACATAATCTTTATTAATTGTAAAAACACCGGTCGCATATATCACAAATGTAACACACTAACGACAACAATCCCTGTGTTTGACCTCGCATCAATCCGAGAAACTTGCATTGGAATTATACTTGGTTTTAGCGCAAGAAAAATTGTGACAACGCATTACTCCTTAGCATACTACAAGCATATAGTTAACAACGCATATATCTAGAAGTAGTCATGCATAACACAGCATCCACATTCCATTTCCATCTTTACGTCATCAAGTTTATGGCAACATGAGCTTATATGATTCACATTCATCATTGTCCATATCCATATATGCTTAGAGAATCAATTTACGAGTTTACAAGTTTATGGCGCCGTTGTCGGGGATTGGTAATGGTTATTGTTGAGTACATTTGTGATATTTTGCAGGACAGATCTCTTTGTACTGGCTGCTTATCGCGATGAGCAGTCTGACAGTTTATGAGTACTAGAACTAATCCAGAATTCGAGGCTGGCCCAGAGATCGAGCGTACATTTTGTGCAAGGGCACGATAGAACTGAGCAAGGCAAAATAAGGCCAACGTGGCAGATAATAACAATGATAATGTGGCACCCGAAGTAAATCAATGGGTGGGTCGGCCAACGCAAGATCCCATTTTCTTTGCTACTGACCGCAACATCCCAATGAGAAACTATGCGACGACTAATCTATATGATTTTTCACCTGAAATTTCAAGACCGATAGTTGAGGAGAACGTAAGATTCGAGATCAAACCGGTCATGCTTTAAATGATTCAAAATGCGGGACAATTTGGTGGTTTGCAAAGTGAGGACCCACATGCCCATCTGACCAATTTTGTCGAGATGTGCGGTAACTTCTCTATACCTGGCATTACCCGACTATACCTCTTCCCTTACACCTTGAGGGATAAGGCTAAGAGGTAGGCTTATTCACTAGAGCCGAATGAAATAACTTATTGGGATCAGTTGGTTGAACAGTTTATGAAGAAGTTCTTCCCTCCGATAGTCAATGCAAGAAGACGAAAGGACGTGTTGAACTTTAAACATATGGATAACGAGACCCTTAGCACCGCCTGGGTGCGATTCAGAAGATTGGTGAAGAATTGTCCGCATATAGGATACCCGATTGTGTCTTGATGGAAACATTCTATAATGTCCTGAACAGATCAACGCAAGCTGTTGTTGATGCCTCTGCGGCAGGAGGTTTTATGGATAAAACATACACTGAGGCCAAGGTCATCCTTGATCGCATCTTGTGGAATATGGATGACTGGGTTGACGAGGGGTACAGAGGAAGAGGCTCCGAGAGAAAAAGAAATGATACTGCCATTGTGCCTACAGAGACAATGACAACTTTGGCCACCCAAATGGCCACAGTGACCTCTATCCTCCAGTCGATGGCGCTCCATCAAGGTGCCTTCTCCCAAGGATCAGCGCAACCCAATGTGTCGGCACAAGTGGCCGCAATCAGTTGCGTCAATTGTGGAAGAGGCCATGCGATGAACATGTGCCCATCGAACCTGCAGCAAGTATGCGTTATCCAGAACAATCCGTATAGCAACACATATAATCCTGGTTGGAGGAATCACCCTAACTTTGGTTAGGGAGGGTATCATAACCAAGGTGGGCAAGTAACCATCAGAATAGCAACTCTGGGAAACGAGGAAATCTTCCACCTTTTCACCAAAACCAGAATCAAGGGCAACAAAGACAACCGCAACATCAACCATCCTCTTCTAACACCTCTAGTAATTCATTGGAGTCCCTGCTCAAGCAATACATGGATAAAAACGATGCGGTGATGCAGGCGCAGGCGTCTTCAATCAGGAACTTGGAGATTCAAGTAGGGCAGCTGGCATCCGAGTTACGTAATAGAACACTTGAAATGTTGTCGAGCAATTTCGAAGCCCCTGGATCTCACGGAAAGGAGCAATGTCTTTGAAGACGTTGGGCAGGCAAGCTGGATCGCCTGCGGATGTGTGGATTGCGTTCATCATACAAAATTGTCTTCCAGTCCATATCTCTAAATCTTATGTTTACATGCTTTCTTATTTACTGTCTTTATTGCTTCATGAACTTTGTCATTTATTGTTTCATTCAGTTGGTTTTTATTTCTTTATGAATTTATTTTCTTTCATTTAATTCTCTTGCGTTTATTTTCGTGCTCTCTTTAATTTCCTCACTTTTCTGTGTTAAATGCGTTATTCTTAAAACTTGGGAAATGATTGTGTAATAAGAAGAGAATTAATACCGCAAGGTCCTTGTGACTTGCGTTGATGAAAAAAATAATAATAATAATAAAAAAAATAATAAAACAATCAACATCTGGTATGCATTGCGATGATGGGTGCATCTTGTACCAACAAGATACACTTTGCGTTCATCTAACTCAAATACATTGCGTTGAGGGGTGTGTTGCGCTCGTATGTGTTCTTTACCCATCCTTAGCAAAAATGCATTATGTTGAGGTAGTGTTGCGCTGGTAGAAATATCGTGCGCCCGTCCTCTAGAATTGCATTGAGTTAAGGAGTGTGTTGCGGCGATACATGCGTTGTTGCCCATCCTCTGCAAAAATGCATTTGCATTGATGAATTCATTGCGTTGACTCTTAACCTTGCCCCCATCCGAATAAAATACCAAAGAAAATTATTTTTGCAAATTGAGAAGTCTAATCGCTTTAGCTTCTAAGGACATGATGAATCTGCAGTTGAAAGGACATACGACTCTGCAAATTCATAAATGAGAGAAGCATGGCGGAAGGCCTTTTGATGAACTCGAGGCCTGTCACCATAGAATCTGCGTTGGGCCCATCAAGGTCCAACCTATAAATTATGTACTCTTTGTCTTAGGTCATTTACTTGCTTCATTTTGCAAACAAAAACCCTAGAGCCTTTGCATACCAGACTTTCTTCCTTCCCAAAACCCTAAAGAATTTCCCAGTGTTCTTACTCCGGCATCCATGGCAGACCAGTCTCCCCAACCATCTTCTTCACCCTCATCACCCTTAATAGCCCAACTCACTGTACGAGAGTCGATAGTCCTTGCAGCAAGTCGTCATCTCATCGTCCGCCATAAACCATCCCTCGAGTTCGCCAGAAAACCTCGGTGAAAGTCTGTAGCAGCCGTACCACTCCAGTTTAAAAAGGGGCAGAGCTCAAAGAGTACCCTACTCCTAACATTGTCCTCTGAAAGTGAAAAAAAGAGAAGGGACGATAAGGAGGTGTTTAGAAGTATACTCAGCAGCATGGAGAAAGAAGGAGGACTGCTCGAAGCTGGGGTTGTGAACCACCCACTGCATTTGAAGGAGGATATGGAGGAAGCATCAAGGAGAAGCGCTCTAACAACCTTGGATCCTATGGAAACTGCTAACGTAGAATCCTATGAGGGACCCATCAGGGTCGCATTGGAGGAAGCAACGACGGAGAAGTAGCCTGAAGTGGCTAAAGAGAAGAAGAAGATCAAAGAGAAGAGGGTTGAAGAAGATGAGGAAGCTCATCCAATCAAGAAGAAGGAAAGGAGGACGGATGAGAAGAAGGATCGCAGGTGGGAGGAGAGGCGCCTGAAGAAGGAGGAAGAGAGGAGAAAGAGGGCTGAGAGCCCAGAACTGGATGGAGAATCCACCTCCGTAAGAGAGGATAAGGGGAGTCAGCGCAACTGAGAGAATCAGCACAACCCGAGGAGGAAACAATGCAAGTAAGATTAGTTATGACTGATGATGGAGAAGATGCAGACATCACCCCCTTGACGCGACGTCGCAAGGAGAATGGGTCGCAAGGGTCAACAGTTGACCCACCAATTTTGATAGATGCGTTAGAAGAGCAGGAGAGGAGAAGAAAGAAGAAGGAAGAGAAGCACAAAAAAAATGTTGCGAGCACAGCTAATCATCGCAGAAGGTAGTCGAAGAAGAAAATTACAAGATGAGGAGGTACGCTGCAACAATGAGATTTCGGTAGAAGAAGAAAGGAAAAGGTGATAACTTGTAGAAATACAAGTTATTTGTACTACCTTACCTAGATATTGCGGCCAAAAGAGATTAAATATATGCCAATTGTATGGAAATTAGCTTTAAAATACAATAATTATGAATTATCGCAATTACACCCACTAACATTGTTAAGATGGAAGAAAAGGAGATTTCTACTCTGTTTTGCAGGAAACCAAGTCACCGCTTGCGATCAAGGCTCAAGAAGAACTGACCAACGCATCTCTGTCCCATTGTGCCCATCAATCAACACTGAAAAGACGATTAATGCAATGACGGTGCAATGCAGCAGTTGATCCAGAGCTGACTTTCAACTACATGCAGTAATAAAAACAACACCGCATGCAAACACTCGATCGAAAGATGCAGCTGAACAATGTAAAAGTAGAGGATTGTGAAATGTGTACAACTAACGGTTATGCAGATTCGACGGTCTGATTGCATAACAGAAGGAATAATATCGCTCCATCTTCGGAATTTCCCTAACAACAAGTGGGGACCACAAGGGCAGAGTCGAAGATCTTCACCTATAAATACCCCATATAATTCACAGAAAAAAAGGTTACTCGATACAGGGCTAATTACTGCTATTATATTGAGAAAAAGGTTGAGCTGAGTGTTAAACTGAAGAAATTCGGGAGGAAGAAGAGGCAAGACCAAGAGGTGAGTCTCAATGTTCATTTGCCAGATCCCAGCCGCGAAGCTCTTTTACTCAGATCCCTACTATCGGTTGAGCAAGCCTAAGAGGGAAGCTCATCCATCCGTCTAATCCAGCCAATCCGGCAAGTAGATCTCCATCCAAATTGGTGCCGAGATGTTGGCGCTATTTGTATCTGTTCTATCTCTTTTCATCATTATAGTTCATCTTCTTTATCTCTGCATTCACACACCATGTATCAGACGCTAAATAGATATATTGAATGTCTTGATCGCTTTTATCACCACTTTTCTGTCTATTTTCATTCCTCCATTTATCGCTTTCTTCATGATGTGTTCTTAATCTCTTGGTAATTGATATGAATTAAACGAGTACTTAATCTTTGTTAAATAGATAAATTGTGTTTAGCTAAGGCATGCTAGACGGCATCTTCACCTGTAAGAGCAGAAGTGAAGATGTCGTTCTGATCTATCGAGAGAAGGTCAGAAGAATGCGTTAACTAGAGCGAGTAGTACTTCCAGACAAGGAAGCAACCTTGCGTTCATTATGTTCGTCTCTATTTCACCACAGACATGTGGGAACACGGCTGATCACTAAAAGGTGTACACTAAGGGAAAAATGGAACCATACTTATCACTTTAACGCAATTAAGAACTTGCGATGGTTATATTAGTTATCTTTCTGTTCTGTTTCATACATAAGACTTGTCGCCGCATTACATGATCTTTGTAGAATCTTCACAACCAACCTTGACCTCAGTATCTTGTATCATGAAGCATGTATCTTGTACCATCTTAGCTTAGGTTTACTGCACTTTATTTCATTATCGTATTTTTACTGCTTTCCTTTACTTTATCGCAATTTTTATATACTTGCACAAACTATACTTTTAAAGATTAAAAAAATCTGGTCACACGTATCATAAACATAATGCAATAACCTCAAAAAGTCCCTGTGTTCGACCTCGGATCACACCGACAAACTTGCGATGGAATTATACTTGGTTCCAATGTAAGGAAACTTGTGACAATGCACAGAATACTACTAGAACATCCATGAATAACGCATATCTAAAAGTAGTATTGCATGAATTGAGTCAAGTTAGGGCATTATTGTATATCAATCGGCTTGAACCGTGCGTGCATCGTATAGCATAACTCCAACGTTACAAAAGGCTCGAAGAGGAATAGCGCATTTTGCTGGCCTCCGAGGAGTTTGAAAAAGAATTTGAAGAAGAAGTGAGAGAAGAGGCAGAAGAAGAAAGGAAGAAGAAGGCAGAAGAGGAAAGAAAGAAAAAGAGGAAAAGGAAAGGAAGCACTTAGCAAACGTTCAGCACATAAGAGAGAAGAAGGGCAAGGAAATTGCTGAATGGGAGAAGAAGGAACAACGCAAGGCAAGGGAAAGGAAACAAAAGAAAAAATCTCGCCTTGCGTTGATCAAAGAAAAGGGCAAAGCAGTTGTAGAAAGCAGGGAGCCCGCGTTGGCTAAGGGGAAATGGTGACCATCAAAGGGGACCATCAAAGGGGAAATGGTGTCTTTCAGCGCAAAGGACATCAATGAATTATACTTGATGAAGAAAAACCCAGATGCACTGGGTAACAAAATCATTGATGATCCTACTAAAGAGCAGATGGAATATGTGCTGTGAACATTAATGCAACCGGGCACTAAGTGGATGGTTTCATTAAAAGGCATCAGAACTTTGGCATCCAAGACACTGCTTCCCGAGGCGCGGCTTTGGGTATATTTGGTAAAATGGTGACTCATCCCGACTTTCCATGACAAAACAATTTTGAGGGATCGAGTCATGGTGTGGCCTTCCAATTGATGTGGGCCAGTTGATCGCAAGAAAAATTTGAGGTTTTGTGGGGCACACAAGAGGTCAGTATTTCTTCCCGTGGACGGTTTCAAGCTTATGCCTATAATTGGGTGTAGGTATTGATGAAGAGCCAATGCCAGAAGTTCATGGTCTCATAAATGTCAAGATTTTGAGGTTACTCCTCAAAGATTCCCCACACTGTCCTGAGCTCCCATTGAAGAGGCCTGTCATTGATTTAAATGCGCCACAACAACCTAAGCCAAAGAAACAGCGCAAAGATGACAAAGGAAAGGGGAAAGTCCAAGACTCACTAATGTAAGAACCAGAACCCTTGGACCCTTTGCCTTTTGATAATTCGCCCTCCAAGCCTTCCCGCACAACCTTCTTCCCACTTCTCGGGCATTTCACCAACCTTCTCCTTGCCTCTGATTCTCCAACCGCATATCCAGTAGCTCCATCCTCACCTTCATCATCATCACCGAAACTTCCCCTTCCATCGCCGTATGTTGATGACCCATGCGATCTGGGTGAAGGCACTTCTACCTAACCCCAAAACGTCAATGGTGAACATCTCAGGCACAACCCACCATTGCCTCCTTAGCTGCTGAACTAACCGATATGCGAACCCTTCTTGCCCAACAACAAGAACTCTTCTCCCAACAGCAAGACTTTTTCTGCCAAAGAATAGATGTCGTAAATGAGCGAGTAGAAGATTTACAACGCAGTGCTACCATGACAAGGCAGGTGATGATCAATATTCAACGCAACATCTATACGATCCACCTGAGCCAAAGGCAAGTGGCGGAACGAAACCATGAATATTTAAACTTCTTGACAGCCTATCTTCATGGTCCCATGGTACCTCCACATTTGCAACAATGTCTTAATTTCGAAGAAGCTACTTGCGTACCTCACCAAAATCCTCCACCAGAACCTCCTCCTCCTCAATAACCTTACAATTTTTTTTATTGCGGTCATTCTTTTATTTTTTACTTCATTCATTATTTTTCTTTATATAGAAGCTAATTCTTTGATTCTTTGTATATGATAAAAAATTTTGTATTGCATTAATTGTAATTCCATGTATACTTAGTTAATTTTTAATACAACTAAGTAACAATTCTTTCAAGTTTGTGATAGCCTCTTCTTTATCATCATTTGTCAATTATTGCGATGTTCTTGATCTTTTATTTTGCGTTATTCATTGCGCTATCATGATGACTAATATGTATACACTTAATAACATTTCCCACACTTTGTATTTTCTGACTAACACTTAGTTAATTCGTGGCTATAGCACTATTTTACCCTTTGTCCTTCAAAATTCTACTCAAACCTTCTTTTTGAAATTTTGTCTAAGTGTTTGTCTATTCTGTCTAAACAACACAATGAGGACCTTGCGCATCTCTAAATTTGGGGGTGAGGAAGGTTTGAGCAGATGAGATCAAGTGATGCAGTCATTAAGAAAAATGCGTTCATTACTATCATTATAAAAAAAAATAAATAATAAATAATAATAAAAATAAAAATAAAAAATTTTCATATAAACTCCAATGTCAGCGCAAGGGAAAACTCGAAAACAATCCCAACCTGATAAGAGTTAAGTTGTGGAAGGAGCCTGCTCGTAGTTGGATGTTCGCATGACACCCGTGGGAGCAATCCAAAATGAAGGTGGGTTTCCAAGAACAACGCAATATGAAAAGAGCAAAATGAGAAAAAGGAAAAAATAAAAGAAACAAGAGAAAACTCCTCTGAAATTCAAGAGTTAAAGTTGAGATTGGCACACAACCGTAGTTGGATGTTCGCATGACACCCGTGGGAACAAGCCAAAACAAAGGGTGTAACCATGATCAATAGTCTCTAATAAATGACACAAAAATTTGACCACCGCATCCAGACGCATCAAGTTGTTTTGGCAAGAAGAGGTAAACATTCTTTTTAAAACTGGAAAAACATTTTTGAGCAGAAATTTGTGGTATAGGAGAATAAAGTTGGGCTTTGTTAGGAATTATCAAGGATGGAAGGAAATTGCGCTGTTAAGTAATGTTGCCTAGGTGGAGCATTCGGAGCAACCAATCGATGCAAAATTTAGGATAGGAATTGAGAAATATTGCCTTAGTAGAAGATATGGTTGAGGACAAGCATATATCTAAATTTGGGGGTGTGATAACTTGTAGAAATACAAGTTATTTATACTGTTTTATTTAGATATTAATGCCAAAAGAAAGGAAAGTTGCGTTAATTGTATAGAAATTAGCTAAGAAATGCAAGAATTATAAATTGTCGTCAATACACCCACTGACACCATTGCGATGGTAGAAAAGAATATTTCAAGTTTGTTTTGCAGGAAATCAAATCACCTTATGCGTTCAAGACTCAAGATAAAAAGAACAACGCATCTACATCGCATTGCGCCCATCATTCAGGAATGAATAGACGATCAATGCAATGACGGCGCATGCGACAATCGATCAAGAGCTTTGTGATCAATGCAACTTCAACCGTATGCGGTAATAAAAAACAACACCGCATGCGGGCAAACGATCGAAGATGTGAAGAGCAACGCAATTGCGGAGGATTCTGACGTGTGTACAGCTGACCGTTATGCATTTCGGACGGGATTGATTGCGTAACAGAAGAAATATTCACTCCACCATTTCAGGAACTACCTCCACAATAAAGTGGGGACCACAAATCAGAGAGTCAAATCTGAGCCTATAAATAGCTCCGACCATTCCACTGAAAAAGGATGCTTGAATACAGAGAAAAGTGTATATACTTATTTAAGAGAGAGACTGGTTGAGCGACTAATCAGAGTAGACCCGAGAAGAATTAAGAGACAAGGCCTAGAGGTGAGTCTCCGGGCAAAGAATCCTTTTGATCCCCGCTGTTGAAGCTCTGTACAAAGGTCACCTCTACCAGACGAGCAAGCCTGAGAGGGAAGCTCTTCTGTTCATCCATTCCACACGCCGGCAAGCAAAACCACCGTCCAGATCTATGTCAAGATGTTGACACTCTTCTGTATTTGTTTCTATCACATTATCATCACTTGTATTCATCTTCTTAATCTCTATCATTCACACCATGTATCGAACGCTTAATCTTAGTATTAATTCTTATGATCATTTTCATCTCCATTTTTCTGTCTATTTCTATTCATCCGTAATTCACTTTCTCCACGATGTTTTCTTAATACCTTGGATAATTAGCATGAATTAAGCAAGTAATTAATTGGGTTAAGGAAATAATTATGTTTAGTCAAAGCATGCTAGACGACATCTTCACCTGTGAGAGCAAAAGTGAAGATGTCATTCCGCCTATCGAGAGAGGGTTGGAAGAATGCATTAGCTAAAGCAAGAAGTACTTCTAGAGATGGAAGCAACCTTGCGTTCACCACGTTCATCCCTGTTTCACCGTAGAGATGTGGGAATGTAGCCAATCATCGAGAGGTGTATGCCAAGGGAAAGCGAAACCTTAGTTACATCTTTAACGCAATTAACAAACTTGCGACGTTTGTATTCTTGCCTCTTCTGATTCATCCATAAAGACTTACCATCGCATACCACGATCCTTTGTATAAACTTCACAGTCAGTCTCGAACTCAGTATCATGTATATCATGTATCTTGTATCTTGCATCACATTAGTTTTGGTTTATTTTCATCGCAATTTATTTTATTAACGCAACTTTAGTTTATCTGCACAATTTTACTTTACTGCAATTTACTTTCCTGTACAAACACACAATCTTTATTAATTGTAAAAAGCGGTCGCATATATCACAAACGTAACACATTAACGACAACAATCCCTGTGTTCGACCTCGGATTACTCTGAGAAACTTGCATTGGAATTATACTTGGTTTCAGCGCAAGGAAACTTGTGACAACGCATGGCATACTACAAGCATTTCATTAATAACGCATACATCTAAAAGTAGTATCGCATAAAGTGTAAATAAGCATAACACAGCATTCACACTCCATCTCCATCTTTCCAAGTCATCAATTTTATGGCAACATGAGCTTGTATGATTCACATTCATCATTTTCCATATCCATATATGCTTAGAGAATCAATTTACGAGTTTACAAGTTTATGGCATGAGCATGAACATGCTCTTACGTAATTTAAATCATGATTTTCTATATCATAACACTTATAATAAAGGGATGATGCATGAAAAATGCATAACCTAAGGTGGGATTTCTTCTATATAGCATACCGTATGACATATAAATAAACATACATCCTATGTACATTCAAAAAAATTAATGGACCGGGATGAATCGCCTCATAAAACGAAAATTAAAATTCTATCTATTACATTTTCCATCAAGCAAATCAGTTCATAAGCGAACCGGGTCTTGAACCGCTTGGGCGAAGCTCCCATCGTTCAGTAAACGTGGTCGGGTATATGATCATTTAGCTACGATCGAGTACCAATAAATATGTGATGAAACATGAGGTACCCGATCGTTTAGTGCACAAGACAAAACACACGAGTCTTATACAATCGTTTAGACGACGACATTGTTGTAAAGCACGATCGTCTAGACAATCACTTAACAAGAAAGAAGTAAAATATTTACTCCGTGATCGTGTAGTCAAGAACTAAGCGATGAAGCTCGCTGAGCTACACGATCATCTAGTGCGTACACGTTAACCTGCTCCCGAGTATTCGATACTCTATGATCGTTTACCCCATCATTTACACGACTCGACCAATGCTTGGTCGTCTTCATCCTCGAAGAACAACAACTCCTTGTTTTGAAGCTTCTTCACGGACCTGAGGAATCCTGAATGAAGAAGAAACGAGTAGTCCCTGGGTTGATACGTGACACAAACTCATCTGGGACGAATCTTTTCTTAGTATTCTTTTAATATTTTTCTTTCATGAATTTATCGTACTTTTTTGTATAACCACTACTCTTTAGAATTACCAACTCTGTCTTTCATACTTTTTACCCTCTTGATATTTAGCAATGATCATAGTGAACGATTGTGATGGAGCTATACGATAACACGTGACCAGTTCGATCAGCCTATGGCAATCGAGGAATCAACCCACCGCAAGCAAGTATGCGATCACAGACGATGCGGGAACCAGAGCAAATTTGGGGGTTGTGTCTTTCCTTGACTCATTTTCTTTCACTTTTTGCACTTCTCGCATCTCATTTTAATATTGCTAAATTTTATTAAACTCAATCATTGAATTTTGATTACTTTATTTAGTCACCGCATTCTTCCCCGTACTAATTATGATTTCAATGATGAAATTCATACTTTTATTTCTTACCACATGTACTAGAGTCAAATTAATTTCAGGACAGTTAATTCATGAAAGATTTCTAAAAATTAGTGGGCTACTAGTTTTCCTTCAAAACGATTTTTACAAAATTTCCTAAGTTCATCGCATGAGTTATTTAGTCTATTAGCAATGAGGACACTGCCTTGTGTAAATTCGGGGGTGCTAGTATTTTTATTTTCAACCTTGCTACTTTTAGAAATTCCATAAAAAAAAATTACGTTGAGATCGAATCCTACTCGTAGTTGGATGTCCGCATGACACCCGTGGGGGCAAGCCAAAACGAAGGTGGGAATTGTGATCAATGCATAACCAAGTGATCGCAACTTCGCTGCCAAATAAAATGGGCATGAGTTTAGACTAAGAAAGAGCACCTTGCTCGTAGTTGGATATCAGCATGACACCCATAGGGGGAAGCCAAAACGAAGGTTGGGCAAGGATAAAAATCACTTGGAAACACCCCGGTTGGAGAAAGTTTGAAATAAATCATGCGATGTCCAAGAAACGAGTAAAAGTTTTTTTAAAGGTTAAACTTGCGGTCCCTAAAGATTAGAAATATTTTAGGAAGAGATCAGGACAGAAATTAAGAAGGCATTGGTTCATGAAATTTGAATAAGGCACCTTGAAAAGTCTAGGTAGGGTAAAAGTGGTTGACTTTTTAAGGAAAATATTTAGTTTATGCTTGAGGACAAGTATTGTTTTAAATTTGGGGGTGTGATAACTGTAGAAATACAAGTTATTATAACTCAAATAAGTAAAAAAATGAGACAATGTGATGGAAAAATAAGCAATATCATGTCCGAAAGCGCTAAACTAATAGGACTTGCGATCGCAAGCGCTCATCGCATAAAAGCGGTTAATTTACTTATTTTGTGCAGGAAAAATGTGATGGCGCAAGAGAAATTGCGATCCAAAGGAACAAGGCATCAGCATGCTTGAAGATTGCGATCGCAAGTCATGTGATTGTACGATCGTGAGAAGTTCCTTATAAAGGTGGCTGCATAAAGACTGTGCATCAAGGTGACATCATAATAAATCACGATGGGTTAGAAAGCTAATAACTATCAAATATGAATTTAATTGACAAGCCGTTAAAGCAACACTGTAGCAAGTACACTCAACTTTCGGTGACCATTAATCGGCGCATCAGAGCAGGGGAATTAATGACCACCCATCATTGCAATCATTAGAATGAAAGGCTGCTTCACCTTGAGCTCTATAAATACCGAAGGCCACCAGTGTAAAAGGGTCAAAAAGAAAAAAAAGTTTAGGAACAAGTGAATAAGTTAGAGAATTAGTTAGTCTGTTCACGCACATACTCGTAGATATACTTAGAAGACAGAGACGAACAAGAAGACGAGGAAGCAGAGAGATCATTCCTAGAAAGATCGAGAGACTGCTGGAAAGCGTTACAAAGGAGAGAGGACCAACACTTGCGAAAGCAAGAATACACATTGAGAACAAAGTTGGAGTGAAAAAGAACTGTGTAAAAGGCCACGGGAAGCAAGACATTGCTTACAGGGCTTCTTATCTCTCAATTCCATTTGTTATTTTGTATTCAATACTTTATTTATAGAAAATGGAAATCTCATTTCAATCTATGTTCAATCTCTCCATACTTCGCATGAGTAGCTAAATTTTTGAATTGGTTGAGAAGTATTTAGCTAGCATGACTTAAGATTTACTTTTTATGCAATCATCTTGTCTTATGTATGCGTCATTCACCCTTTAGAGATACTTGAGAGAGTAGTCTAAAGATAGAATCTAGACTTGAGAGAGTCAGATTAGAACCGCAAAAGCAAGAAATAGAAACTTAGACATAAGTCCTATCGACTTTATCATATACTCATCGCATGTGTCCAAGAAATAGGAGTTATGGCATTCTGCATTGAGAGATTACGTGCTGTTATTTGTGTGTAGCATGATCCCATAACTTATGCACAATCCTAGGAAGTGTTAGCTAGACCCCTTCTCAACCCCTTCATCGCATAACCATTGTAACTCTACGCTTTTACCAACTTTGCGTTCAACCGTCGCATAGGAAAAATTCTTAATCAAAACACCATCCACTTCATTTGTTTTTCTACCGCAAAAGAGTCAAAGTGGCTGTCGCATATTTACTTCATAGTCCCTGAGTTCGACCCTGGACTTACCAGGAAGCCTAATAAGGCTTATACTTGGGTCTTGTTAGAAAAACTTGCATGATCACCGCATAACACACATCACCGAAAATCACATCATAATTGCACACATCAAGTTTTTGGCACTATTTTCGGGGACTACGACAGTATATATTCTACTAACAATAAACCTCTTTGATTTTCGTTGCAGCTTTCGACCTCTGTGCACTGCCATTCCTTCGGTAAGTGAAGAAGCAGGCGTCGCATGAGCGAAGGACACGCTCCTGAGCCCAACTACGACCCAGAGATCGAAAGAACATTCCAAAGAAGATAGACAAACAACTGCCGACAACAACAAGAAAGAACTCACAGAATGGCAGAACAACCGAAAGAAAGAGCCCAAATGCAAACAACATCATGGAAAATCCCATTCTTCTTGCGAATGACCACAACAGACCCATCCAGGATTATGCATCACCCACCCTGTATGATTTCTCCCCAGGAATCATGAGGCCAACTTTGGACGGATCAAGGTTTGAGATGAAGCCGATTATGTTACAGATGATCCAAACAGCCAGATAGTTTGGTGGAAGGCGTGCCGAGGATCTGCATGCCCATCTCTGAAGTTTCATTGAAATTTGTAACAGTTTTATGTTCCCGAATATCTCCGCTGAAAAAGTTCAACTCACGCTATTTCCATTTTTGTTATGCGATTAAGCAAGGAAATGGGCATATTCCCTCGAACTAGGGGAGATAACTTCGTCGAAACAGGTTGTCAAGAAGTTCATGAAGAAGTATTTCCCTCCTACGGAAAATGCAAAAAGGAGGAAGTTAATCACAAATTTTGAACAGGAAGAAGATGAATCGCTCAACGATGCGTGGGCAAGATTTAAGATATTAGTGCGAGATTGCCCATACAACGGATTACCAGATGTAACCAAAATTTGTGTTTTTCCTTTATTAGCATGCACTGTGATGATAGATAATTCAAGTTCATGTTGCCATAAACTTGATGACATAAAATTTAATATTTTTTCTTTATCTAACTCTAATGCATGGTTCGTGAATGAAATGAATGACGTGTTAAATATGCGCTCAAGTGTTTTACGATAAAGACATTTTTATGCGATACTACATTTTATGTATATGTGTTGATAATGATATGCTCGTAGTATGCGATAAAGTAGTGCGTGTCACAAGTTTCTTTGCGCTGCAAACTAGTATAATTCAAACGCAAGTTTCTCAGAATGATCCGAGGTCGAACACGAGGATTGTTTTCGTTAATGCGATACTTATGTAATACATGCGACCAATTTTAACAATGAATAAAGAATGTTGGTTTATATAGAAATATAAATTGCGATTAAAGTAAAAATGCGTTGACAAAGTAAAGAAAAAATGTGTTGATAAAGTAAAATCCTAAGCTACTATGATACATGATACATGGTACTGAGGACGAGAACTGACTGTGAAGTTGTACAAATGAATCGATGTATGCGATGGCAAGTTTTATGAATGAAGTAGAAAGAGAAAGAGTAAAGAGCAAAAACATTGCAAGTTTGTCAATTTCATTAAGGACACAACTAAGGTTCCGCTTTCCCTTGGCGTATACCTATCGGTGATCGGCCGCATTCCCATATCTCTATGGTGAAACAGGGATGAACGTGATGAACAAAAGGTTGTTTCCATCTCTGGAAATACTTCTCACTTTAGTTAATGCATTCTTCCAACCTTCTCTCGATAGGCAGAATAGCATCTTCACTTCTGCTCTCACAAGTGAAGATGCCATCGAGCATGCTATAGCTAAACTTAATTAATTCCTTAACACAATTTAACTCACTCGTTTAATTCTCGCTATTTACCTCGGAGATTAAGAACACATCATGGAGAAAATGGATTCTGAATATATGGAAAGAGATAGAGAGATGATAATGGTGACGATGATAACATTTAATTCTAAAATTAAGCGTTTGATACATGTTGTGAATGAAAAATTACAGAAGATGAACACAGAAGATGAAATAGAGGATAGAAACAAATACGGAAAGAGTGTCAACGTCTTGACACAAATCCCAGTCGGAGATTTGTGCTTGCTGGCGTGCGGATGTGGTGGAGAGGAAAGCTTTCCTCTTAGGCTTGCTTTCCTAGTAGAATTGACCTTTGCACAGAGCTTCAACTACGGGAATTGGAAGAATTCTCTGCTCGGAGTCCTCTCGAATTTACTCTATAATCGCTTCAGACCAGCTTCTCTCCCAATATCAGTATATGCACGTCTCTATGTATACATGTATCTTTTTTAGTGAATTTGAAGAAGCTATTTATAGGCGAGACCTTGGCTCTTTGAATTTGTGGTCCCCACTGTATAGTTATGGTAGTTCCTGAAATGGCGGAATGGAAAATTCCTTCTATTATGAAATCAATCCATCAAAAATGCCTAACTAAAAGTTGTACGCTTGTCAAAATCCTCCGCAAATGCATTGCTCTTCACATCTTCGATCAATCGCTGCATGTAGTGTTGTTTTTTATTACCGCATGCGGTTGAAATTGCATTGATCGATAAGCTCAAGATCGATTGTCGCATGCGCCGTCATTGCGTTGATCATCTTTTCGCTCTTGATTGATGGGCACAATGCGACGTAGATGCATTGTTTGTTTTGTCTTCGAGCCATGAATGCATGTGGTGACTTAATTCCTGCAAACAAAAACTGAAACATTTTATTCTACCATCACAATGGTGTTAGTGGGTGTATTTACGACATTCCTTAATTTTCGTATTTCTTAGCCAATTTGTATACTATTGATGCAACTTTCCTTTCTTTTTGCCGCAATATCTAAATAAAACAGTATAAATAACTTGTATTTCTACAAGTTATCACTAGACTGCCTCCAAATGGAAATTTTTTACCATGGATTAAATCCTGTATCGCAGACAGCTACCAATGTGGCAGTAGTAGGTGGTCTGCTAGACAAGACTTATGATGAGGCTAAAAACATTCTTGATCGCATATCAAAGAATCACGAAGATTGGTAAGAAAGCGATCAACAAATAAAACCAAGAGAAGGTAACACAAATAATGGTGTCATCGCATCTTTGCATAATCAAATGAATGCGATGATAAATTTGTTATAGGGCATCACAATCAACAATCCTGGAACGCAAAGAGGGCAAGTCAATGTAATTGAACAGACAAGCAAAAGTTATGTTACATGTGGAGAATCACATTTGATTGATGCGTCCTAAAAATAGGAATGATGGCATTCTACATTGAGAGATGACGTGTTGTTATTTGTGTGTAGCATGATCGCAAAACTTTTGCATAATCTTAGGAAGTGTTAGCTAAACCCCTTCTCAACCCCTTCGTCGCATACTCATTGTAACTCTCGATTTCATCAACTCTGCGTTCAACTCTGTCGCATAGGAAAAATTCTTAATCGAATCACCATCCACTTCATTTGTTTTTACCACCGCAAAGGAATCAAAGTAACTATCGCATATTTACTTAGTAGTCCCTGTGTTCGACCTTGGACTTACCAAGAAACCTAATAAGGCTTATACTTGGGTCTTGTTAGGAAAACTTGCATGTTCATCGCATAACACATATCACCACAAGCTCACACCATAATCGCATCACAATTAACACGCATCAGTTATCACACCCCCCAAATTTAAAACAATGCCTGTTCTCAAGCATAAACTAAAGATTTTCCTTAAAAAGTCAACTACTTTTACCCTACCTAGACTTCTCAAGGTGCCTTTTTCAGATTTCATGAACCAATGCCTTCTTAATTTCTATCATGATCTCTTCCTAAAATATTTCTAATTTTTAGGGACCACAAATTTAACCTTAAAAAACACTTTACTTGTTTCCAGGACATCGCATGATTCATTTCAAACTTTCTCCAACCGGAGTGTTTCCAATTGATTTTTATCCTTGCGCGATTTAGATATTCTTTTTGTGATCTTGCACTGATCCAAGTGCCCAGCCTTCGTTTTGGCTTGCCCCCACGGGTGTCATGCGAGCATCCAACTACGAGCAAGGCGCTCTTTCTCAGTTTAAACTCATGCCCATTTCTTTATTTGGCAGCAGAGTTATGATCCCTTGGTTTATGAATTGATCACGATTCCCACCTTCGTTTTGGCTATGCCCCACGGGTGTCATGCGGACATCCAACTACAAGCGAGATCCGATCTCAATGTTATGATTTTTTTTTTTTTAATTTCTAAAAGTAGCAAGGTAGAAAATAACAATACTAGCACCCCCACATTTATACACAGCAATGTCCTCATTGCTGATAGACGAAATAACTCATGTGATGCTCATAGGAAATTTCGTAAAAAATCGTTTTGAAGGAAAGCTGGTGGACCGCTAACTTTTAAAAATGTTTCATGAATTGACTGTCCTGAAATTAATTTGACTCTAGTACATGCGGTAAGAAATAAAGCCATCAATTTCATCATTGAAATCATAATTGGTACGGGAAGAATGTGGCGACTAAATAAAGTAATTAAAATTCAATGATTCTGTCAAACTAAAGAGGATGTGATAGTAGAATTTACCAATATTAAAATGGAATATTATGGCAAAAAGTTAGTAATCATGCGCCAATTGTATGAAAATTAGCCTAGTATCACAATAATTATAAATGTTTGTGATTGCACCCACTAACACCAAAAAGATGGAAGACAAGCCAAACTTTACTCTGTTTTGAAGGAGACCGAGTCACCGCTTGCGCTCAAGGCTCACAAGAAACTAATCAACACATCTCTGTCACATTGCGCCCGTCAATCAACAATAAAGAGACAAATATTGCAATAGCAGCACAATGCGACAGTCGATCCGAGAGCTAAGTTTCAACCGCATGCGGTAATAAAAAACAAACACCACATATGAACCTATGATCAAAAGATGCAGTTGAGCAATGCAAGAGCAGAGGATTGAGACACGTGTACAACTAATGGTTGTGCAGAATTGACGTTATGATTGCATAACAGAAGGAATAATATCCTTCCATCTTCGGAATTACCATAACCACAAATGGGGACCACAAGGCCGGAGTCAAAGATCTTCACCTATAAATACCCCATTGATTTCAGAGAAAAATATGTTGCTTGATATGGGGCTAAGTGCTGCTAAATTGTAGGGAGAAGGCTAAGCTGAGTGCTTAAGAGAAGAAATCCGAGAAGAAGACGAGATAAGGCCGAGAGGTGAATCTCAGATCCAATCTGCCAAACACCCGAATGGAAGCTTTGTGCAAAGATCCTTGCTACTGGTAGAGCAAGCTTGAGAGGGAAGCTCTTCCTACCATCAAATCCATCCGATCCGGCAAGCAGATCTCCATCGAATATATGTCAAGACATTGACACTATTTGTATCTGTTCTATCTCTCTCCTTCATTGTGTAATCGATGTTTTCTTTATCTCTTCATTGACACACCATGTATCAAATGCTTAGTAGAAATATTAAATGTTTCGATAAATTCCATTTACCATTTTCTGTCTATTTTCGTTCACCCACCAATCACTTTCTCCATGATATCTTTGTCAGCCTCTGATGAGCAATATGAATCACTAAAAACTTAATCTGTATTAAAGATATAAAATACGTTTAGCTAAAGCATACTAGACGACATCTTCACCTATGAGAGCAGAAGTGAAGGTGTCATTTCTAATCTATTGAGAGAAGGTTAGAAGAATGCATTAACTAAAGTGAGTAGTACTTTCAGACATGGAAGCAACCTTGTGTTCATTACGTTAGTCTCTGTTTCACCACAGACATGTGGGAGCGCGGCCGATCACTGAGAGGTGTATGCCAAGAGAAGAGCGGAACAGTATTTGTACCTTCAATCCAATTAAGAACTTGCGTTGTTTATATTATTTGTATTTCTCTTTCTATTATGTTCATAAGACTTGTCACCGCATCCCATGTCTTTGCATAACTTTCACAGCCAGCCTTACTCCCAGCATTTTGTACATGTAGTCTGTATCTTGTATCATCTAGTTTAGGTTTACTGTCTTTTTATGTTTTTATCACATCTTTACTGCTTTCCTTTATTTTATTGCAATTTATATACTTGTACAAACACACTTTTAAAAATTGAAAAACTGGTCGCATGTATCATGAACGTACCGCAATAACCTAAACCAGTCCCCGTGTTCGACCTCGGATCACACCGAGAAACTTGCGGTGGAATTACACTTGGTTCCATTGTAAGGAAACTTGTGACAATGCATGGCATACTACAAGAACATCCATAATTAATGCATAATTAGATGTAGCATCGCATCATTGTTAGTAATTCATATCATCCATCCAAACCCGTCACAAGTTTATGGCACCATTGCTGGGGACTATGGTTAACGGTTTATTGTTTGAGTTTGTTTTTGGTATTTTGCAGGACAGATCTCATTGTATTGGCTGTTCAACGTGGAGAGCAGCCTGACGATTTATGAGTCCTGGTGCTGAATCGGAATCCGTAGCTGACCCTGAGATCGAGCGAACTTTCCGTGCAAGGGTACATTAGAACAGAATTTGGCAAAAGAAGGCAGCTAGCATGGCGGACAATAACGATAATGCGGTGCCAGTGGCAAACCAAGGGGCTATTCGACCGGCTCAGGATCTTGTCTTCCTGGCGGCTGATCGCAACATCCCAATGCGTAATTATGCAGCACCCACCTATATGATTTTTCACCTGGAATCTCGAGGCCGATTGTGGAGGAGAATGCACGATTTGAGATCAAGTCGGTCATGTTGCAGAAGATTCAAAACGCCGGACAGCTTAGGGGTCTGTAAGGTGAAGACCCACATGCCCACCTAACCAGTTTTGTCAAAATGTGCGGTAATTTCTCCTTACCTGGCGTCACCCCAGAAAATATAAGATTGTATCTATTCCTTTACACCTTGAGGGATGAGGCTAAGAGGTGAGCTTATTCATTGGAGCCCAACGAGATCACTTCATGGGAGCAGTTGGTGGAGCAGTTCATGAAGAAGTTCTTCCCACCTGCCGTCAACGCAAGAAGACGAAAGGATGTGTTGAACTTTGAATAGAAGGAAAATGAGACCCTGAGCACCGCTTGGGTACGATTCAGAATATTGGTGAAAAACTACCCGCATATCGGGATTCCCGATTGCGTCTTGATGGAAACATTCTATAATGGCCGAACGGAGCAACACAGGCTGCTGCTGACGCCTCCGCGGTGGGAGGTTTTATGGACAAGACATACACAGAGGCCAAAGTCATCATCGACCGCATCTCGTGAAATATGGATGACTGGATAGATGATGGATATAGAGGCCGAGGTGCCGATAGAAGAAAAACTGAAACAGCCATTGTCCCTGCGGAGACAATGACCACGTTGGCTGCCCAGATGGCCACGGTGTCTTCGATCCTCCAATCAATGGAAATTAATCAATGAGCCATTTCTCCACAATCAGCGCAACCCGTTGCGTCGGCTCAAATGGCCACAATCAGTTGCGTCAACTGTGGAGGGGCTCACGGAGCTGATGGATGCCCATTGAATCTTCAGCAAGTGTGTGCAATCTAGAGCAACCCCTTCAGCAACACCTACAATCCGGGCTAGAGGAACGCTCCTAACTTTGGTTGGGGTGGAAATCCCACCCTAGGGGGGCCAACGAACCATCAAGGGGGCAGTAAAGGAAATCCTTCATTTCACCACAATCAGGGGCAATCAAGACCGCATAACCAGCAAACATCATCATCATCTAACACCTTGGGAGGCTCGCTAGAGACACTGCTGAAGCAATATATGGATAAGAATGATGCAGTAATGCAAGCACAAGCGTCCTCTATAAGGAATCTAGAGATCCAAGTGGGCCAGTTGGCCTCTGAGATAAGAAGTTGAATATCTGAAACACTGCCCAGCAATTTAGAAGCCCCAGAATCTACAGGGAAGAAGCAATGTCCTTAAAGACATTGAGGATGCAAGCCTAATCGCTTGTGGAGATGTGGATTGCGATCACCAAACACAACGTAATTTTTTATCCATATCTTGATACTATGTTTTCAATTGCTTTATTGAATTTCTGTCTCTTTAAAGTCTGAATTCTATCTTAAATGCTTCATTTAATTCAAATTTTGACTTTATGAATTTATTTCTCCATTTACTTCTGTGCATTTAATTTGGTCATGTCTTTAATTCTTTTACTTTTTGTAATCATTATGTGTGCTTTAAATTGTGAATGATTGAGTAGTAAAGGAAAATATATCGCCGCAAGTCTCAGCACTTGCACCGATGAAAAAAAAAAGGGAATAAAACAATTAATAACAAGAAAGCAAAACGACAATGGACGCATCCCAAACCAACTAGGAATGCCTTGCGTTCACTTAACTCAACTGTGTTGAGTTGAGGGGTGTGTTGCACTCGCATGTGTCCTTTGCCCGCCCTTAGCCGAATGCACTATGTTGAGGTATCCTCCAGAAATGCGTGGTTAAGGTGTGTGTTGCGAGGATATATGTGATGTTGCCTGTCCTATACAATGATACAGTTGCATTAGTGAACACAATGCGTTATGCTTTATCATGCGTCCATTCAAATAAAAAATTAAAGAAAAAGTCGTTTGGCAGTGTGGGAAGAAGTCCAATCGATTCGTATCCCCAAGAAATTATGACTTGGTAGACGAAAGGACGCTTTATCTGAAAATCCATAAAGGAGGGAGGTGGAACGACGCGCCTGTTGAGATGCTTGAGGCCAGTCGCTGTAAAAATCATGTGGGCCTCACCACGGCCCAACATATAAATACAGCCTCCCTCTTCGTTGGAAATCTTTTATCCTACATTGGCAAACTCAGAAACCCTAGCGTTTTGCATTATGAATCGTTCTTTCTCCCCAGAAACTTTAACTCTCCTCAGACCTTTCCAAGCTTGATTCCATGGCTAACCAAACCCCAAACCAATCTGCTTCACCTTCCACCCTGGCCCGAGCAGCCATACAAGAGGCAGCATTCCTATCTACCAATCGCTGGCTTGCTTCCCAAGCCCCCGCTGTATCCAGACTTGCCAGAAGAACCCGGAGAAACCCTTTGGCCGTTAGGCCTCCTGTATTTAAGAGAGGAGGAAGCACCGAGAGCCTGCCTACACCTTCCATCTCCACTAAAAGAGAAAGGAAAAGACGAGATGATACAGAGGTGTTTGGCAATATCCTCAGTACTTTGGAGCAAGGAGGTGGACTTCCCGAGGCAGGGGTTGTAAACTAACCACTGCCCACAGAGGAGGAAGTGGCAGTAGTGGTAGATGAAACAGTAAAGGATGGAGTAGTGGTGGTTGAAGAAGAAGAAAAGAAAAATGATGTCCTAGTCCCAGAGACTCAGGAGGCACCTGTCATCGCAGAAGATTATGAAGAGCCTCCAAAAAGAGAAGACGAGGAAATTGCGATCAAGGAAAGAGAAGAAGAAGAGATCGCAATCGAGGAGGCCAGGGAAGCGAAGGTCGCATTAGTAACCCCTGGCATTGCGATGGAGGAGGTTGCAGGGGGTGCGCTGCCAGAAGAGGCCGAGAAGGAAGATATGAAGAAGGCAGTAGAGGCTAAGAAGGAAGAGAAGAAGAGAGAGAAGCAGCTAGAGGAGGCTGAGAAGAAAGATAAAAAGAAGAAGAAGAGCAAGGGAAAGAAGGCTGGAAAGGCAGAGTCTTCACGTCATTGCAAGGCAAGAAAGAACAAAGAGCACAAGGATGATGACGAAGATGAAGAGGCCAAAAAGGAGAGAAAGAACAAGGAGAAAGAGGAGAGGAAATTGCGCCGGCGTGAAAAGAGGCGCCTAAGAGAAGAGGAAAAGGCAAGGCAGAGGGTTGCGAGCCCTGAAAAGGATGGAGAATCAACCTCTGTAAGGGAGGATGGGGGAAAAACGGCACAACTGATGGAACCACCACAATCGGTAGTAACCCAATTGGTTGCAACAGATGAAGGAGAAGAAACAGAGGGAACCCCCCTAATGTAGCGTTGTAGGGAGAATGCGCCGCAAGGGTCTAACATCAACCCTCAAAGTTTTATTTTTTCTTTGGAAGAGGAGGAGAGGAAAAGAAAAAGAAGAGAAGCAAGAAAAGATGGAGAGGGGCAAGCTCATCATCACATAGGGGAATAGAAGAAGAAGATTGGAGTTTGAAGAGATGCAACGTAACAATGAGCTTGCCCGACTTGAAGGGATCTGAAAGCGCGAGGAGAAACAGTGCCTATTGCTGACCTCTGAGCAGTTTGAAGAAGAGTTTGAGAGAGAAGAGAAAGACGAAGAGAAGAAAAGGGAAAAGAAAGGGTTCACGAGTCACCAGCGCAAGATCCAGAGCCCACAAACTCTCTTCCCTTAGTTATCCGATCTTCAAACCCTCCACGCCCACCTGCGGAACCCTCTTCCCCTTTACACGACCCGTTTGCAAACCTTCCTCGTGTCCACAACTCTCCTGTTATTCACCCAGAAGCCCCACCTTCACCAACAACTTCCTCACCACACCCCATCATCCCACTGCCATAAGTTGATGACCCACACGATTTGGGTGAAGAGACATCTGCCCAACCCCAAACCGGTGCTGGCGAGATATCGCAGGCACAACCATCCTCTACCTCCTTGGCTGCTGAGTTAGCTGAAATGCGGACCCTTTTCTCCCAGCAACAAGAGCTTGTATCCCAGTAGCATCACTTCTTTAATAAAAAATTTGAGGTATTAATGGAGCGCATTGATGATTTCAAAGCAGTGTCGCCACATCAAGAGAGGCACTGATTAACATGCAGCACAACATTTATAAAGTCCATATGCACCAGAGAATGATTGCAGAGTGTAATCAAGAGTACTTCAACTTTCTTACTGCATATCTTCATGGTCCAAAGGTGCCCTTACATCTCCGGCAACACTTAAATTTTGAAGAAGTGCCTCCTGCACCACCTCAACATCCCCCACCGGACCCCCCCTGCTCCTTAGCCTTAATGTTTATTCTTTGTTCCAATTCGAGTTTTTTTATGCAACCATTCATTATTTGTATTCAATTCTTTTATTATTTGTAAGATAATAAAATTCTTTGACTCTTGGATAGGCAATAGAAAACTTTTTGTAATGCGTTCATTTGTGATATATTTGTATACTTTGTTAATAGTCAATACAATCAGTGTATATATTCACTCTGCTTTTTGCCTGTGCCTCATTCTTTATCTTCTTTTGTTAATTTTTGTGACATTCTTAGTCTGTTATTTTTACGATCTTCATTGTGTTTCTATGATGTATTATATGTTTACACTTAGAAACATTTCTCATACTTAGTAAATTCTTACTAACACTTAGTTAACTCTTAGTTTAGCAGTACTTTACCTTTTATCTTTCAAAGTTTTTCTCAAACCTTCTTTTTGATATTTTCTTTTAAGTGTTTGTCTAGTCTATCCAAACAACGCAATGAGGACCTTGCTCAACTTTAAATTTGGGGGTGAGGAAGGTCTGAGCAAATAATATAAAAAATATGCAGTATTTAAGAAAATGCGTCCTTCGATAAAATAATAATAATAATAATAATAATTTATAATAAGTTATGCAAAACTCCAATGTCCGCACAAGGGAAAATTTCAAAACTGCTCCCAACTTGATAAGATTTTAGTTGTGAAAGGAGCCTGCTCGTAGTTGGATGTTCGTATTACACCCATAGGAGCAAGCCAAAACTAAGGTGGGTTTCCAAGAACAACGTAGTATAAACAAGAGAAAATAAAAAGAGTGCAAGGGACAACTCCTTTGATTATCATGAGTTAAAGTTGAAAATGGCACACAACCGTAGTTGGATGTTTGCATGACACCCATGGGGACAAGCCAAAATGAAGAGTGTAACCATGATCAACTGTCTCTAAGTGAATAAATGACGCAAGGTTTTAACTCACCGCATATAGATACAGCAAGTTGTTTTGATAAAGAAGAGATAAACATTCTATTTTGAAAATGAGAAAAGTGTCTTTGAGCATAATTTTGTTACATAGAAGAATAAAGTACGGCTCGCTAAGAATTAGCAAGGATAGAAGGAAAGTGCGATGTCAAGTAATGTGCCTAAGTGTAACATTCGAAGCAACCAATCATCGCAGAAATATAGGATAGGAATGGAGCATGATTGCCTTAGTAGAAGACATGCTTGAGGACAAGCATATATCTAAATTTGGGGGTGTGATAACTTGTAAATATACATGTTATTTATGCCACCTTATCTAGATATTGTGGCCAAAAGTTAGTAATTATGTGCCAATTGTATGAAAATTAGCCTAGTATCGAAATAATTATAAATGTTTGTGATTGCACCCACTAACACCAAAAAGATGGAAGACAAGTCGAACTTTGCTCTGTTTTGCAGGAGACCAAGTCATCGCTTGTGCTCAAGGCTCACGAGAAACTAATCAACGCATCTCTGTCACATTGCGCCTGTCAATCAACAATAAAGAGACGAATATCGCAATAGTGGCGCAATGCGACAGTCGATCCGAGAGCTAAGTTTCAACTGCATGTGGTAATAAAAAACAAACACCGCATGCGAACCTATGATCGAAAGATGCAGCTGAGCAATGTAAGAGCGGAGGATTGAGACACGTGTACAACTAACCGTTGTGTAGAATTGACGATCTGATTGCATAACAGAAGGAATAATATCCCTCCATCTTCGGAATTACCATAAACACAAGTGGGGACCACAAGGCCGGAGTCAAAGATCTTCACCTATAAATACCCCATTGATTTCAGAGAAAAATATGCTACTTGATATGGGGCTAAGTGATGCTAGATTGTAGAGAGAAGGCTGAGCTGAGTGCTTAAGAGAAGAAATTTGAGAAGAAGACGAGATAAGGCCGAGAGGTGAATCTCAAATCCCTACCATCAAATCCATCCGATCTGGCAAGTAGATCTCCATCGAATCTGTGTCAAGACATTGGCACTATTTGTATCTATTCTATCTCTCTCCTTCATTGCGTAATCCATGTTTTCTTTATCTCTTTATTCACACACCATGTATCAAACGCTTAGTAGAAATATTAAATGTTTCGATAAATTCCATTTACCATTTTTTATCTATATCCATTCACCCACCAATCACTTTCTCCATGATATCTTCGCCGGCCTCTAATGAGAAATATGAATCACTGAACTTAATCTGTATTAAAGATATAAAATACGTTTAGCTAAAATATGCTAGATGGCATCTTTACCTGTGAGAGTAGAAGTGAAGGTGTCATTTTGATCTATCGAGAGAAGGTTAGAAGAATGCGTTAACTAAAGTAAGTAGTACTTCCAGACATGGAAGCAACCTTGTGTTCATTATGTTAGTCTCTGTTTCACCACAGACATGTGGGAGCGCGACCGATCACTGAGAGGTGTACGCCAAAGATGTAACTAAGGTTCTGCTTTCCCTTGGTGTACACCTTTTGGTGATCGGTCGCGTTCCCATATCTCTATGGTGAAAAAGGGATGAATGTGATGAACACAAGGTTATTTCCATCTCTGAAACTACTTCTTACATTAGTTAACGCATTCTTCCAACCCTCTCTCGATAGGCGGAATAACATCTTCACTTCTGCTCTCACAGGTGAAGATGCCGTCGAGCATGCTTTAGCTAAACTTAATTATTTCTTTAACACAATTAACTCACATGCCTAATTCTTTCTATTTACCCAGGGAATTAGGAAAACATCATGGAGAAAATGGATTATGGATGAACGAAAATAGATAGAGAGATGAAAATGGTAATTATCATAACATTTAATACTACGATTAAGCATTTGATACATGGTGTGAATGAAATATTAGAGAAGATGAATACAGATGATGGAAAATAGATTAGAAAAAAATACAGAAAGAGTGTCAACGTCTTGACACAGATTCCAAACAAAGGTTTTTCTTGTCGGTGTGTGGAAGTAATGGAGAGGAGAGCTTCCCTCTCAGGCTTGCTCTTCTAGTAGAAATGACCTTCGCACAGAGCTTCAACGGCGAGGATTGGAAGGATTCCTTGCTTAGAGACTCACCTCTCAGCCTTGTCTCGTGATTATCCCGGATCTACTCTGTGAGTCGCTTCAGACCAGTCTCTCTCCCAGAATCGATATATGCACATCTCTATGTATTCATGTATATTTTTCAGTGAATTTGCAGAAGCTATTTATAGGTGAAGCTTGGCTCTTTGACTTCATGGTCCCCACATTATGGTTATGGTAGTTCCTGAAATGGCAAAGTGAATCTTCCTTTTGTTATGCAATCAACCCGTCAGAAATGCACAACTGAAAGTTGTACACTTGTCAGAATCCTCCACAAATGCATTGCTCTTTACATCTTCGATCTATCGCCACATGCGGTGTTATTTTTTAATATCGCATGCGATTGAAATTGCGTTGATCGCTAGAGCTCTTGATCGATTGTTGCATGCACCGTCATTGCATTGATCATCTCTTCGTTCTCGATTGATGGGCGCAATGCGACATAGATGCATTGTTTATTTTGATTTTGAGCCATGAACGCATGCGGTGACTAATTTCCTGCAAAAAGAAATTGAAACATTCTATTCTACCATCGCAATGGTGTTAGTGGGTTTATTGATGACATTTTATAATTTTCGCATTTCTTAGCCAATTTCTATACTATCGACAAAACTTTTCTTTCTTTTTGCCGCAATTTCCAAATAAAATAGTATAAATAACTTATATTTCTACAAGTTATCACACCACCAAATTTAGATATATGCTTGTCCTCAAGCATATCTTCTACTAATGCAACATTGCTCAATTCCTATCCTTATTTTGCGTCGATTGGTTGCTCCGAATGCTCCACCTAGGCAACATTACTTAACAACGCAATTTCCTTCTATCCTTTAATAATTTATAAACATGCCCTACTTTATTCTTTTATACAACAAATCTCTACTCAACAAATCCTTTCTTGTTTTGAAAAGAATGTTTACCTCTTCATGCAAAAACAACTTGGTGCGTCTGTATGCGGTGGTCTAGTTTGTATCATTTTATTGGAAACTATTGATCATGGTTATACCCTTCGTTTCGACTCAATCCCACGGGTGTCATGCGAACATCCAACTACGGCTGTGTGCCATCTCAACCTCAACTCTTGATTTTCAGCTAAGTTTAACTTTTGCTGGTTAGAGGAGTTGTCTCTTATATTCTTTTAATTTTCTCTCGTTTTTTAATTCTCTTTTCATATTGCGTTGTCCTTGGAAACCCACCTTCGTTTTGGCTTGTTCCCACGTCTATCATGCGAACAAGCCAAAACGAAGGGTGTAACCATGATCAACAGTCTCTAATAAAATGACGCAAACTAGACCACCGCATACAGATGCACCAGTTGTTTTTGCATGAAGAGGTAAACATTCTTTTCAAAACAAGAAAAGAATTTTTTAGTAGAGATTTGTTGTATAAAAGAATAAAGTAGGGCATGTTTATGAATTATTAAAGGATGGAAAGAAATTGCATTGTTAAGTAATGTTGCCTAGGTGAAGCATTCGGAGTAACCAATCAATGCAAAATAAGGATAAGAATTGAGCGATATTGCTTTAGTTGAAGATATGCTTGAGGACAAGCATATATCTAAATTTGGGGGTGTGATAACTTGTAAAAATACAAGTTATTTATACTGTTTTACTTAGATATTGCGGCACAAAGAAAGAAAATTTGCGTCGATAGTATAGAAATTGGCTAAGAAATGCGAGAATTATAAAATGTCGTCAATACACCCACTAACACCATTGCGATGGTAGAATAGAGTGTTTCAATTTCTGTTTTGCAGGAAATTAGTCACCGCATGCGTTCATGGTTCAAAGATAAAATAGACAACGCATCTACGTCGCATTGCGCCCATCAATCGAGAACGAAGAGATGATATTGCAATGACAGCGCATGTGACAATCGATCAAGATCTCTAGCGATTAACGCAATTTCAACTGCATGCGGTAATAAAAAATAACACCGCATGCGGCAATAGATTGAAGATGTAAAGAGCAACGCATTTGCGGAGGATTCTGACAAATGTATAGCTTTCAGTTGTGCATTCCTGACGGATTGATTGTGTAACAAAAGAAAGATTCACTCTGCCATTTCAGGAACTACCATAACCATACAGTGGGGACCACACATTCAAAGAGCCAAGTCTCACCTATAAATAGCTTCTGCAAATTCACTGAAAAATATACATGAATACATAAAGACGTGCATATATCGATTCTAAGAGAGAGACTGGTCTGAAGCGGCTTACAAAGTAGATCTGGGCGAACCATGAGACAAGGCCGAGAGGTGAGACTCCGAGCAGAGAATCCTTCCAATCCTCGCCGTTGAAGCTCTGTGCGAAGGTCATTTCTACCAGGAGAGCAAGCCTGAGAGGGAAGCTCTCCTTTCCATTACTTCCACACGCCGGCAAGCAAAACCTCCATTTGGAATCTGTGTCAAGACATGACACTCTTTCTGTATTTATTTCTAATTTCTATTTCATCATTTGTATTCATCTCCCTTAATCTTTCATTCACACCATGTATTAGACGCTTAATCGTAGTATTAAATGTTATGATAATTACCATTGTCATCTCTCTATCTATTTTCGTTCATCCATAATCCATTTTCTCCATGATGTTTTCCTAATTCCCTGGATAAATAGAAAGAATTAAGCGAGTGAGTTAATTGTGTTAAAGAAATAATTAAGTTTAGCTAAAGCATGCTTGATGGCATCTTCACCTGTGAGAGCAGAAGTGAAGATGTTATTCCGTCTATCAAGAGAAGGTTGGAAGAATGCGTTAACTAAAGCGAGAAGTATTTCCTGAGATGGAAACAATCTTTCGTTCATCATGTTCATCCCTGGTTCACCATAGAGATATGGGAACGCAGCCGATCATCGAGAGGTTTACGCCAAGGGAAAGCGGAACCTTAGTTGCATCTTTAACATAATTGACAAACTTGCGATGTTTTTACTATTTATTCTTTCTCTTTCTTCTTCATTCATAAAGACTTGCCATCGTATACATCGAATCTTTGTACAACTTCACATTCAGTTCTCGACCTTAGTATCGTGTATCATATTAGTTTAGGATTTTATTTTATCAACGCAATTTTATTTCATCACAATTTACATTCCTGTATAAACATAATTCTTTATTCATTGTTAAACTGGTCGCATGTATCACAAAAGTAACACATTAACGAAAACAATCCCTGTGTTCGACCTCGGATTATTCTGAGAAACTTGCGTTGGAATTATATTTGGTTTCAGCGCAAGGAAACTTGTGACAAGCACTACTACATCACATACTACGAACATATTATTAACAACGCATATACTTAGACGTAGTATCACATAGAAATTCTCTTTATCGTAAAATAACTTTAGCGCATATTTAGCACATCATTCATTGCATCCACAAGCCATGCGTTAGAGTAGATGAAGAGACTAAATCTATGTCATCAAGTTTATGGCGCCGTTGTTGGGGACATGAGCTTGTAGCACGTTATCTATCATCACAGTGCATGCATAAGATGGAATTAATTTTTACTGTCATCAAGTTTATGGCATCGTTGCCAGGGATTGGTAACGGTTATTGTTGAATACTTTTGTGGTATGTTGCAGGACAGATATCTTTGTACTGTCTGTTTAATGCAAAGAATAGGTTGACGGTTTATGAGTACTGGAATTGATCCATAAATTCTAAACTGACCTAGAGATCAAGTGTATTTTTCGTGCAGGAACACATCAGAACCAAATTAAGCGCCAAAATTTCAAGACCTACGGTTGCGGAGAATGCAAAGTTTGAGATAAGGTCGGTCATACTTCAAATGATCCAAAATGCGAGATGAGTTGAAGGTCTACGAGGAAAAGACCCACATGCTCATTCGACCAGCTTCGTAGAAATATGCAACACATTCTCCATATCTGGTGTGACTCCCGAAGGAATTAGATTGTATCTCTTTCCGTACACACTACGAGATGAGGCAAGGAGGTGAACAATGTCCTTGATGACATTGTGCAGGCAAGCTTGACCGCCTGCAGAGGTGTGGATTGCGGTAATCATGAGAAATTTCTTTTAATCAACATCTCTAAAATCTAAGTTCAAATGCCTTCTTTATTGCTTTATGCATTACGTTATTTATTGCTTTCTTAAACTAGCTTTTATTACTTTACGAATTTACTTCTCATTTAATTCAATTGCGTTAATTTTCGTGCTTTATTTCAATTTCCTTACTTTCTGCATTAATTGCATTGTTTTAAATTCCCTGTGAATGATTGTTTAAAAGAAAATGAATACCACAAAGTCCTAGTGACTTGCATTGTTGGTGAAAAAAAAATAAAAATAAAAATCGGTGTGTATTCCTATGATGGTGCATCTTGCACTAACAAGATACACTTTGCATCCATCTTACCCAAATACATTGCGTTGAGGGGTGTATTGCTCTCGTATGTGTTTTTTGCCCGTCTTTAGCAAAAACGCACTATGTTGAGGTAGTGTTGCGCCACTATAAATACCGTGCGCCCATCCTCCAGAAATGTGCTGAGTTAAGGGGTGTGTTGTGCTAATGCATGCGTTGTTGCCCATCCTCTGCAAATATGCACTTGCGGTAACAGATGCATTGAATTGAAAAATTCTGGGCATATCTATTGGGAACTAAGGTACTCATTCACACTGATCACTCGGAAATCAAATATTTGATGACAAAGAAGGACGCAAAGTGGAGATTGATCAGATGGGTTCTCCTCCTTTAAGAATTTGATATCGAAATAATTAATCGGAAGGGGACAAAGAATCAAGTCGCGGATCACTTGTCCAGATTAGAAAATCCTGAAGTTGACCGCAATGAATCTGAAGTGAGTGTCGTGTTCCCAGACGAGTAGCTGTTTTGCAAAGAAGAACTGCCTTGGTATGCGGACATTGTTAATTATTTGGTCTGTGAACAATTTCCTGAAGATTACATCTACCATCAAAATAAGAAGCTCAAGAATGAATGCAAACACTATTATTAGGATAAGTCGAATCTGTACAAAAGAGGTGTAGACCAAATAATTTGATTATGCGTCCCAGATGGTGCTCAACAACACATATTATCACAATGCTATGATTCGCCATATGGAGGTCACTTTGGAGGACAATGTACTGCAGCCAAAGTTTTAAAAAGTGCATTCTTCTGGCCTTCATTATTTAAGGATGTTGTTGACTACACAATGAAATGTGATCGGTGTCAACGCGACAACATTTCATGGAAGAACACAATGCCAATGAATACTATCTTGGAGCTGGAACTATTTGACGTATGGGGGATTGATTTCATGGGACCATTCCCTTCTTCAAACAGTAAGCACTATATTCTATTAGTCGTTGACTATGTCTCCAAGTGGGTAGAGGCAATTGCATGTGCCGCAAGTGATGCGGCAGTAGTCTCCCAGTTCCTGAAGAAAAATATTTTCACACGTTTTGGCATTTCATGTGCCATCATAAGTGATGAAGGATCACACTTTGTCAACCACAATATAAAAGAGCTACTGCGCAAGTACAATATCCTCCACAAAGTGGCCACCGCATACCACCCGCAAAGAAATGTCAAGGCTGAAGTGTCCAATCATGAAATTAAATTGATACTTGAGAAGGTAGTAAAACCTTTGCGGAAGGATTGGCTTGATGATGCATTGTGGGCATATCGGACCGCATTTAAAACACCAATAGGTATGTCTCCCTATGCGTTGGTATTTGGCAAAATGTGTCATCTGCCTTTGGAGTTGGAGTATAAAGCATTGTGGGTGGTCAAGAAACTGAATTTTGATTTAAAGAAAGTAGGAGAAGCGCGAAAACTGTAGCTGGTCGAGCTAGAAGAATGGAGGATCAACGCATATGAGAACGCAAAGATTTATAAAGAGTGCACCAAGCGTTGGCATGATAAATGCATATGCGCTAGAAACCTCCAAATCGGGCAGAAGGCCTTACTCTTCAATTTAAGATTGCGGCTCTTCCCAGGAAAATTAAAATCACGTTGGTCCGGTCCCTTCATCATCAAAGAAGTATTTCCACATGGTACAGTGGAACTAATCACCGAGGATGGCAGTCGAACATTTAAAGTTAATGGACAACGGATCAAAGCATATTGCAAAGGAGATTTTCAGCCAGAAACAGCCTCCGCAAAGTTGAAAACACAGATTATCCCTTACTCAACTCTTGAACATTTAACTCTTTGTCACATTACTACTAGCTGTATTTTACTTATTTTTCTCTCTTAAAAAAAACTTATTGTTTTGTTTTGAAATCATTTGACCCTCTCTTTATCAATTTACAATGATTAAGGCACAGGATTGCAGAGATACTATAAGACGAAGCAAATATTTTGATTCCATCACCGCAATCCACAGAAGCAAAGATCGCCACAAGGATGGATGCATCAATACTCAATGCGGGCGACAACACAAAATTTAGGGGTGTACTCTTCCTTATCTTTATTTCAAATTTTGCACTATCACATTGCATGTTATTTTTTAAAGTTTTATCATCGCATCCTCCCTGATTATCGCAATCATTTGTCGAGTAGATAAATTTAGTAGTTTACCGCATGTTGTTTCTTCACCAAGTATGATTTCAATGATGAAAAATATGCTTCTATCTCTTTCGTCTATACTAGAATCAACTTAAATCTTAAGATAGTCACCTCATGAAATATTTCTAGAAGTTAGGGGTTTGCTAGCTTTCTTTCAAACTCTCTTTACAACGCATTCTATGACCATCACATGACTTATTTTAATTTCTTTTGGCAATGAGGACATTGTTGTATTTTAAATTTGGGGGTGAGGTATTTATGATATTTATTTTTGACCTTGCTATAAAAAAAATTGAAAAATAACAACTCCACTGTCAACGCAATGGGGAACCCATGTTGATAGGAGTTAAGTTGTGAAAGGTACTTACCCCTAGTTGAATGTCCGCATGACACACGTGAGGTCATGCCAAAACGAAAGTAAGTCACCAGGATCAATGCATAAATAAATGACCGCAACTCCAATGCCAAGTTGGTATGAGTTTAGTCTGAGAAAGAGTGCATTACTCATAGTTGGATGTCTGCATGACACCCGTAAACCAAAACGAAGGCAAGGCACTCGGATCGGCGCAAGGTCAGAAAAAAATAGCAATGAAGAAAATTTTTGTGCAAGGAGAAATCATTTGACACCCCGGTGGAAAATTTTCTTTTTGAAATAAATCATGCAATGTTCCAGAATTTAGTAAAGTCCTTTTCAAAGATAAGCTTGCAATCCCTAAGTCTTAGAAGTATTTTAGAAAGAGATTTGAATAAGACTTAAGGAAATTCTGGCATATAGGATTTGAACGAAGTATCCTTGAGAAATCTAGGGAAAGAACTTTGCAGCTAACTTGCTAAAGGAATCTTTATCTTATGCTTGAGGACAAGCATTGTTTAAATTTGGGGGTGTGATAACGGGCAGAAATGCACATTATCATAGTGTTGAATCCTTAAACAATGTCAAATTGCGTTGATGAAATATATTAAATTGCGTCCATTAAGCATAAATTCTATAATATTGCAGTTTCATGCGTCGAATGCATTAGAGCAGTTGATCTTTATATTTTTGTGCAGAATAATGCGTTAACGCAATGCAAAGAATGCGATCATAGGAATACATTAGTCGAGCGCAACTTCACCGCAAGACTTTGCGTTGGTCGTGCCCGCAAACATTCACCTAAGAAGAGTCACTGCAACATTATGGACGCATTCGAACGAAAGGACAATTAAGATCGATGGGACAGAAAGCTGATGGTAGTCGGATCCAAATTAAGTTGACAGCCGATAACGGTCACAAAGTACATCCAGCTTTATCGATGACAATTATCCTGCGCATTAGTCATGAATTAAAGTTGTCCCATCTATATAACCAGGAGAGAGAAGCCTCCTTTCACCTTTGATGCCCTATAAATACAAAGTGCATTCTTCATAGAAGGGGTTAAGAAGTCGATTATTTCATCATTTTACAAGTTCACATCTCTGTCCATAGTCTTCTTTCATTTTAAGGCAGACGCGAGGAAGAAGATGTGCCGATAGATCGTTCTGGCAAGCTAGGGAAAGCACCGGAAGCTCCAAGATAAAGAGAGGGCCGACGCCCACGGAAGAGGGAATATTTGTAGATCAGGATAGAGATTTAGTGTAAAAATCCTCGGTCAGCAAGGAATTGCTACCAGACTCTCTACCTTTAATTTCCATTATCATTTTGTACTCAATTCAGTTATAAGAATGGAACGTCTTCCTCTATATTTGTTCACTCTCTGTAATTCACGCATGAGTAGCTAAAACAGTTGAATGGGTTGAGAAGCATTTAGCTAGCACAACCAGAGAATCTTCATTCTTTGTGATTATCTTGTTTATGTATGCTTCATTCATCTATTAGAGATACTCAGAAGGGTAGTCTAAGGACAGGATCTAGACTTGGGAAGGTCAGGTCAGAATCTAGGTTTGGAAGAACCAGATTAGAACACATAAACGAGAGATAGGCACTTAGGAATGAGTACTATTTGTTATTAACGCATCGCGTGCATCTTAGCAATAAGATATGATTGTATGCGGTCACCTTGCTTTCATGCATTTTGCATCAACGCATAGGACAAGAGAAGAGACTTAGGATAAGCTCTATGGACATTTTGCATTCAACACATGCGTCCTAGACTTAAGAGCATCGCATTTACATTAGGAAATGACTTGTTGTACATGGTTGTAACATGATCGCAAAGTTTAACGCATTCCCAAGTAACGCTAGCTAAAGATATTCTCAACCCGTTCATCACATACTCATTACATCTATCAATGCAACTCTCTTTCTCAAATCCGCTGCCTTTATTTACTCTTTTTTTTTTATCAACGCAACAACACACCCACACTTTATTTATTAACTTGGTTACACAAAGTTTTCATAAACATTATCAACGCAACTAGTTTCACAAGTCCCTGTGTTCGACCCTAGACTTACTAGGAAACCCAGAGGAATTTATACTTGAATTCCGCTGGGGAAACTTAAGTGCACAACGCAATCCGTCAACGCATATCATCCATATTTCCACTTCATAAAATTCAAGCATCAGATACTCGGAGAAGATTGCCATCATGCACCTCTAAAACGTGCTCGGCGCATTGCATAATCCAAACGACATGCAGTGAAAAGCAAACATTCCGTATGGGCAGGTGAATGTGGTCTTTTCTTAGTCTTCAGGTGCGATCATTATCTGTTGTAGCCCTCATACCCATCAAGAAAGCAGAAGTAGTCATTTCCTGCTAGTCGGTCTAGCATTTGATCAATAAAAGGTAAAGGGAAATGGTCTTTCTTTTTCGCCGCATTAAGCTTCCGGTAGTCCATGCAAATCTGCCAACCAGTGACAGTCCTCATGCGTATTAATTCGTTGTTTGCGTTCAGGACTATCGTCATTCCTCCCTTCTTGGGCACGTATTGCACGGGGTTAACCCACATGCTGCCGGCGATTGGGTATATGATGCCTACGTCTAACCATTTAATGATCTCCTTTTTTACAACCTCCTTCATCGTAGGGTTTAGTTTGCGTTGAGGTTCGATAGACCCTTTCTGGTTTTCTTCGAGACAAATTTTGTGCATGCAGTATGTTGGGCTAATTCCTCTTATGTCTGTGATGGCTGGAAAATGGAGTAAATAAATATGCATTCACTATTCGTTCTCCATGCGTCACTGGTCATACGTTGGACTAAGGGATATGCAATATGCATTGATGACCATGCGTTGCTGCCATAAGTTTTCTTGCTCTCTCGCCAAGTATAACGAGATCGCAAGTTTCTCGGGTAATCCGAGGTCGAACTCAGGGATTTGTAGCTAAATGTTATGAAGTAAAGTGTTTGCAGTGAAGAATAAAAGAATTTGAAGGTTATGGGCTATGCGCTACTCCTACTCCTAACTAACAAATTAAGCAGTGGAATATGACTGTGAGAGATAGAGACACGGCAACTGTTAACGCGTAATAAAATGCATGGAAAAAATAGATAGAATGGCGGGGATGACTTCACTGCATCCCTAAGCTTGATCGCAAGGGTAACCCCAACCAATGCAAGCTATGCGATTATACTACACACACTTGACAAAGATGCATGCGATGTATATGCGATAGTGTTGAGAGGCCTTATGTCTAAGTCTCTATTCCTACTCACGTGCTCCCACACATAAACAAGATGACCGCATATCACTGTATCCTACTCCTGGACGCATGCGATGTGACCGCATACTTTCATATCCTATCAATATGGTGCATATGTTATGTAATAGCAAAAAGAGCTTATCTCTATGCCTCTATTCTTGCCTATGCAATCCAATTTGACTCTCTCAAGCCTGCATTTGGTTTTTAGACTACTCTCTCAATTATGCCTAAATGATGAATGATGCGCTCATAAGACAAGGTAATCACATAAACTGAAGGAACACGAGACATACGCAGCGGAAAAAGGACCTAATTACACTCTAATTGCTTTTAATTAAAAGGAAATTAGCATGCAATTAAAGGAAAATACGGTGAAATTACATCCTTATTAATGATGCATGCGTTAATGGACTCAATTCATGCAATACTATTTCTAGATATGCATTATTAATGGATGCTCTTGTAGTATGTTGTGCATTGTCACAAGTTTCCTTGCATTGGAACCAAGTATAATTCCACCGCAAGTTTCTCGGTGTGATCCAAGGTCAAACACAGGGACTGTTTGAGGTTATTGCATTATGTTTATGATACATGTGACCAGGTTTTTCAATTTAATAAAACTATTTGTGTACAAGAATATAAAGTTGCAATAAAGATAAGGAAAGCAGTAAAAATGCGATAATAAAATGAAATGCAGTAAACCTAAGCTAAGATGGTACAAGATACAGGCGGCATGATACAAAATACTGAGGGCAAGGCTGGCTATGAAGATTATACGCAGATCATGTAATGCGATAGCAAGTCTTATGTAAGAAGCAGAAAGAGAAAGATAACTAATATAAACATCGCAAGTTCCTTAATTGCGTTAAAGTCATAAGTACAATCCCCTTTTTCCCTTAGCCTACACCTTTCAGTGATCAGCCGTGTTCCCACATGTCTGTGGTGAAACAGAGATGAACGTATGAACGCAAGGTTGCTTCCATTCCTGGAAGTACTACTTGCTCTAGTTAATGCATTCTTCTGACCTTCTCTCAATAGATCGAATGACATCTTCACTTCTGCTCTCACAGGTGAAGATGTCGTCTAGCATGCCTTAACTAAACGCAATTATCTCTCTAACACAGATTAAGTATTCGTTTAATTCATATTGACTACCTGGGGAGTAAGAACACTTCATGAAGAAAATGATAAACGGAGGAACGGAAATAGACAGAGAAGTGGTAATGAAAACAATCGAGACATTCAATGTATCTATCTAGCATCTGATACATGGTGTGTGAATGAAGAGATAAAGGAGATGAGATACAATGATGAAGAGAGATAGAAACAAATACAAACAAGTGCCAACGTCTCGGCATCGATTTGGATGGAGATTTGCTTGCCGGAATGGATGGATCGTGTGGAAGGATGAGCTTCCCTCTCAGGCTTGCTCAACCGGTAGCAAGGATCTGAGTATAGAGCTTCGCGGCAGGGATCTGGCAGATGAACACTGAGACTTACCTCTCGGCCTTGTCTTTTCTTCTTCCCAGATTTCTTCAGTTTAACACTCAGCTCAGCCTTTTTCTCAATATAATAGCAGCAATTAGCCCCGTATCAAGTATCCTTTTTTCCTGTGAATTCTATGGGGTATTTATAGGTGAAGATCTTTGACTTTGGCCCTGTGGTCTCCACTTGTTGTTATGGAAATTCTGAAGATAGAGGGATATTAGTCCTTCTGTTATGCAATCAGACTGTCAAATCTACACAACCGTTAGGCGTACACGTGGCACAATCCTCCACATTTGCGTTGCTTAGCTGCATCTTTCAATTGAGTGTTCACATGCGGTGTTGTTTTATTTACCGCATGCGGTTGAAAGTCAGCTCTGGATCGACTGTCGCATTGCACCAACATTGCTTAATCGTCTTTTCATTGTTGATTGACGAGCGCAATGTGTTAGAGATGTGTTGGTCAGTTTGTCTTGAGCCTTAATCGCAAGCGGTGACTTGGTTTCCTACAAAATAGAGTAGAAATCTCCTCTTCTTCCATCTCAATGATGTTAGTGGGTGTAATTATGATAATTCAAAATTATTGTATTTCTAAGCTAATTTTCATACAATTGGCGCATATATATTCTCTTTTGGCCTCAATATCTAGATAAGGCAGTATAAATATCTTGTATTTCTACAAGTTATCACACACCCAAATTTAGATATATGCTTGTCCTCAAGCATATCTTCTACTAAGGCAATAAAGCTCAATTCCTATCCTATATTTCTACATCAATTGGTTGCTCTGAATGTTACACTTAGGCACATTTCTTAACATCGCAATTTCTTCTTATCCTTGCTAATTCTTAACAAGCCCAACTTTATTCTTCTATATAACAAAATTCTGCTCAAAGATGCTTTTTTAGTTTTTTTTTTTCTTCGACATAGAATGTTTATCTCTTATTGTCAAAACACTTGATATATCTACATACAATGGTCAAAACTTTTGCGTCATTTACTAGAGACAGTTGGTCATGGTTACACTCTTCATTTTGGCCTGTCCCCACGAGTGTCATGCGAACATCCAACTACGGTTGTGTGCCAATCTCAACTTTAACTCATGATATTCAGAGGAGTTGTCTCTTGCATTTATATGTTTTTTTTATACTGCGTTGATCTTGGAAACCCACCTTCGTTTTGGCTTGTTCCTACGGATATCATACAAACATCCAACTACAAGCAGACTCCTTTCACAACTAGACTCTTATCAGGTTGGGAACATTTTTTTTTCCTTGTGCTGACATTGGAGTTTTGCATAAAAAGTTTTTTTTTTTTCAAACCAGAAAATGAACGCATATTCTTGATCTTATCTGCTCAGACCTTCCCCACCCCCAAATTTAAAGATGAGTAAGGTCTTCATTGCATTGTTTGGATAGACTAGACAAAACACTTAGAAGAAAAATTCCCAAAAAGAAGGTTTGAGCAGAACTTTGAAAGATAAAGAGGTAAAGTACTGCTAAACTAAGAATTAACTAAGTGTTAGTCAGAATTTACAAAGTATGGTAAATGTTTCTAAGTATAAACATATATTACAGCATAGCAACGCAATGAAGAACACAAAAGTAAAAGATTCAGAACATTGCAAATATTGATAAAGGATGATAAGGAGAAAGGCACCAGCAAAAAGTGGAATGAACATGTACTCATTGTATTGAATATTAACAAAGTATACAAATAATTAAAAATTAACGCAATATAAAATTGTGTGCCTGTACAAGAATCAAAGAATTGATTAACTCATAAATTTGATTCAGATGGGTGCTCGCTAAAAAGTAGCACCGCGCTCCTAATAACACAAAAACATTTTGCTGAAGACGAGCAACAATGCATGCACCCCCGCAACACACCCCTTAACTAACACATTTCTGGAGGATACCTCAACATAGTGCATTTAACTAAGGATGGGCAAAGAACACATACGCACGCAACACACCCCTCAACGCAATGTATTTGGGTGTAATGGACGCAAAGTGTCTCTTGTTAACTCACAATGTACCCATCATCACATTTCATATCAGTATTTATTGTTCATCTCAATTCATCTGAAAGGACTTTGCAGTGTTTAATGATTCATCCAATCATTCACAAAAATTTACGAACGGTGCTACTAAATCTAAGGAATAGAAATGCATACAAAAGTATATTGAAAGGAAACACAGTAAGCATTAAAGACTAATTCTAATGAGCAGTAAATAGAGGAATTTAGAAGGCGATAAAAGAAAATTGGAGAGAAAGTATGTAAACATAGATAGGGATGTTGATTGTCAGATGTTTCAGAATTACCGCAATCGCTTCCCCCGCAAGCGATTTAATCCTGCTTGCCCAAGTCAATGGTGTCCATGCGTCGTTTGAAGTCACCTCCATAGTAAGGCTTAATCCGCTGACCATTGACTTTAAATGTGTTGTTCCCATCTAAAGTAGTTAGTTTTACTGCGCCGTGAGGAAAGATTGTCTTGATTTGGAATGGCCCAGACCAGCGGGACTTCAACTTTCCTGGGAACAATTGCAAACGAGCCTTAAATAATAATACCTGTTAACCTTCGGTGAATGTTCGGTCGTTTATGCGGTCGTCATGCCGCTTCTTGGTTTTCTCCTTATAGATCTTGGCATTTTCGTAGGCGTCCCGCTACCATTCGATCAGCTTATTCAATTGCAGCTTCCGGACTTTCCCCGCACTTGCTAAATCAAACTTCAGCTTTTTACATGCCACATTGCCTTATGTTACAACTTGAGCGGCAGATGACAAGCTTTTCAAAGACGAAGGCATACGGGGACATGCCAATTGGTGTCTTATAGGCAGTCCTGTATGCCCACAATGCTTCATCAAGCTTGGGTGACCAATCCTTCCTGCAAGTACTGACTACCTTCTCTAAGATCGTTTTGATCTCTCTGATAGAAATTTCCGCCTGCCCATTAGTTTGTGGGTGATACGCAGTCGCAACTCGATGGCTGACGTTGAATTTAGTCAATAGGTTGGCAATTATGCGGTTGATAAAGTGGGAACCCTCATCGCTGATTAAAGCCCATGGCATCTCATATCGAGCAAAAATGTTCTTCTTTAGAAACTTCGCCACTGTGGCCGCATCATTCTTGGCTCATGCGATGGCCTCAACCCATTTTGATATATAGTCAACTGCGACTAGAATATAATGATGATCTTCTATGGTGGAAACGGGCCCATGAAGTCAATTCCCCAAACATCAAATAATTCAACCTCTAAGATTGACATCAGTGGCATTTCATTTCTTTTAGACATATTCCTCATTCTCTAACATCTGTCGCATTGCATAACATGGGCATGGGCATCCTTAAACAATGTTGGCTAGAAGTAGCCACACCGCAGGACCTTTCCTGCGGTCTACTGCCCCCCAAAATGTCCTCCATATGGGGACTCATGACAAAGCTCTAAAATGTGCTTGACTTCGCGTTCAGGAATGCATCGACGTAATATATGATCAGGTCCGAGTCGATATAGGAATAGATCATCCTAGAAATAAAATTTGGCATCATGTCTTAGCTTTTTCTTCTGCTGGTAAGTACAGTCATCTAGTATTTGACCGTAAACGATGAAGTTTACTATGTCCGCATACCAGGGAACATTAATGTCTACTGCCATCAGTAGCTCATCGGGGAATCTTTCCTCAATATCTTTCTATGTCCCTTGAACCTCGCAATTCTCCAATCTTGATAAATGATATGCGACCTGGTTCTTGGTGCCCTTCCGGTCTTTGATCTCTAGGTCAAACTCTTGCAGTAACAATACCCACCGTAAAAGCCTTGGTTTTGCATCCTTATTTTTCATCAAGTACTTGATCGTAGAATGATCCGTATACACCACAACGTTTGTTCCGATTAAGTATTGTCGAAATTTATCCAGTGTAAATACCACTACGAGCATTTCCTTCTCTGTGGTTGTATAGTTTTCCTGCGCATCATTCAATGTCTTACTTGCATAATAAATAGGATGCAATACCTTGTCCTTGCACTGACTCAAAACTGCATACACAGCATATCCGCTAGCATCGCACATCAACGCAAATGGGTGCGTCTAATCTGGCGCAATCAAAATAGGTGCAAAGATGAGCGCATCTTTCAATGTGTTGAATGCTTTGGTGCATGCGTCATCAAAATTGTATTCTCGGTCAACCTCCAGTAGTGCACTTAGGGGCCTTGCGATCTGGGAGAAGTTACGAATAAATCTTCTATAAAACCTAGCGTGTCCCAGAAAGCTCCTAAGTGTTTTTACGTTCACTGGTGGGGGTAACTTGGAAATTGCGTCAATCTTTGCTTGATCAACTTCCAATCCGGCCTTAGAGATTTTGTGACCCAGAACTAATCCTTCATCCACCATAAAGTGGCATTTTTCCCAGTTTAAAATAAGATTTGTTGCCACGCATCTGTTCAAGACTTTTTCAAGGTTAGATAGACAGGAGTCATAATTATTGCCGAAAACTGAGAAATCATCCATGAATACCTCGACTGACTCCTCCATGTAATCTGAGAATATTGCCATCATGCATCATTGAAAAGTTCCTGGAGCATTGCAGAGTCCAAATGGCATGCGTCGAAATGCAAATGTACCAAATGGGCATGTGAAGGTTGTCTTGTCTTGGTCATCCGGTGAAATTGCTATCTGGTTATACCCTGAATAGCCATCAAGAAAACAGAAGAATTCATTCCCCGCAAGTCTGTCTAACATTTGATCAATGAATGGGAGTGGGAAATGGTTCTTTTTAGTGTCCAAATTCAGCTTGTGATAATCCATACAAATTTTCCACCCCATAGTTGTTCTTGTGGAAATTAATTCATTCTTGTCATTAGTGATGACTGTCATCCCTACTTTCTTTGGAACACACTACATTGGGCTTACCCAGCTGCTATCAGATATCGGGTAGATGACACCTGTGTCTAGCCACTTCACTATTTCCTTCTTCACGACCTCCCTCATGGCAGGGTTCAAGCAGCATTGCCTTTCTACTGATCTAGTCTTTCCTTCTTCCAGACGGATCTTGTGTATACAATATGAAGGACTGATTCCTCGAATGTCTGCCAAGGTCCATCCTAATGCCTTTGCGTTACTCTTTAGGATCTGTATGAGTGCATCTTCTTTTTCCTTACTTAGCGATGCGGAAATGATAACCGGTAATATGTCGTTACTTCCTAAGTAAGCATACTTAAGGTGCACAGGTAACGTCTTTAACTCCAGCACAGGTGGATCTTCCAGAGATGGCTTAATGTGTTGTGATGTCCTTTAGATAACTTGAGCGGTTCAAAATTTGATTCAATATGAATTGCGACACAGTCTTCCTCCAACATTGCGCCGATTTCCAATTCTTCTTCCTCCAGCTCCTTCAGGGGTTCGTGCCAAGGCTCTTCTCGCAGTTGCTCAATGTATTGGCAATTTTCCACATCACTTGGGTATTTCAGCACATTGAATACGTTGAATTTTACTTCCTGATTGTCGACCCTGATGGTTAATTCTCCTTTTTGCATATCGATCAGTGCTCGCCCTATCGCGAGAAATGGGCGAACTAAAATGATACGGATTTCTCTATCCGCTTCGTAATTCAATATGACAAAGTCTGCCGAAAAGATAAACTTGTCCACTTGCACGAGAACATCCTCTATCTTTCCCTCAGGAAGCTTTATCGATCTATTGGCCAACTATATTGTGATAGTGGTTGGTCTTGCGTTGTCGATATCTAGCTTCTTAAAAATTGACAGGGGCATTAGATTTATGCTTGTCCCTAAATCACACAATGCGTTCCCGACCGTTTTCCCTTCTATCGTGCAGGGCAATGTGAAACTCACAGGATCCTTCATTTTAGTGGGGAGATTGTTTTGGAACAGCGCGCTACATTCATATGTTAACGCAACTATTTCATTTCCCCCGATCTTTCTTTTATTTGCAAGAATATCCTTGAGAAATTTTAGTGCTTCTATCAAGGGAATGTTAATGTGTAGCTGCCGGAGAACGTCCAGAAACCTCTGAAATTGTTTGCTATCATCCTTCTTCTTCAGCCTGAATGAGAAAGGTGGAAGATCCCGCCATATTTCCTGTTCACTTGGCTGCTTGCTGAGGTCTGGTGCTTGCTACGCTTCATTAGCTGGAGTTTGCATTGATTTAGCATTCATGTCTTGAGAAGCTTCATCTTTTGTAGATGAACTTACTTTTGAACTGGTATTTTTCCAATATTAACTGACTGGTCATCATCAACAGTCAAATCGATTGGTGTTGTTGTTGCATCTGGTACTAATGACATAGGGGCTATTGTTTTGCCACTCCTCAATGTCACTGCATGACATTGTTCTTTTCCTCGTGGCCCCTGTGCTTTTGAACTGCTATGCTTTATACCAGGTGTTTTCTTCTTTAATTCCCTCATAAGCTGATCTATTTTCTCTTCTAATTCTTTAAGGGTGTTAGCTTGCGATTGTCTCATTGCCTCGCTCTTTTCAATATAATGTTTTAACGATGTCTCCAGAGACGAGGTGCTGCAAGAGGTATCATACAGGAACGGTTGGTCACAGGGTGGTATACCTTGGGCATTACTTGGGCTGCAGTCCGGATGAAGACCGGAGGGTTGCCTTGATCCCCTTGATGACTATACTCATAGAAACTATGGCTCTTCTGATTGTAATTCCCATCCCAACCTATAGTTGGGTGATCCCACCAACCAGGGTTGTAGATGTTGCCAAATGATTCATCATAGACGGCATACACGGATTGTTAATTCCATGGGCAGAACTCTACTGGATGTCCCTCTCCACATTGGACACAATTCTTGGGGCCACGCGAGTCAACGTATTAACTTACGCTAATTCTTGAGAGAGAGTTCTCTGTTGGTTAGTCGTTGTCTGGAGAATTGAGGTCATTGTGGTCATCTGATCAACCAGTGCGCTCATTGTATTGGTTGACATATCGGCACTTTCTACTCTTTCTTGCTCCAGACCTCTTACCTCAAGTCCAGTATCAATCCACTCATCAGAATGCTGCGAGATGTGATCCAATATGTTCTTTGCCTCCGTATATGACTTGTTCATCAATCCTCCTTCTGCAGAGGCATCGACAACTGCTTGTGTTGATTGGTCTAAACCATTATAAAAGGCTTCCATCAAAATACTATTAGGAACCTCGATATGCGGACAACTTTTCATTAACTGTCGGAATCGCACCCAGGCAATACTCAAGGTTTCATACCTCTTTTGTTCAAAATTTAGAACATCCCTCCGTCTCCTTGCGTTGACAGCTAAAGGAATGAATCTGTTCATGAACCTATCAACCAACTGCTCCCAACCATTAATCTCGACTAGCTCTAACGTTTAAGCCCACCTCTTTTCCTCATCCCGCAATGTGTATGGGAACAGATATAATTTAAGCCCTTCTTGAGTTACACTAGGCATGGAGAATGCACTGCACATGTCCACAAAATTCGTCAAATGAACGTGTGGGTCTTCTCCTTGTAATCCTCCAAATTGACCCACATTCTGAAACATCTGTAGCATGATAGGTTTTATCTCAAAGCTTACATTCCCCTCAACCAAAGATCTTGAAATTCCTGGTGAGAAGTTATAAAAATCCGACATCGCATAATCCCTCATAGGGATGTGCCACATTCTCATCTCCCATGCTTCTTTACCAATTAATTTGGCCCTGATAAACTCTTGCGTGAATAATACACTTGATCTCTGGGTCCGCTTAGAATTACCAGATCACTCCTGCTTTCATAAGCCATCAGACTGCTCTCCGCGTTGAACAGTCAGTACAAAGAGATCTATCCTACAAAATACCACAAACACACTCAAATAATAAACCATCAAGCAATCCCCGGCAACGGAGCCATAAACTTGTAATGGTGAAATTAATTCCTTATTGATGATGAATGCGTTAATGGACTCAATTCATGCAATACTACTTCTAGATATGTGTTATTAATGGATGCTCTTGTAGTATGTTGTGCATTGTCACAAGTTTCCTTGCATTGGAACCAAGTATAATTCCACCGCAAGTTTCTCGGTGTGATTCGAGGTCGAACATAGGGATTGTTTGAGGTTATTGCATTATGTTTATGATACATGCAATCGGGTTTTTCAATTTAATAAAAGTATTTGTATACAAGAATATAAAGTTGCGATAAAGATAAGGAAAGCAGTAAAAATGCGATAATAAAATGAAATGCAGTAAACCTAAGCTAAGATGGTACAAGATATAGGCAGCACGATACAAAATACTGAGCGCAAGGCTAGTTGTGAAGATTATACACAGATCATGTAATGCGATAGCAAGTCTTATGTACAAAGCAGGAAGAGAAAGATAACTAATATAAACATCGAAAGTTCCTTAATTGTGTTAAAGTCATAAGTACGATACCGTTTTTCCCTTAGCGCACACCTTTCAGTGATCAGCCATGTTCCCACATGTCTGTGGTGAAACAGAGATGAACGTAATGAATGCAAGGTTGCTTCCATTACTGGAAGTACTACTCGCTCTAATTAATGCATTCTTTTGACCTTCTCTCGATAGATCAGAATGACATCTTCACTTCTGCTCTCACAGGTGAAGATGTCGTCTAGTATGCCTTAGCTAAACGTAATTATCTCTCTAACACAGATTAAGTACTCGTTTAATTCATATTGACTACCCGGGGAGTAAGAACACTTCATGAAGAAAACGATAAATGGAGGAACGGAAATAGACAGAGAGTGGTAATGAAAACGATCGAGACATTCAACATATCTATTTAGCGTCTGATACATGGTGTGTGAATGAAGAGATAAAGGAGATGAGATACAATGATGAAAAGAGATAGAAACAAATACAAACAAGCGCCAACATCTCGGCACCGATTTGGATGGAGATTTGCTTGCCGAAATGGATGGATTGTGTGGAAGGATGAGCTTCCCTCTTAAGCATGCTCAACCGATAGCAGGGATCTGAGTATAGAGCTTCACGACGGGGATCTGGCAGATTAACACTGAAACTCACCTCTCGGCCTTGTCTCTTCTTCTTTAGAGATTTCTTCAGTTTAACACTCAGCTCAACCTTTTTCTCAATATAATAGCAGCAATTAGCCCCGTATCAAGTATCCTTTTTTTCTGTGAATTCTATGGGGTATTTATAGGTGAAGATCTTTGACTCCGGCCTTGTGGTCCCTACTTGTTGTTATGAAAATTCCGAAGATGGAGGGATATTATTCCTTCTGTTATGCAATCAGACCGTCAAATCTGCACAACCATTAGGCATACACGTGGCACAATCCTCCACATTTGCGTTGCTCAGCTGCATCTTTCGATCGAGTGTTCGCATGCGATGTTGTTTTATTACCGTATGCGGTTGAAAGTCAACTCTGGATCGACTGTCGTATTGCGCCATCATTACGTTAATCGTCTTTTCATTGTTGATTGACGGGCGCAATGTGTCAGAGATGCGTTGGTCAGTTTGTCTTGAGCCTTATCGCAAGCGGTGACTTGGTTTCCTGTAAAACAGAGTAGAAATCTCCTCTTCTTCCATCTTAATGATGTTAGTGGGTGTAATTGTGATAATTCATAATTATTGTATTTCTAAGCTAATTTTCATACAAGTGGCACATATATATTCTCTTTTGGCCGCAATATCTAGATAAGGCAGTATAAATAACTTGTATTTCTTCAAGTTATCAAAATACAATAAATTAAAGATTACCTTTGAAGCTCCCAAAAACTGCTTTTCCTCACTGAATCTCGACCCAAACTCTTCCGAACCATCACTAAAGTTGACCTACTATCCTCTGGACTTAGAACCGGATTGTGGAATCTGGTGGATGAAGAAAACCGAGAGAGAGAAAGAGATGAATTTTTCTTTTTGGGTTTGGGTTATCTTTTCCTCAAAATAGTGTTTTTTTCAAGCCCAAATTTGAAAACAATTTTGGCAAAATGGAAAAAGTTTTTTCATCCAAATTGAAAGCCCAATTTATCGAAAAAAGCCATGCAACATTTGCATGAAACAAATCCATAAAAACCCAACACCTATAATCCACTATCTTAGTGGGCTTAATGTCTCCACTATAAGCCAACACCTAGCCCACTATTTTGTTAGTGGAATTATCCAACAAAAGTTTGGATTTTCCCACTAACTTTAGTCAAAGGGCAAAGTAGTCATTTTGTCAAAGTCAACCTTTGACCAAAAAGTCAACATTTTGACTTTTTATGATTTTTCCGGTGTTGACTAATTTTGACCTCCCGAGCATGAATCTGCATTCATTTTCTCGAAATTCAAATCACATTTGAATATAAGGTCGGTCAAAGTTTGACTTTTCAAAGTCAAAAGTCAACTCTTTGACTTTTTACATCTTTGACCATTTCCATTATTTCCAAGCTTCCGAATATGAACATATTCATATTCTTGATATTTAAATCACATTTAAATATTAAAGTTGTATCTCTAAACTGAAAACTGACTACTATATCACATACTTGTCGGTTTCTCTCTCTTCATCTTGTTCCTTAAGTTCCATTGATCCTCTAATGAACAATTGGTTTAAGGTCCAACCTATAAATCGAACTCCTCTCGAGTCAAGGAGAGGATGGGGCCCCTTGTTCAACACCTGGATTTAGTACTAAAGGGAACAACCTATCTACTATCCCTATAACGGGTAAGAGTGAATTCCGTCTTGCACCCTGTGTTCCCAGTTATCCACCTAATCTTACCCCTGAAATAGGAGGCTTATTGGGCTAGGGATAATGAGCTGCCCTCATCTATGTAGATCTAAGGATAATTTCGAGTGAATAGGAGTTCATAGTTAGCTCAAGATTAATATTAAGTTACCTAGGTCATCAATTAACGAAATAGTCAGTTTTATACATAAAACGACATTTAGAACGTAAAAAGTGACTATTTCATGGTTCAGTCTTATGTAAACTCTTTACATAGGATGCCTCCACTTTCAAGTCTCCACATGAACAATTTAGGATCACATCGTTTGTACTAACTACAAAATGGGTCACATCTATAGTGTCCCCAGAATAAGGCGCCCAACCTTAATCATATACTATAGACCATTTTGGCTACATATTTGAACTTGATCCACATTTATGTCACTACATAAAGTTCAAACTACATTAAATAGCCTCAGGACCTTAGTTTATTGGATTCAAGATTACAATCTCAATAACAATTTTATTGAAAAACAAAACAGAATATGTTTATTAATTTACAAACTATGAGTTTTAGAACATAAAATCCAACAAACTCCCACTTGGACTAAAACTCCTAGTGGAGTATCACAATGTTGAATTTAAGTGAGAAACATATGAGTACAATAAACATATGAATACAATAAACTAGGGCATATACCCAAAAGTTCTCCCACTTGTCCTAGTTTACAAACTTCGTAGACCTAGACTCTGTAGGTGACCTTCAAACACTTTAGCCGTGTGGGCCTTTGTAAAAGGATCAGCAATGTTTTGCTCAGAAGATATCTGGGCTACTACAACGTCTCCACGATGTACACATATGGTATTTGCACTCAATATGCTTGGCACGCTTGTGGCTTCTTGGTTCTTTTGAATTTGCAACTGCACCACTATTATCACAATATAGGGTGATAGGCAGATGCATATTTGGAACGACTTCCAAATCTGTCAAGAATTTTCTCAACCATACTGCTTCCTTTTGTTGCTTCACATGCAGCTACATATTCAGCTTCCATTGTGGAGTCCACAATACAATTTTGCTTCACACTTCTCCACACTACTGCTCCTCCATTCAGAATGAACACCGATCCCGATGTAGATTTTCTTGTATTTTTATCAGTTTGAAAATCAGAGTCAGTGTATCCAATAAGGATCAAAATCCTTAGTACCATACACGAGCATGTAGTTCCTCATTCTCCTAAGATACTTAAGGATATTCTTAACGGCAGTCCAATGATCATATCCAGGATTAGACTAATACCTACTGACTATCCCTACTGCGTAGCATATGTCAAGTCTAGTACATAACATTGCATACATCAGGCTCCCTACTGCAGAAGCATAGGGAATGCATCTCATATCCTCAACCTCTTAAGGTGTCTTAGGACATTGATCCTTTGACAAATGAATTCCATATCTATAAGGTAATAGACCTCTTTTGGAATTCTGCATCTTATACCTAGACAACATTTTGTCTATATAAGTTGCTTGAGACATGGCTAGTGTTCTGTTCTTGCGGTTCTGAATAATCTGAATCCCTAGAACATACTACGCATTTCCTAAATCTTTCATTTGGAACTGCGTTGCTAGCCATTTCTTGCTATCAGTTAGGTAACCTACTTCATTCCCAATTAGAAGAATATCGTCAACATATAAAACTAAGAATGCTATAGTAGAATTGACGATCTTCTTGTAAACACAAGACTCGTCAACATTCTGTTTAAAGCCATAAGATTTGATCGCAATATCAAATCTTATATTCCAAGATCTAGAAGCTTGTTTCAACCCATAAATCGATTTTTTGAAGCTTACAAACATTTTGTTCTTGACCCTGTGCAATAAACCCCTCTATACTCTCCTCGTGATTGTCGTTTAAAAAGGGTGTCTTGACATCCATCTGCCAAATTTCATAGTCATAAAAGGTGGCAATGGATAAGAGTATTCTAATCGACTTAAGTATGGCAACGGGAGAGAAAGTTTCTTCATAGTCCACTCCCTCTCTCTGGGTATAACTCTTTGTCACAAGTCTAGCCTTAAAAGTCTGTACTTTACCGGCTTGGTCTCGTTTTCTCTTGTAGATACAATTACAACCAATTGATTTTACATCATTTAGTTGATCTACAAGTTCCCAGACATAATTGAAGTACATAGACTCTATTTCAAGGTCCATGGCTTTGACCCACTGATCATGGTCCACATCTTTTATCGCCTGTTTATAGGTCGATGGATCCTCTATGCCGTCATCAAGTATGACGACTTGTGTTTCTATTAAACCCAAGTAACGGTCAAGCTGATGAATAACCCTCCCACTACGTCGATGCATTCTCAACTCTTGAGAAGGATGTGACTAACCAGATATACTAGTTTTATCTACTACTTTAGTGGATGAACTAGTTCTATCTATAGCATCTTTGGAAATTTCATTCAATACTAGTCTACTGCGAGGTTGATGACTTCTTATGTGGTCTTCCTCTAAGAATGTGGCATTTGTCGATACAAATACCTTATTCTCTTGAGGATCGTAAAATAGACCACCTTTTGTTTCTTTTGGATAACCTACAAATAGGCATAGTTTTGAAAGACGTTCCAATTTTTTAGGATTTTGCACCAACACGTGTGTCGGGCATCCTCAAATCCTAAAGTGAAGTAAACTGCCTTTACGCCCTTTCCATAGCTCATAAGGTGTTTCTGAAACACTTTTAGAGGGAACGTTATTCAAAATATAGATAGCAGTCTCTAATGCATGTCCCCAAAAGGAAGCAGGTAACTTAGCAAAGCTCATCAATGAGCAAACCATGTCTAATAAGGTTCAGTTTCTTCTTTCTGATATACCATTCTCCTAAGGCATACTAGGTGCAGAGAGTTGTGACTGGATCCCTTTTTCTATCAAATAGTCTTGGAATCGTATGTCCATATAATCTCCACCTCGATCTGATCGAAGTGTCTTAATTGTTTTACCTAACTGGTTCTCAACCTCAGCCTTATATTCTTTGAACTTTTCAAAAGAATAAGACTTGTGATGCATTAGGTAAATATGACTGATAACTTGTAGAAATACGAGTTATTTATACTGCCTTTTCTAGATATTGCGGCCAACAGAGAATAAATATGTGCCAATTGTATGAAAATTAGCTCAGAATTACAATAATTATAAATTACCGCAATTAAACCCACTAACATCTTTAAGATGGAAGAAAAGGAGATTTTAGTCTATTTTGCAAGGAACCGAGTCACCGCTTGCGCTCAAGGCTCAAGAAGAACTGATCAACGCATCTCTGTCACAATGCGCCCGTGTAACTTAAAATTTATATCTTTAAGCATGTGGACAAATATGTGATATTACTTCTAGATATGTGTTACTTATGAATATGCCTTGCATTGTCACAAGTTTCCTTACGTTGGAACCAAGTGTAATTCCACCGCAAGTTTCTCAGTGTGATCCGAGGTCGAATACAGGGACTGTTTGAGGTTATTGTGGTATGTTCGTGGTATATGCGACCAGGTTTTTCAATCTTTAAAGAGTGTTTTGTACAAGTATATAAAATTGCGGTAAAGTAAAGGAAAGCAGTAAAATGCAATAATAAAATAAGTATAGTAAACCTAAGCTAGATGATACATGATACAGGCTTCATGATACAAGATGCTAGGGTCCAGGCTGGCTATGAAGGTTATACAAAGAGCATGGAATGTGGCGGCAAGTCTTATGTATAAATAGAAAGAGAAAGATAAGGAATATAAACAACGCAAGTTTCTTAATGGCGTTGAAGTTATAAGTATGATTCCGCTTTTCTCTTGGTGTACACCTTTCAGTGATCGACCGCACTCCCATATGTCTATGGTGAATCAGAGACGAACGTAATGAACGCAAGGTTGCTTCCATGTCTGGAAGTACTACTTGCTTTAGTTAACGCATTCTTCTAACCTTCTCTCGATAGATTAGAATGGCATCTTCACTTCTGCTCTCACAGGTGAAGATGCCGGCTAGCATGCTTTAGCTACACGCAGTTATCTCTTTAACACAAGTTAAGTACTCATTTAATTCATATTAACTACCAGGGGATTAAGAAGACATCATGGAGAAAGTGATTCACGGAGGAACGGAAGTAGATAGAAAATGGAATATGAAAGCAATCGAAACATTTAATATGTCTATTAAGCATTTGATACATGGTGTGTGAATGAAGAGATAAAGAAAGTGAAATACAATGATGAAAAGAGATAGAACAGATACAAACAAGCACCAACGTCTTGGCAACGATTCTGGTGGAGATCTACTTACCAGATTGGATGGATCAGATGGATGGATGAGCTTCCCTCTCAGGCTTGCTCAATCGGTAGCAGGGTTCTCAGCACAGAGCTTCTCGGGGGGTATTCGACAAAATAGAACTAAGACTCACCTCTCGACCTTATCTCATCTTCTTCCCAGATTTCTTCAGTTAAGCACCCAGCTCAGCCTTTTCTCTCAACACTTTAGCAGCAATCAGCCTCGTATCCAGTAGCATATGTTTTCTCTGAAATCTATGGGGTATTTATAGGTGAGGATATTTGACTTCGGCCTTGTAGTCTCCACTTGTTGTTATGGAAATTCCGAAGATGGAGGAATATTATTCCTTCTGTTATGCAATCAGACCGTCAATTCTACACAATCGTTAGTTGTAGACGTGTCTCAATCCTCCGCTTTTGCATTGCTCAGCTGCATCTTTCGATCGTGAGTTCGCATGCGGTGCTATTTTTATTACCGTATGCAGTTGAAAATCAACTCTGGATCGACTGTCACATTGCGCCATCATTGCGTTAATCGTCTTTTCATTGTGGATTGACGGGTGCATTATGACAGAGATTCGTTGGTCAGTTCTTCTTGAGCTTTGAGCGCAAGCGGTGACTCGGTTTCCTGCAAAACAGAGTAAAATCTCCTTTTCTTCCATCTTAAAGATGTTAGTAGGTTTAATTGCGATAATTTATAATTATTGCAATTTTGAGCTAATTTTCATACAATCGGCACATATTCACTATCTTTTGGCATCAATATCTAGATAAGGTAGTATAAATAACTTGTATTTCTATAGGTTATCAGCCCATCAATCAACAATGAAGAGACGATTAACGCAATGATGGCGCAATGCGACAGTCGATCCAGAGCTGACTTTCAACCGCATGCGGTAATAAAAACAAAACCACATGCGAACTTACGATCGAAAGATGCAGCTGAGCAATGCAAAAGCGGAGGATTGAGACACGTGTACAAATAATGGATGTCCAGATTTGATGATCTTATTGCATAACAAAAGGAATAATATCCCTCCATCTTCGAAATTTCCATAACAACAAGTGGGGACCACAAAGATGGAGTAAAAGATCTTTACCTATAAATAACCCATAGATTTCAGGAAAAAAAATATTCTACTGGATACGGGGCTAATTGCTGCTAAAGTGTTGAGAAGAAAGGCTAAGCTGAGTGCTTAACTGAAGAAATCTGAGAAGAAATCGAGACAAGGCCAAGAGGTGAGTCTCAGTTCCATTCTATCAAATAGCCACCGAGAAGCTCTGTGTTGAGAACACTGCTACCGGTTGAGCAAGCCTGAGAGGGAAGCTCATCCATCCATCTGATCCATCCAATCCGGCAAGCAGATCTCCACCCGAATCGGTGCCAAGACGTTGGTGCTTGTTTGTATCTGTTCTATCTCTTTTCATCATTGTATTTCACCTCCTTTATCTCTTCATTCACACCATGTATCAAACGCTTAATAGATATATTAAATGTTTCGATTGCTTTCATATCCCATTTTTTGTCTACTTCCATTCCTCCGTCAATCACTTTCTGTATGATGTCTTCCAAATCCCCTGGTAATTGATATGAATTAAATGAGTACTTAACTTGTGTTAAAGAGGTAAATGCATTTAGCTAAGGTATACTAGGTGGCATCTTCATCTGTGAGAGCAGAAGTGAAGATGCCATTCTGATCTATCGAGAGAAGGTTAGAAGAATGTGTTAACTGAAGCGAGTAGTACTTCCAGACATGGAAGCAACCTAGCGTTCATTACGTTCGTCTCTGTTTCACCACAGACATGTGGGAGCACGGCTGATCACTGAAAGGTGTACGCCAAGAGAGAAACGGAACCATACGTATGGCTTCAACGCAATTAAGAAACTTGTGTTGTTTATATCAGTTATCTTTCTGTTTTTGTGTTGTACATAAGACTTGCCACTGCATTCTATGTTCTGTGCATAACCTTCAAAGCCAGCCTGGACCCCAGCATCTTGTCTCATGAAGCCTGTATCTTGTATCATCTAGCTTAGGTTTACGGTACTTATTTTATTATCCCATTATTTTTACTGCTTTCCTTTACTTTATCGCAACTTTTATATACTTGTACAAAACACTCTTTAAAGATTGAAAAACCCAGTCGTATATCACAAACATACCACAACAACCTCAAACAGTCCCTGTGTTCGACCTCGGATCACATCGAGAAACTTGCGGTGGAATTACACTTGGTTCCAACGTAAGGAAACTTGTGACAACGCATGGCATACTACAATAACATTCATAATTATCGCATATCTAGAGGTAGTATCGCATCATTTCGAGTATAGCATAGCGTATCTTTTTAGCATCAATCCTAGTGCATCAACAAGTTTATGGTGCCGTTGTCAGGGGAAGTGGTTAACGGTTTATTGTTTTAGTGTTTTTTTGGTATTTTGCAGGATAGATCTCATTGTACTGGCAGTTTAACGCGGAGAGCAACCTGGCGGTTTATAAGTCCTGGTGCTGAACCAGAATTCGAAACTGACCCTAAGATGGAGCGTACTTTTCGTGCAAGGGAACGTCAAAACCGAATTAGGCGAAAGAAGGCAGCAAGCATGGCGGACAACAATGATAATGCGGTACCAGTAGAGAATCAAGGAGTTGTTCGTCCAGCACAGGATCCTATATTCCTGGCAGCTGACCACAACATTCCCATGAGGAATTATGCGGCACCTACTTTGTATGATTTTTTGCCTGGAATCTCGAGGCCTACAGTGGTGGAGAACGCATGGTTCGAGATTAAGTCGGTCATACAGCAAATGATTCAAAATGTCAGACAGTGCGGGGGTCTGCAAGATGAAGACCCACACGCCTATTTGACTAGCTTTTTCGAAATATGCGGTAACTTTTCCTTACCTGGTGTAACCCCAGAGAGTATAAGACTGTATCTGTTCCCTTACACCTTGAGGGATGAAGCTAAGAGGTGGGCTCACTCACTGGAGCCAAATGAGATCACTTCATAGGATCAACTGGTAGAGCGGTTCATGAAGAAGTTCTTCCCACCTGCCATTAACGCAAGACGACGAAAGAATGTGCTGAACTTTGAGCAGATGGAGAATGAGACCCTAAGCACTACCTAGGTGCGATTTAGGAGACTAGTGAAAAATTTCCCACATATCGGGATCCCCGATTGCATCTTGATGGAAACTTTTTATAATGGCCTGAACCGAGCAACGCAGGCTATTGCTGAAATCACCGCGGCATGAGGTTTTATGGACAAAACATACACAGAGGCTAAAGTCATCCTTGACCACATCTCACGGAATATGGGTGACTGGATCGACGATGGATATGGAGGTCGAGGCATTGAGAGAAGGAAAAATGAAACAACCATTGTCCCTGTGGAGACAATGACCACGTTAGCCACTCAGATGGCTGCGGTGACCTCGATCCTCCAGTCAATGGCAATTAACCAAGGAGCCATTACTCAAAATCAGTGCAACCTGCTACACCAGATCAAGTGGCCACAATTAGTTACGTTAATTGTGGAGGGGCTCACAGAGCTGACATGTGCTCATTGACTCTTCAGCAAGTATGCACCATCCAGAACAACCCCTTCAGCAACATTGATAATCCGGGCTGGAGAAGCCATCCTAACTTCAGTTGGGGAGGCAATCCCAACCAGGGGGGGCAGTTAACCATCAAGGGGGCAGTAGAGGGAATCCTCCTTTTAACCACAATCAAGGCTAACCAAGGCAACCGCATAACCAGCAGTCATCATCATCAAACACCTCGGAAAGCTCATTGGAGACACTACTGAAGCAATACATTGATAAAAATGACGCAGTGATGCAAGTGCAGGCGTCTTCAATAAAGAGTCTGGAGATCCAAGTGGGCCAGCTGGCCTCTGAGCTAAGAAGTCGAGCATCGGGAACGTTGCCCAGCAATTCAGAAGCCCCGGGATCTATAGGAAAGGAGCAATGTCCTTAGGACATTGGGCAGGTAAGTCTGATCGCCTGCGGAGATATGGATTGCGATCACCCATGACAACGCAAATTTTCGGTCCATATCTCAATACTATGTTTAATGCTTTCTCAAATTTCTGTCTATTTGAATTCTGAATTTTGTCTTTGATTCTGCATTTAATTCATTCTTGACTTTATGAATTTATGTCCTCATTTACTTCTTTGCCTTTAATTCTATTTTGTCTTTAATTCTTTGAGTTTTTATGTAATTAATGTGTTGAGCTTTAATGGTGAATGATTGTGTAATAAAGAAGATTTATTGTCGCAAGTCATCGCACTTGCGTTGATGAAATAATAAAAGAAAATCAAACAATTAATAACAAGTATGCAAGGCGATAATGGACGCATCTCAAGCTAATAAGAGTTGCTTTGCGTTCACCTAACTCAACTGTATTGAGTTGAGGGGTGTGTTGCGCTCGTATATGTTCTTTGCTCGTCCTTAGCTAAATGCACTATGTTGAGGTATCATCCAGAAATGCGTTTGGTTAAGGGGTGTGTTGCGGGGATATATGCGTTGTTGCCCGTCCTCAACGAAAATGCATTTGTGTTGGTGAGCACAATGCGTTAATCTTTATCTTGCGTCCATTCAAATAAAATATTAAAGAAAATTCTTTTTTGTAATTTGGGTGAAGTCCAATCATTTCGTATCCCAAAGTAATGATGATTCGGTAGACGAAAGGACATTTTTTCTGAAATTCCATAAATGAGGGAAATTGATCAACGCGCCTTTTGAGCTGCTCGAGGCCTGTCGCCACAAAACTCGTGTTGGGCCCACCACGGCCCAACCTATAAAAAGAATCCTTTCCCTCACTGTGAAACTTTACCTGATTTTGCAAATCAAAAACCCTAGCGCCTTTGCATCCAGACCTTCCTTCTTCCCCAGCATTCCAGCGTTTCACCAGTCATCCCAAGTTCATATCCATGGCTGACCAAACTCTTAACCAATCTGCTTCACCATCCACCCCTGACCAAGTAGCCATGTGAAAGGTAGCATTTTTGGCTGCCAGTCGCAGACTCGCCACCCAAGCCCACGCTATCCCCGGACTTGCCGAGAGAGCCTGGAGAAACCCTCTGGTCGTTAGGCCTCTTCTGTTCAAAAGAGGAGGGAGCACTGAGAGCATTCCTGTTCCAATACCTGCCATCTCGACTGTGAGTGAAAGGAAGAGACGCGGTGATACGGAGGTGTTTGGCAATATTCTGAATACCTTGGAGCTAGGAGGTGGACTGCCCGAGGTTGGGATTGTAAATCAACCACTGCCTATGGAGGAAGAGACAGTGGTGATGGTGAATGGAGTAATGGTGGCGGAGGCAATGGCGATTGAAGAAGAAACGGGAAAAGGTGTTTTGGCCCCAGAGATTCCTGAGGCGATTGCCAACATAGAAGCCTATGACGGAACTCCAAGAAGAGAAGAAGAAGAGATTGCGATGGAGGAGGCCAGGAAGGAAAGAAAGAAGAAAAGAAAATGCGCCGGCGTGAAGAGAGGCACCTGAGAAAAGAAGAGGAAGTGAGGCAGAGGGCTGTGAGCCCAAAGATAGATGGAAAATCAACCTTCGTAAGGGAGGATAGGGGGGAAACAACACAGTTAATGGAATCGGCACAACCCGAGACAACACAAATGGTTACGACCGATGAAGGAGAAGAAGCAGAGGGAACCCCCCTAATGCGGCGTCGCAAGGAGAATGCACCGTAAAGGTCCACTATTGACCCTTAGAGATTAATTTTGGCATTGGAAGAGAAAGAGAGAAAAAGAAAAGAAGAGGAGGAGAAGCAAGAAAAGATGGAGAGGGGTAAGCTCATCATTGTAGAAGGGGATAGAAGAAGAAGATTGGAGTTTGAAGAAATGCGACGCAACAATGAGCTTACCAGACTTGAAAGGATACGGAAGCGCGAGGAGGAACAGTGTCTATTGCTGGCCTCTGAGCAATTTGAAGAAGAATTTGCAAGAAAATAAAGAGAAGAAGAAGAAGAAGATAGGAGGAAGAAAGAAGAAGAGGACGGATTATTGGAGGAAGAGAAAAGGAAAAAGCGCGAAGCCAATAAGCGGTGCTTAAACAAGAAGAAGGGAAAAGAACTCACAGAGCGCGAGAAGAAGGAACAATGCAAAGGCGGGAGAAGAAACAAAAACAAGCAGCCCGCCTTACGTTGGCTAAGGAAAGAGGCAAGGCAATCGCAGAAAGCATCGAACCTGCACCGGCCAGGAAGCATTCATCAAGGAAAAAGGAGAATGATGATATGTTGATCGAGATGGGCTTCTTTCCTGCGCCGAATCCACTACCTGACCTTATCATGAGCGTAATTGTGGAACATGGGTGGGACACGTTCTGCCAATGCCCATCCATCATCATGCCTCAGGTGGTGCGGGACTTCTACCGCGGGCGTCTTCATGGAAACAAGGATGCGGTGACCTTTAAAAGAGAAACAATATCCTTCAGTGCAAGGGACATCAATGAAATATATCAAATGAAAGACAACCCTGATGCACTAGGGAATAAAATTATTGATGATCCCACGGAGCAACAGATGGAAGACGCGTTGAGGATATTAACACAACCAGGCACGAAGTGGTCGGTCTCGCTTAAAGGCATCTGCCCTCTGGAGGTCAAGTCCTTGCTTTCGGAGAGAAGGCTTTGGGTTTACCTGGTCAAGAAGCGACTGATCCCAACAACGATAGAATTATATCATGGGATCGGGTCATGGTCGCATACTGCATCGCACGCAACATTCCTATTGACGTAGGGCAGTTGATCGCAAGGCAGATCAGATCATTGGTGGGGCATATCTAGGGGCAGTACTTCTTCCCGTGGATCATTTCAAGTTTGTGCCTGTTTATGGGCATAGGCATTGATGAGGAGCCCATGCCAGAAGTCCACGGCCTCATCAACATAAAAATCTTGAGGCTGCTCCTCAAAGACCCCACATTACCCCGAGCTGCTAGCAAAGAGGCCCGCGATCGATTTGAATGCGTCGCAAGAACCCAGGCCAAAAAGACGATGCAGAGAAGATAAGGGAAAGGAAAGGGTTCAAGAGTCACCAATGCAAGATCTAGACCCTGTGAACCCTCTTCCCTTAGTCATTTGCCCTTCAAGTCCTCCTAGCTCACCCGCCCAACCTTTTTCTCCACTTCACAAACATTTTACCAATCTCCTCCTTGTCCCAACCTCCTCACCTACTTATCCAGCAGCCCTACATTCACCATAGCAGTATCACCGCAACCTACCATTCCACCATCGCAAGTTAATGACCCGCACGATTTGGGTGAAGGCACCTCTGCCCAACCCCAAAACGATGCGGCGAGACATCGTAGGCACAACCCTCCATCACCTCCATGGCTGCTGAGTTAGCAGAAATGAGAACCCTCTTCTCCCAACAACTTTTCTCTCAACAACAACACTTGTTCAACCAGCGATTTGAGGTAGTAATGAAGCGCATTGATGATATTCAACACAGTGCTGCCACATCAAGAGAGGCGCTGATCAACATGCAGCGCAACATTTATAAAGTCCATATGCACCAGAGACTGATTGCGGAGCGTAATCAAGAGTACTTCAACTTTCTCACCGCATATCTTCATGGTCCGATGGTTCCCCTACATCTTCAGCAGCACTTAAATTTTGAAGAAGCTCCTCTTGCACCACCTCAAAATCCGCCTCCAGACCCGCCAGCCCCTCAGCAATAATCCTCCTATATTTTTTCTCTTCTATGCGACCATTATATATTCTTTTAAATTCATTTATTCTTTTATGAGTTAATCGAATTCTTTAATTCCTGTACAGGCACAAAATTTTATATTGCGTTAATTTGTAATTAATTGTATACTTTGTTAATATTCAATACAATGAGTACATATTCACTCCATTTTTGCCTGTGCCTTTTTCTTTATCATCCTTTGTCAATACTTGCGATGTTCTCAATCTTTTACTTTTGTGTTCTTTATTGCGTTGCTATGATGTATCATATATTTATACTTAGAAACATTTCTCATAATTTGTAAATTCTGACTAACACTTAGTTAATTCTTAGTTTAGCAGTATTTTACCTTTTATCTTTCAAAGTTCTGCTCAAACCTTTTTTTTTTTTTTTTGAAATTTTATTCTAAGTGTTTGTCTAGTCTATCCAAATAATGCAATGAGGACCTTGCTCATCTTTAAATTTGGAGGTGGTGAAGGTCTAAACAGATAAGATCAGAATGTGCAGCATTTAAAAAAATGCGTTCGCTTTCAAAAAAAAAAAATCATACAAAGTTCCAATGTTAGCGCAAGGGAAATCCTTAAAAATATTCCCAACCTGATAAGAGTTTAGTTGTGAAAGGAGCCGGCTCATAGTTGGATGTTCGTATGACACCTATAGGAGCAAGCCAAAACGAAGGTGGGTTTCCAAGAATAACGCAGTATGAAATAGAAAAGAAAAATAAATGCAAGAGACAACTCCTCTGAATATCATGAGTTAAAGTTGAAATTGGCAAACAACCGTCGTTGAATGTTCGCATGACACCTATGGGGATAGGCCAAAACGAAGGGTGTAACCATGACCAACAGTTTCTAATAAATAACGCAAAGTTTTGACCACCGCATAGAGATATATCGAGTTGTTTTGATAAAGAAGAGATAAACATTCTATTTTGAAAACTAGAAAAGCATCTTTGAGCAGAATTTTGTTAAATAGAAGAATAAAGTAGGGCTTTGTTAAGAATTAGCAAGGATAGGAAGAAATTGCGATGTCAAGTAATGTGCCTAAGTATAACATTCAGAGCAACCAATCGACGCAAAAATATAGGATAGGAATTAAGCTTTATTGCCTAAGTAGAAGATATGCTTGAGGACAAGCATATATCTAAATTTAGGAGTGTGATAACTTGTAGAAATACGAGTTATTTATACTGCCTTATCTAGATATTGCGGCCAAAAGAGAATAAATATGCGCCAATTGTATGAAAATTAGCTCAGAATTACAATAATTATAAATTATCGCAATTACACCCACTAACATCTTTAAGATGGAAGAAAGGGAGATTTTACTCTGTTTTGCAGGAAATCGAGTCACCGCTTGCGCTCAAGGCTCAAGAAGAACTAATCAACACATCTTTGTCACAATGTGCTCGTCAATCAACAATGAAGAGACGATTAACGCAATGACGGTGCAATGCGACAGTCGATCAAGAGCTGACTTTCAACCACATGCGGTAATAAAAACAACACCGCATGCAAACTCACGATCGAAAGATGCAGCTGAGCAATGCAAAAGCGAAGGATTGAGACACATGTACAACTAACGGTTGTGCAGATTTGACGATCTAATTTCATAATAGAAGGAATAATATCCCTCCATCTTCGAAATTTCCATAACAACAAGTGGAGACCACAAGGCCAGAGTCAAAGATATTCACTTATAAATACCCCATAGATTTCAGGAAAAAAAAATATGCTACTGGATATGGGGCTAATTGCTGCTAAAGTGTTGAGAGAAAAGGCTGAGCTGAGTGCTTAACTGAAGAAATCCGGGAAGAAGACGAGACAAGGCCGAGAGGTGAGTCTCAGTTCTATTCTGTCAAATACCCGTCGAGAAGCTCTGTGTTGAGAACCCTGCTACTGGTTGAGCAAGCCTGAGAGGGAAGCTCATCCATCCATCTGATCCGTCCAATCTAGCAAGCAGATCACCACCTGAATCGGTGCCAAGACGTTGGCGCTTGTTTGTATCTGTTCTATCTCTTTTCATCATTGTATTTCACCTCTTTAATCTCTTCATTCACACCATGTATCAAACGCTTAATAGATATATTAAATGTTTCGATTGCTTTCATATCCCATTTCCTGTCTACTTTCGTTCCTCCGTTAATCACTTTCTCCATGATGTCTTCCTAATCCCCTGGTAGTTAATATGAATTAAACGAGTACTTAACTTGTGTTAAAGATGTAAATGTGTTTAGCTAAGCCATGCTAGGCAGCATCTTCACCTGTGAGAGCAGAAGTGAAGATGCCATTCTAATCTATCGAGAGAATGTTAGAAGAATGCGTTAACTGAAGCGAGTAGTAGTACTTCCAGACATGAAAGCAACCTAGCGTTCATTACGTTCGTCTCTATTTCACCACAGACATGTGGGAGCGTGGCCGATCACTAAAAGTTGTACACCAAGAGAAAAACGAAACCGTACTTATGGCTTCAACACAATTAAGAAACTTGTGTTGTTTATATTAGTTATCTTTCTCTGTCTGTGTTGTACATAAGACTTGCCGCTGCATTCTATGTTCTTTGCATAACCTTCACAGCCAGCCTGGACCCCAACATCTTGTCTCATGAAGCCTGTATCTTGTATCATCTAGCTTAGGTTAACAGTACTTATTTTATTATCACATTTTTTTACGGTTTTCCTTTACTTTATCGCAACTTTTATATACTTGTACAAAACACTCTTTAAAGATTGAAAAACCCGGTCGCATATATCACAAACATACCATAATAACCTCAAACAGTCCCTGTGTTCGACCTCGGATTACACCGAGAAACTTGCGGTGGAATTACACTTGGTTCAAACGTAAGGAAACTTGTGACAACGCATGGCATACTACAAGAACATTCATAATTAACACATATCTAGAGGTAGTATCGCATCATTTTGAGCATAGCATAGCGTATCTTTTTAGTATCAATCCTAACACATCAACAATGAACATACCTTGAATAATCATCAATAAAACTGATGAAATATTCATACCCACCTCGAGCTTTGACATTCATCGATCCACAGAGGTCCGAATGTACGAGCTCTAAGGGTATTGTGGCTCTGAGACCTTTTCCAGTAAAAGATCTCTTAGTCATTTTTTCCTCAAGACAAGACACACATGGGGGTAAAGAATTGTCTTCTAACTGATTTAAGAGTCCATTCTTAACCAATATCTTAATCCTTTTGAGACTTATATGGCCAAGTCTTAAGTGCCATAAATAGGCATTAAAAGAAACTTTTTGTCTTTTATTCTGAGTTTCGGCTGGATTTAGCTAGCATTTCCTAAGATTATGCACAAGTTATGCGATCATGCTACACACAAATAACAACACATCATCTCCCAATGCAGAATGCCATAATTCCTATTTCTAGGACGCATGCGATGTATACGAAAAAGTCGATAGGACTTATGTCTAAGCCTCTATTCTTGTCTATGCAATGATGAATGATACACACATAAAACAAAGTGACCGCATACGATCATATCCTATTTCTAGGGTGCATGTGATGTGTAAATAGCGATAGAACTTATGTCTAAGTTCTATTTCTTGCTTATGCAGTTCTAATCTGACTCTCTCAAGCCTAGATTCTAATTTGACTCTCTCAAGTCTAGATTCTATCTTTAGACTACTCTCTCAAGTATCTCTAAAGGGTGAATGACACATACATAAGACAAGATGATCGCATAAAATGTAAATCTTAAATCATGCTAACTAAATACTTCTCAACCTATTCAGAAATTTAGCTACTCATGTGAAGTATGGACAGATAGAACATAGACTGAAATGAGATTTCCATTTTCTATAAATAAAGTACTGAATACAAAATAACAAATGGAATTGAGAGATAAGAAGCCCGGTAAGCAATGTCTTGCTTCCCGTGGCCTTTTACACTAATCTTTTTCACTCCAACTTTGTTCTCGATGTGTATTCTTGCTCTCGCAAGTGTTGGCCCTCTCTTCTTTGTGACACTTTCTGATAATCTCTCGATCTGTCTGGGAATGATCTCTCAGCTTCCTCGTCTTCATGTTCGTCTCCGTCTTCTAAGTATATGTACGAGTATGTACGTGAACGGACTAACTAACTCTCTAACTTCTTAACTTGTTGACTTTTTTTACACTGGTGGCCTTCAGTATTTATAGAGCTCAAGGTGAACCAGCCTTTCTTTCTATTGATTGCAATGATGGGTGATATTAATTCTCCTCCTTTGATGCGTTGATTAATGGTCACCGAAAGTTGAGTGTACTTGCTACAGTGTGGCTTTAACGACTTGTCAACTAAATTCGGATTCGACCGTCATCAGCTTTCCGTCCCATCATGATTTATTATGTTGTCACCTTGATGCGCAGTCTTTATGCGGCCACCTTTTTAAGAAACTTCTCAAAATTACATACGATCGCATGACTTTGCGATCACAATCTTCAACCGCTTTGATGCCTAGTTCCTTTGGATCACAATTTTACTTGCACCATCGCATTTTTCCTGCACAGAATAAGTAAATTAACTACTTTTATGCGATGGGTGCATGCGATCGCAATTCCTTTTAGTTTAGCACTTTTGGACATGATATTGCTTATTTTATCGTCGCATTGTCTCATTGTTTTACTTATTTGAGTTATAATAACTTGTATTTCTACCCGTTATCAGCATCCTTAAATAGAGTTGGCCAATAATACTCGCTTTGTAAAACTTTTGCTGCTGTGCCTTGACCTCCGAAATGTCCGCCATAGGGTGAGTCATGACATTGAGAAAGTATGCGCTGAAAAGCAGTCTCTGGCACATAGAGTCGCAAGATCTGGTCTGACCCCCTCCTGTAAAGATTCGGCTCATCCCAGTAGTAGAATTTACATTCATGCATAAGCCGCCTCTTTTGGTGGGCTGTGTAATTTTTCGAAAATTTCTCACAGAACAGGAAATTGACAACATCTGTGTACCATTGTAATTCTTCAAGATTGAATAGTTGCTCGTCTGGAAAGGATACGTTCACCTCCGACTGGATGTGGTCTACTTCCGGATTCACCTCCAATGGGTTCTCCGTTCCCTTGCGGTCAATTATCTCCATGTTGAATTCTTGGAGGAGGAGAACCCATCGGATTAGCCTCGGCTTTGCATCTTTTTTGGTCATTAAATATTTTATTGTCGAGTGGTCGGTGTGAACTATAACTTTGGATCCCAATAAGTATGGTCTAAATTTTTCAAGCACAAAGATTACCACAAAAAGCTCTTTCTCTGTGGTAGTTGATAACTTGTAGAAATACAAGTTATTTATACTGCTTTATTTAGATATTACGGCCAAAAGAGAGTAAAGTTGCGTCAATTGTATGGAAATTGGCTAAGAAATATAATAATTATAAATTGTCGTCAATACACCCACTAACACCATTGCGATGGTAGAAAAGAATATTTCAAGTCTGTTTTGTAGGATATCCAGTCACCGTATGCGCTCATGACTCAAGAGAGAAAGATTAACGCATCTACGTCGCATTGCACCCATCAGTCAGGAATGAATAGACGATCAACGGAATGATGGTGCATGCGACAATCGATCCAGAGCTGAACTTCAACTGCATGCTGTAATAAAAACAACACCACATATGGGCACACGATCGAAGATGCAAATGAGCAGTGCAATCACGGAGGATTTTGACACATGTACAACTAACCGTTGTGCATTTTCGACGAACTGATTGCATAACAGAAGGAATATTTATTCCACCATTCTCAAAATTTCCATAACAATAAAGTGGGGACCACAAGTCATAGAGTCAAAGCTTTCATCTATAAATACCCTCAAAGAGTTCACTGAAAAAATATACTTGACACGGGATAATTGATACGAGGCTATTGAGAGAGAGGCTAATCTGAGTGTTGATCGGAGAAGATCGGGAAAGAAAAGAGACAAGGCCGAGAGGTGAGTCTCAGGGTGAATCGTTCCAAATCCCCACCATGAAGCTCTGTACCTAGATCAACTCTACCTGTTGAGCATCCTTCCATTCACTCCATCTACGCCGGCAAGCAATCTCTCCATCCAGATCGGTGTCAAGACATTGGCACTCTTTTGTATCTATTTCTAACTCTTATTCATGAATTGTATTCCATCTTCTGAGTCTAAATCATTCACAATCATGTATTAGACACTTGATTTTATAATTAAATGTCATGATCACTTTCATTTCCACATTTCTGTCTATTTTCGTTCCTCCATTAATCACCTTATCCACGATGTTTTCTTAATCCCTTGGTGATTAATATGAATTAAACAAGTAACTTAATCTGTGCTAAAGAAATAAAGATGTTTAGCTAAAGCATGCTAGACGGCACCTGTGAGAGCAGAAGTAAAGATGCCATTTTGATCTGTCGAGAGAAGGTTAGAAGAATGCGTTAACTAAAGCAAGAAGTACTTCCAGAGATGGAAGCAACCTTGCGTTCACTACGTTCGTCCCTGTTTCACCACAGAGATGTGGGAAACGCGACCGATCACCGAGGGGTGTACGCCAAAGGAAAGCGGAACCATACTTATATCTTTAACGAAATTAAGAAACTTGCATTGTTTATATTAATTATCCTTTCTCTTTCTGTTTCGCACATAAACCTTGTCACCACATAACACGATCTTTGTATATTCTTCATAGTCAGTCTCAACCTCGGTATCTTGTATCATGTAACCTGTATCTTGTATCATCATAGCTTAGGTTTATTTTATCGCACTTTACTTTTATCGCAATTTACTTTATTATCGCATTTTTATCACTTATCTTTACTTTACTGCACAATTTACTTTATTGCATGTACAAACAACACTTTTATTAAATTGAAAAACCCCTGGTCGCATATATCACAAATATAACGCAATTAACCTAAAACAATCCCTGTGTTCGACCTCGGATCACAACGAGAAACTTGCGGTGAAATTATACTTGGTTTCAATGCAAGGAAACTTATGACAACGCACAGCATACTAGAAGAACATTCATTAATAACGCATATCTAGAAGTAGTATCGCATATCATCGCAATCATCCATGCGTTGTATGACATAAGAAGATTAATTTTATTCATTCATATTCATACATGCGTTACAAGTTTATGATGAGCTTATATGATGATAAAGTCCCTAAAATCAGCGTGTCAAGTTTATGGCGCCATTGTCGGGGAATTAGTAACGGGAACATGGACTTGCAGCTTAGACTAAAATCTATGTCATCAAGTTTATGGCACCGTTGCTGAGGAACTGGTAACGGGAACATGGACTTGTAGCTTAGACTAAAATCTATGTCATCGGTAGTGTAGTTTTCCTGGGTGGAGTTCAATATTCTGCTCACATATGCGATGCAGTGCAACATCGTCTTTTCCTTCTATGCTAACACTGCACCCATCGTATAACCGCTGTCATCACACATTAACTCAAATGGCTTTGTCCAATTGGATGTGATCAAAATAGGTGTTGTGATTAATGTGTTCTTCAGTACTTTCAATGCATTGAAGCATTGTGAATCAAAGTCAAAAGTTTTGTCGGCCTCTAGCAACGCACTCAACGATCGAGCTATCTTAGAGAAGTCCTTCACAAATCGTCGGTAGAATCCTGCATGTCTCAAGAAACTCCTTATAGCCTTCACATTTACTGGAGGTGGAAGTTTTTCAATGGCCTTAATTTTTGCTTTATCCACCTCTAGCCCTTCCTTAGAAACCTTGTGCCCAAACACAATTCCTTCGTTAACCATGAAATGGCATTTCTCTCAATTCAGAACCAGATTGGTCTCTTCGCATCGTCTTAGTATCTTCTCCAAGTTTTTTAGATAGACTTCATATGTTTGCCCGTAAACTGAGAAATCGTCCATAAAAATTTCTACTGAATCCTCGAGATACTCGGAGAAGATTTCCATCATGCACCTCTGAAACATGCTCAGCGCATTGCATAATCCGAACGGCATGCGGCAAAAAGCAAACATTCCATATGGGTAGGTGAATGTGGTCTTGTCTTGGTCTTCTGGTGCGATCATTATCTAGTTGTGCCCACATACCAGTCAAGAAAACATAAGTAGTCATTTCCTGCTAATCGGTCTAGCATTTGATCAATAAAAGGTAAAGGGAAATAATCCTTCTTCATCGCCACATTAATCTTTCGATAGTGCATGCAAATCCGCTAACCAGTGACAATTATCATTGGTATTAATTCGTTGTTTGTGTTCGGGACTACCGTCATTCCACCCTTCTTGGGAACGCATTGCACCGGGCTAACCCACGGGCTATCGGCGATTGGGTATATGATGCCTTCATCCAACCATTTAATAATCTCCTTTTTTATAACCTCCTTCATCACAGAGTTCAGTCTGCGTTGAGGTTCGATAGACCCTTTTTGGTTTTCTTTGAGATGAATTCTGTGCATGCAGTATGCTAGGCTAATTCCTCTTATATCTGCTAGCGTCCACCCGATTGCTTTTATATACTTCTTCAAAATGTTGATCAGTGCATTTTCTTATTCTTCTGGTAGCGCAGAGGATATTATCACCAGCAAGGTTTCATTTTTCCCAAGGAAAACATACTTCAAATGACTTGGCAGAGTTTTCAACTCCAAGGTAAGTGATTGTTCTAAGGAAGGTTTTTGTATTTTTCTCTCTTCGTTCAAATTCAAATTTTTTTCATGGCTTGATATCTTCGTGATTACATGGCAGGTTTCTACGGATATTGTCATATCCTCTCCTTCTTCATCTTCTTCTTCGAACTCCATCTCTTCATCGCAACTGTGTTCATTGTTAGATTCTAATAGATCTTCCTCTTGTGGATACTTCAACGCCTTTATGTTGTTAAACCTGAGCTTCTTCCCATTTATACTCATCGTGATCTCTCATTTGTGCACATCAATTTGGGCACGACCAGTAGATAGAAATGGTCGTCCCAATATGATAGGCACATCTTTGTCCGCCTCATAGTCTAGAATGATGAAGTCTGCTGGTAGAATGAATTTATCGATTATGACCAAGACATCCTTCAACTTTCCCTCAGGGTAAACTAGGGACCTGTCCGCAAGCTAGAAAATCACCATCGTGGGTGTCAGTTGCCCCACATTCAACTGTTTGAAGATTGAAAGGGGCATAAATTTATGCTGGCCCTAAGATCGCATAGAACTTGATCGATATAGATCCCGCCAATTGAGCAGGGTATCGTAAAGCTTCCCGGGTCGCTCATCTTCGATGGGATTATAGTGTTGGATTTCTGCGTCAATGGCACCATAGCGAACTTTCCTGTGCTTCTTTTCTTTGACACCATATCCTTCAAAAACTTGGCATATTTTGGCATCTGCTCTATCGCTTCTGTAAATGGGATGTTGATGTGTAGTTGTTTTAATAATTCCAGAAAGCGATGATACTTCCCTTCATCATTTTGTTTCTTTTTCAATCTTTGAGGGAATGGTGGTAGTTGTACCTTCATTTTTCGTGGTCTAGAGGTTTGAAGGTGGTCACAACTTCCGGTTCCATCGTCGCGGGCTCTTCTGCTTAACGGTTTCTTGGATTCCATCGCATTTGGATTGGTCCTGCTAGGTTCCGCTGTCGTTTCTCCACTTCGCAGGGTGACTGCTTAACAGTGCTCTTTCCCTGTGTTGCCTGATGCATTGTGAATATGATGCAATAATGGTGTATATTGCAATGGTGAATTATGTGTTGCACATGCAAGTTCTCCTAGTAAAATCCAGGTATAAATCCTACTAGGTTGCCTGGTAAGTCCAGGGTCAAACACAGGGACTACTAAGACAATATGAGATGGTAAGTTTTGATTCTTTTACGGTGACAAAAACAATAAGTTGGTTGGTATGTTTGTTTAGAATATAAATCCTATGCGACGGAGTTGAGTAAAGAGTTAATGACAGCGAAAGTTACAATGAGTATACGGGAACGGGTTGAGAAGGGTTTTAGCTAACACTTCCTAAGATTGCGTTCAAGTTATGCAATCATGCTACACACATACAACAGCATGTCATCTCTCAATGCAAATGCCATAGTTCCTATTCCTAGGATGCATGCGATGTATACGATAATGTCTATAGGACTTATGTCTAAGCCTCTATTCTTATCTATGCGATGATGAATGATACACATATACACAAGGCGACCGCATACTATCATATCCTATTTCTAGGGTGCATGCGATGCATGATAGCAAACATAACTTATTTCTAAGTCTCTATCTCTTGCTTATGCGTTTCTAATCTGACTCTCTCAAGCGTAGATTCTAACCTGACTCTCGCAAGTCTAGGTTCTTTCTTTAGACTACTCTCTCAAGTATCTCTAAAGGGTAATGGGCGCATACATAAGACAAGATGATCGCATAAAGTGAATATCTTAGGTCATGTTAGCTAAATACTTCTCAACCCATTCAGAAATTTAATTACTCATGCGCAATGTGAAGAGATTGAATAGATGTAGAGATACAAATTCCATTTTATAGATAAGTTAGAATACAAAACAACAATGGAAGATAGGGATAAGAGCCTAGTAGCAATGTCTTGCTTCCCGAGGCTTTTACACTGTATTTTACTCTACTCTGTCCAAAAGAATGTTCTTGCTTTCGCAAGAGTCGGCCCTCTCTCCGTTTGCAGCCCTTCCCAGCAGTCTCTTGTGCTAACCAGGAATGATCCTTCGGCGTCTTCTCTCTTCGCTCGCCTCTGCCTTCTAAGTGTAAGAATTACATACTACAGCTATCTATGATCTATCTTCTATGTATATAGCGAATGGGAACAACTGGAACTTGGAACCCAAAATTCTGAACTCTCTTAACACAGGTGGCCTTCGGTATTTATAGAGCTTTAGGGTGAAGAGCTTTTCTCTCAAATGATTGCAATGATGGGAAGTCATTAAATCTCTGCCTGATGCGCTGATTACTGGTCACCAAAAAGTTGAATGTACTTGCTACAATGTGTCGTTAACGGCTTGTCAACTAAATTTGGATTCGATCGTCATCAACTTTCTGTCCCATCATGATTTATTAAGATTTCACCTTGATGCGCCATCTTTATGCGGCCACCTTCTTGAGCAGATTTTTGTGGGTGCATACGATCGCATAGCTTTGCGATCACAATCTTCTAATGTGCTCGAGCGCCGAATTCCTTGGATCGTAATTTGATTTGCGCCAACACATTTTCTTGCACAAAATAAGAAAAGCAGTTGCTTTAATGCAATGGGCGCATGCAATTGCAATATTCTCAACTTAATGCTTTTGGACACGATTTTGCATATTTTTATCGTCGCATTCCCACACTGTTTTATATATTTGCATTTTAATAACATGCATTTCTGCCCGTTATCATTGCCCGGGTTGCGTGGGAGCTAGTTGAGCTCGACAGTGTCCCCTGCGGTCTATTTTTCAGCTCTCCCGCAATCTGTCCTATTTGGATTTCTAGATTGCGGATGGAAGTCACCTGATTCTAGAGAACCATCTCATTCTTTTCAATGTATTGTTTTAATAGGTTCTCCAGAGAGGATGATGGCGGTGCTTGTGAGCTATTGGCTTGTTGTTGCTGTTGACCGTTAGTTCGTTGAAAAAATCCTGGTGGTCCTTCTTTACGTGCCATAGGTTGGTAAACTTGTTGTTGGTTATTTTCCAAGCAAAATTAGGGTGGCTTCTCCACTCGGGGTTGTATGTATTTGAGAAAGGGTTGTTCTTTACAAAGTAGATTGACTGGGGGTTCCGTGGACATTCTTCACTCGGATGCGATTCTCCACGTGTAGCATAACTTGTGTTTGTCTATTAAATTGCGTTGACTTGCCCTCTTTGCATTCCAGGATTGTTGACTATGATGCCTTGTAATGATGGCACCATTATTTGCATTACCTTCTCTTGGTTTTATTCGTTGATCGCTTTCCTACCAATCTTCATGATTTTTTTATATGCGATCAAGACTGTTTTTAGCCTCATCATAAGCCTTGTCTAGCAGACCGCCTGCTGCTGCCACATTGGCAGCTGTTTGCTATGCAGGATTTAATCCATGGTAAAAAATTTCCATCTGGAGGCAATCTGGTAATCCGTTGTGCGAACAATCTCGCACTAATCTTTTAAACCTCACCCACACGTCGCTAAGCGATTCGTCTTCTTCTTATTCAAAAGTTTGTGATTAACTTCCTCCTTCTTGCATTTTCCGTAGGAGGGAAATACTTCTTCATGAACTTCTCGACAACCTGTTCCCACGAAGTTATCTCTCCTGGTTCGAGGGAATATGCCCATTTCCTTGCTTGATCGCATAACGAAAATGGGAATAGCGTGAGTCGAACTTCTTTAGCAGAGATATTCAGGAACACAAAAGTGTTACAAAATTCATTAAAGCTCCGAAGATGGGTGTGCGGATCTTTGCCACGTCATCCACTAAACTGTCCGACTGTCTGGATCATCTAAAACATAACCTGCTTCATCTCAAACCTTGATCCGTCCAAAGCTGGCCTCATGATTCCTGGGCAGAAATCATACAGGTTGGGTGACGCATTGTCCCAGATGGGTCTATTGTGGTCATTCACTAGGAGGATAGAATATTTCATAATGTTGTTCGCATTTGCGGCTCTTTCTTCCGGTTATTCCTCCATTCTGGGAGTTCTTTCTTGTTGTTGTCGGCGGTTGTTTCTCTGTCTTCTTCAGAATGTTCTTTCGATCTCTTGGTCGTAGTTGGGCTCAGGAGCGTGTCCTAGCGACACCTGCTTCTTCCCTTACTGAAGGAATGGCAATGCACAGAGGTCAAAAGTTGCAAAGAAAATCAAAGTGGTTTGCTGTTAGCCAATATATACTACCGTAGTCCCCGGCAACGGTGCCAAAAACTTGATGTGTGCAATTATGATGTGATTTTGCAGTGATGTGTGTTATGCGGTGATCATGCAAGTTTTCCTAACAAGACCCAAATATAAGCCTTATTAGGTTTCCTGGTAAGTCCAGGGTCGAACACAGGGACTACTAAGTAAATATGCGATAGTCACTTTGATTCTCTTGTGGTAGTAAAAACAAATGAAGTGGATGGTGTTTTGATTAAGAATTTTTCCTATGCGACGGAGTTGAATGCGTAGTTGATAAAAGCGTGGAGTTACAATGAGTATGCGATGAAGGGGTTGAGAAGGAGTTTAGCTAACATTTCCTAAGATTGTGCACAAGTTATGCGATCATGCTACACACAAATAATAGCATATCATCTCTCAATGCAGAATGCTATAACTTCTATTTCTAGGACGCATGCGATGAGTATACGATAAAGTCAATAGGACTTATGTCTAAGCCGTTATTCTTGTCTATGCGATGATGAGTAATGCACACATAAAACAAGGTGACCGATACAATCATACCTATTTCTAGGGTGCATGCGATGTGTAGATAGCAATAGAACTTATGTCTAAGTTTCTATTTCTTGCTTATGTGGTTCTAATCTGACTCTCTCAAGCCTAGATTCTAATCTGACTCTCTCAAGTCTAGATTCTATCTTTAGACTACTCTCTCAAATATCTCTAAATGGTGAATGACGCATACATACGACAAGATGATCGCATAAAATGTAAATCTTAAGTCATGCTAGCTAAATACTTCTCAACCCATTCAGAAATTTAGCTACTCATGCGAAGTATGGAGAGATTGAACATAGATTAAAATGAGATTTCCATTTTCTATAAATAAAGTACTGAATACAAAATAACAAATGAAATTGAGAGATAAGAAGCCCGGTAAACAATGTCTCACTTCCCGTGGCCTTTTAACTACTCATTTTTCACTCCAACTCTATTCTCGATGTGTATTCTTGCTCTCGCAAGTGTTGGCCCTCTCTCCTTTGAAACGCTTTTCGGTAGTCTCTTGATCTGTCTGAGAATGATCTCTCGGCTTCCTCGTCTTCTTGTTCATCTCTATCTTCTAAGTATATCTACGAGTATATACGTAAACAGACTAACTAACTCTCTAACTTCTTAACTTGTTTTACACTGGTGGCCTTCGGTATTTATAGAGCTCAAGGTGAAGTAGTCTTCTTTCTATTGATTGAAATGATGGTGGTATTAATTCTCCTGCTCTGATGCGCCGATCAATGGTCACCGAAATTTGAGTGTACTTGCTACAGTGTGGCTTTAACGGCTTGTCAACTAAATTCAGATTCGGTCGTCATCAGCTTTGCATCCCATCATGATTTATTATGTTGTCACCTTGATGTGCAGTCTTTATGTGGCCACCTTTTTAAGAAACTTCTCACGATCGCATATGATTGCATGACTTTGCGATCGCAATCTTCAAGTGTAATGATGCCTAGTTCCTTTGGATTGCAATTTTACTTGCGCCATCACATTTTTCCTGCACAAAATAAGTAAATTAACTGCTTTTATGCGATGGGCGCATGCGATCACAATTCCTTTCAGTTTAGCACTTTTGGACATGATATTGCTTATTTTACCGTCGCATTCTCTCATTGTTTTACTTATTTGAGTTGTATAACTTGTATTTCTACCTGTTATCAGGTATACCTTAGTAGAATGGTGTATCAGAAAGGAGAAATCGAACCCTGTTGGACATGGTTTGGTCTATAATGAGTTACGCTTCCTTATCTGATTCATTTTGGGGTTTTGTAGTACAGACTACAGCATGTATTTTGAACTGTGTTCCATCCAAAAGTGTTATGAGAACACCTTTGGAGTTATGGAATGGTCGTAAAGTTAGTTTACATCATTTCAGAATCTGGGGTTGCTCAACATATGTGCTTGAGGCAAATCCCAAGAAACTGGAACCTCGTTCAAAACTTTGCCTATTTGTAGGCTACCCCAAAGGAATGAAAGGTGGTTACTTCTTCGACCCTAAGGAAAATAAAGTGTTCGTGTCAATAAATGCTACTTTTTAGAAGAAGACCACATAAAGGAGCACAAGCCCCGCAATAAGATTATGTTGAATGAGCTTTCCAAGGAATCTACTGAACCTTCGACAAGAGTTATTGAAGAACCTGATACCTCAACAAGAGTTATTGCAGTTGGATCATCTAGTAGGTCAAATCCACCTCAAGTGTTGAGAGATCCTCAATGCAGTGGGAGGGTTGCAAACTTGTTTGTCCGTTATATGGGTTTAACAAAAATCTTAGCTATAATAGCTAACGGAGATGTTGAGGATCCATTGTCTTACAATAAGGCAATGGAAGATGTTGACAAAGATGAGTGGATCAAAGCTATGGTTCTCTATTTGAACTCCGAGACTAGCATGTCGTAACCGCTCCCGGCCCGAGCAAAGATAATTTATTTTCACCGATTCAAGACTTATACTACAATCGTAGTAGAGTGGTAAGATCGGGATCGAATCCACAAGGAGACTGTTGAATTAACTTAAACCAATTTATGAATTCTAAATAAAGGTGTTCTTTTATGTTCTTGATTTTGTTATAGAATAAATTAAAAACCAAACAGAGAAGAATAAATAAGAGTTAGCATAGACAAAAGGGATTAAATCAAATTAATGGAAAATCTTGGGATTAGTTTGTATGCTTTTTATTTTCTATCATTAGATACTAGTCAATTTCTTCAATTATGTAAACCCCTCAACCTATTAGAAATTCTAATAGCCCAATTAGCCAATTTTGATAACAATCTAAATTAGCCCTAATTCAGTTTAAAACATTTCCTTCTCAGCGACATACAAGTTAAAACTAAAAAGCATTAAGTAAGGGATTCAATTGTCGAGACACACTACAAGCCAGACAGCCACATTTTATAGCATGATTTATTTAGGAAGGATATACTAGGGCATACATGAATTTGGCCAAAAAAAAGTCTAGACCCTAAACATGCAATCTTAATACGTGCAACTTAATCAATCAATTATGAACAGGCTAGAATGATTTTGCATACAAGAAATTCAATAAATTAATTTGTCAGAAAAATTCACAAAAATTCTATTATTAATAAATCAAATCCACCCAAAGGGTTCACAACAATTGAATAAATTAAATAGTAAACTTCAAGAATTAAGACATACAAACTATCCCAAGAAAATTACCTAGCCTGTAAAAGGCATATTGGAATTGCAATGATCAAAGAAAAGAGTTAAGGCTGACTATGATGATGATCAGTCAGCAACTTGGCTTTGTTGGCTCCCAAAACTGAACTAAACTCTCAAAATTCACTCTATTCGGAAGTATTTTGCTATAGGAATGTGTTAGAAGGATATTCCTCCTTGTCGAATGTTGAACACCAACGCAATATTTATAAGTTGCACGCAACGTCGCGATACTGGGAAATAGTGTTGCGATGTTACGACGCGCATTGGAGAGCGTTGGGCAAGCGTTGTAACGATGCGTCCAACGCTTGCTTGTGTCACGTGTTCAACAATTTTCCGTCAACCATTGCAGCATTGCAACGCTTGGAAGGGGCGTTGCAATGTTGAGTGTTCTGCCTTACAACGTTAAAGCTCGAGCGTTGAGAAGCATTGAACGCTGGCAATGATTTAGTTCTGAGCATCACGATGCTTAGCACTTGATGCTGCTGCCTTCCAGTGTTGAATTGTTGGGATTGATGCCCTAAATCTCGTAGGGTCTTATAGTTTGTAAACCTTGCATTGCAACGCTTAGAAGGAGTGTTGCAACGTTGAGTGTTCTGCCTTACAACGTTGAAGCTCAATCGTTGAGATGCATTGCAACCCTAGTGATGATTCAATTCCTGAGCGTCAAGACGCTTGGAACTTGATGCTACTGCCTTCTAGCGTCAAATTGTTGGGTTGATGCCCTAAATCTTGTAGAGTTCTATAGTTTGTAAGCCTTGTACGAACAAACTTTTATGTGATTAATAATATTTTATATTTTATTCACTTTGTCTATGAAATATGTGATATTTTAGTTGCATTAACCACAAACTAATAAACTAACATCCAAGGTTATTGTTGTAACTTAAACATGTATGTGGAGACATACAGGTGGATCATGTTTAAGTGATAACCTAAATGGTCTATAGTAAATGGATAAGGCTGGGTACCTTATCCTGGTAACACTACGAGTTTGGCCTGCTTTGTAGATGTTACAAATGTTGTAAAGTGCTACAAATGATCTGATCCTGATCATTCATGCATTAGACATACGAGCGGGGATAGTCTAAACAAAGAAGTTTGTATAAGACCAAACCACAAAATGCTTAGTCTCATTATATAACACCATTCATAATAGAGACTTTCATTTCACTAAGATGACCATAGGTGACATGACCTTAATCCGAAGTGAGTGTGAACTCCTGCCTATGAGGGTGATTCTTTGATTTGTATGGGTGAGAGTGGCTAGATAACCGACTCAACAAGCCTACCATTTTGGGGATTTATCTGATTGGGGAGCTGGGAACTTAGCTACACAAGATGAAATTCACTCCTTCCCCGAAGCAGGAGTAAGTAGATAAATTGCTCCCTTAAGGGCTGATTCTGGGTCTTGAACAATGTGGTATCACACTCTTTCCTAGCCCGAGAGGGGTTTAGTTATAGTGGAACTATGTTCTATTGTTCATTAGAGGGATCGATGGTACTTAAGGAGTTAGATGTAACTACAGGGGGAAAAGAGTAGTTTGGCCCAGTTGAACTTACGAGCAATTTGTGAAGAGTCATCGTACTGTTGGTTGGTTATATTCAATGGACACTAAATATATCTATAGCGCAAAGAGTGTAGCTATCGGTCTTTAGTGGAGTGTTCGACGATTAACGAATGGTGGATAATGTGATTAAAGAGTTTAATAAATTATTCACATATCGTTGGAGCTTCAGGCTACAGGTTCATAAAGTCCCCTTGGTAGCTCAAAAGGATTTAGTTGAGAATCAGTTTTTGGCTTAATTTGAATTGTTCAAATTAATAAGAGGGATATAATTAAATTGATTCAATTATATATGATATAATGGACATAATGTATTTGATACATTATTGTTTAATTGGATGAATAAATATTTGAACGTGATTTGAATATATTTTCTATGAATGAGATTCATAGTTGTTAAATATAATATAAATATGATTTATATTAAATGCCATAAAATAGAAAAGAAACTATAGTTTATATTGTATATGATGCAATATTAAAACTATATGTTATAAATATAATATGATAAGTTGGTGATCATATTTATTTATATTATTTATTATTTTGAGTAATAATCTTATTTTCTCTCCAACCACTTTTGTGGGTGGTTAGTTGGTTTTTATGGCAAAAGGAATAAAAAGAAAACGGTTTTCTTCTTCTTCCTAAGTAAGTTACACGAAATTGTAGAGGCTATACGATAGACACTCTTGACTACACAATTGGAGAATCTTGCTATATGATAGTGCTTCTTCCTCAATCGTCTTCCTCCTCCAAACTCACAAACTCCCTCCTAAGCAAAATAGTCAGAGCCTACCACTCTTGGGTTCTCACTATGAGAATACCAAGGACTCCATGTTGTAGTGTCTTCAACCTTTTGGTTTGGGTTTTCTTGAAGAAGGTCTTCAAGTTTGCTGCTTGTTTGAGGTTCATGAAAGTTCAAGGGATTTACACAAAGAAGTGTTCTTCAAAGGTATAATCTCTGAACTTTTTTTCTTGCTTAAAAGCATGCTATAATTTTTTTGTTAAAATGCATAATCTATTGGAGTTTACTGTAAACCTGTGTTTTCAATCGAAATAGGATTTGGACAATCCGCTTTTGCTCATGGATCTCTTGTAAACGAGTTCCTTCAATTGGTATCAGAGTGAGGTTGTAGTTTTGATTCCAAATTTCATTTCTGTATTGAAATCGTTTACAGTTTTGGTGGGTTTTAATTTCTGCATTGCGTTTAACTGTTAAATGTATGTGGATGTTTGTTGATGGATGTTTCTAGCTAGTAATCTCTATTTTTTGACTTTCTATTTAAGTTACAAAAGTTAATTTGTAAGGGTCCCTGCGTTATTTGGCATTAAACTTGCAATCGAGTCTGTATTCGTCTTAGTTTTGAGTCATTCGTGAAGCTTCAGAAGTGAAGGTTGCAGTGCATTTCGATGGAGAAGACGAACCGGTGGTCCCATCATGTAGCTAAAGCTGAATGATCGTTTAGATTTTTGTATGCGTTCATGTAGAATTTTCTACACGATCGTGTAGCATCTACTAAATGATTTCATAGCTAATGCTATGCGATTGTGTAAAGTTGTCTACACAATCGTGTTGCATTGGCTACATGATCGCGTAGGTGCTCGAGGAGTAGACGATTGCATAGTATATGATACTCGGCGCATGCTACTCGATTGTGTAGACTATCATGCTCATCGCATAGTCTTTAGCTACAGATTGCATGGTATGTGCTACTTGAAGCACATTGCATGATCACATGGACTTTCATGCTCATCGCATAGTCCAAAGCTATGCGATCGTTGTTACACGATCGTTTATACTCGACGCTCGTTGTTTGACGATCAGGAGATTTGCTACACGATCAAGTTGCAAGACTTCTTGGCGAGTGGTTCAAGATGCGGTTCACTTGTTCTGAACCAAAGGACTCAACTTTTGTAATAGTTTAGCCTTTTCTTTTTCGGTTTTGAGATTTACTATCCTAGTCCATCAACTTTAAATAAATATGCATGTGATGTATGTTTATCTAATATGCCATAATGGATGTCATATAGTTTTAAAACCCACCATAGGTTATGCATTTATTTTCATGCATCATTTTATACTATATGTGTTATAATATATTAGTATGCATGATTTAAATTACATAAAGCATGTTCATGCATAATATATATATGCATGCATTATAGCATATCCATGCATCATTTATATTATAAATGTTATAATATAAGGTTGAATGTTTGTATAGATTGTATGCTATAATTTAATTCATTACTTGTTTATATAAAAGGTATATATTAGTAATGAATGAATGAACATTGCATGAAGCGTAACACTATCTTACGTTAATTTATAATTGTTATAAATAACTTATGTATGTCTAACTTGCAATGTTATTTGGTTTTAATTGTTTCATTTTTTTATAAAAGTTATAATTAATGAAATTAAAATTAAAATCAATAATAAAGAATTGAATGCAAACCTTAGGCTTTAATCATCTTTTAAAAGTGTTTTAAAATTTGATTGAGATAGACCTAAGATCAATTTTTTAATGAGATTAGAAATCTAAGTTTAATCTTTTAAATCGATTTAATAGGATTAAATTGATTCGTAATAAAAGATTAAATATGTAACAAATACATCTATAAGGAACCTTTTGGCTAAGGCTGGTTCTGGCTAGGCTAGGGTACTTAAGTCGATGGAAACATCACACCCCTACCTGGGAACCTACTGGGAAAGGTGAATTAGATAGATTTGTTACATGCATGCAAATTTGATGAAAGTTTGTTAAAGAGTTTAATAAGACTTGAATCAAAGTTGTTTAATCATCAAAAGCAAGTGTTGTTTTTAGCAAATTAAACAAATCACTTAGATAAAATCAGTAGCCAAATTTTCTAAGTTAATGAACCCTAGGTAAAAAATTCAGTGGGAGGAAAATGGAGTATATGATACTTCACTTTAACCTCTACATGTTTCTCCCTAAAAGTTCACACCGTGAGATCTATCCTTGGCCTTGAGGCACCATGGGTGTCCCCCTACGGGTGGCATTTGGGTAGGTCAATACCAAGGTGAATGGAGAGAGTGTTCATACTAAGTGAGAGTGGGACATGTGACAACATATCCCTCGGTCTCTATCATTAGGTTAGATAAAGTTTTGTGCATTGCCTCATGGCATCGTGGGTGTCCCCCTAAAGGATAGCAGTTTTGCATAACTCTTTATTTGATCTTCAGAAATGGATAGGGTTGCTTTAGTCTCTTATTCTAATCGGCTTTTCCCTAAGGTTGGCTCATTAGGGCAGGACTCTAGGACCTAAAATAAGAGGTTACACTTACACATAATTGTTAAGGATGTTAACAAATTCTGGACCGAACAATGGTGACTATTAGATTCAGTTACAAGGAGTTGTTTCTATCTAATGGTTGAGAATGTCTAATTTTAGTGAAGGGGCACTTTGTTAGAATTGGTGTCCTAATTCTCCTGGAGTATCGTAGTTTGTAAATAGTTTGTACACATTGTTGTTAATAAAATAAGAGTTATTTTATTTGCATTTACTCATATCCAATAAACTAAGATCCATGGTTATTTCATGTAAACTTAAGCATGTATGTGAGACATACAAGTGAATCATGTCTTAAGTAATAACCTAAATGGTCTATAGTATAAGGATAAATGAGAGATACCTTATCCTGTTGACATTACGGATACGACCCACTTTGTAGATATTTACAATTGTTGTAAACTACTGCAGATGGTTGGATCCTGGTCATTCATGTGGAGACATGCAAGCGAGGTGTCCTATACAAAGAGTTTGTATAAGATCGGACCACGAGATGATTAGTCTCTTTATATAACATTGTTGATAATTGAGATTTACATTTCACTAAAACGACTATAGGTGACATGATCTTAATCCTAAGTATTTTGGGAACTCCTGCCTATGAGGGTGGTCCTTTGATTAGTATGGGTAAGAGTGTCCAAATTGCCAACTCAACATGCCTACCTTTTTGGGGATTTGTCTGACTGGGGAGCTAGGAACTTAGTTACACAAGACGGAATTCACTTCTTCCTCGAAGCAGGGCTAAGTAGAAAGATTGCTCCCTTAAGGGCTGATTCGGGGTCTTGAACATAGTGGCCACATCCTCTCTTTGGATGAGAGGACTCAGTCATAGTAGGACTATGACTTGTTGTTCATTAGAGGAATCAGTGGTACTTAAGGAGTCAGATGTAACTATATGGGAAAAATAGTAAATTGGCCCAGTTGTACTTACAAGCGATCTATGAAGGGTTATCGCACTGTTCATTGGTTGGTATGGACATAGAAATATATCAGTAGTGAAAAGAGTACAGTTATCGATCTTTAGTGGAGTACCCGGCAGTTAACAGATGATGGATCCCGTGACTAAAGAGTTTTTTCAGTTATTCACGTACCATTGGAGCTTCATGCTACATGTCCATAAGATCCCCTTGGTAGCTTAATGGGTTCAAGCTGAGAATCAGATTTTCGGGTTGATTTGAAGTATTCAAATTAACAAGAGGAAATTCAATTATATGTGAAATAATTGTTGTGATGTATGAGATACATTAAATGGAAGATTTAATATAAATATGATTTATATTAAGCACCATAAAATAGAAAAAGAACTATGGTTTATATGTTAAAATATTAAAACTATAGGTTATAAATATAATATGATATGTTGGTTATCATATTTATTTATAATATATTAATTATATGATAATTAATTCTTTTTCTCTAATAACCGATTAAGTGGGAGGTTACTGGAAGTTTTATGGTAACTGTGAGATAAAAGAAAAATTGTTTTCCTAATTTTAAAAGAGTTGCTTGATTCAAAAATTACTCACGGAGACAAGCTATCCAGTGAAAGAGTTTCACTAAGCAATAGCGTTGATAGAGACTAAACGATCTGTAGAGTTGACTATACGATAATCATTCAGTTGATCATTGCTACACGATCGAGTAGCATAGTCTATGCGATAGGCTAGCGTTTACTAAACGATCGAGCACATCGTCTATAGAATATACCAGTTTCTTATCTCCCACTTGTTCAATCGTCTACTCGATCGTAGACCTCTAGTCTCTTCCTTAAGCCAAGATCATACAAAGCCCACAACTCCTGGATTCTCACACCGAGAATTTCAAGGTAACACTTGTGGTAGTGTCTTTACACTGTTCGTGAATCAAGTGGGATTCGATTGGGTTCGAGGAGCTATTCGTTGTGTTCGTGATCGTGTTGTTCCAGTCGTTGCATTTGAGTGTTGCTGTTGGACGCATTGTAGACTGATCGAGGGATTCTTGAAGAATGGTTATTCAAAGGTATGCATCTTCTATCCCTTGTATCATTATATAGCATGCTGTAATTTCTATATATATGCATGACCTGTAAGTTTCCATTTTAGACTGTAATTGTTTGTGTTCAATTTGAATGGAATTTGGAACGATCTCTTTCGCTACTCATGGAAATTTTCTGATCTGATTTCCTTCACACTTGATCACCCTACGGTGACTTTCTTCCTGCCTCACTAAAGCATCATTGCAAAATTGATGTAACTTAGGGTACACTAGACTATTTTGCTAAAACTTGATTGGTTTTCTAAAAGTGGTTTAATGCAAGTAGACTTAATTAAGTTTGTTTATTTTTCAGCAATTTAATTATGGCTACCACGACCTTAAGTTTGCTTGTCGTCGATAAATTAACTGGCAAAAACTGCGCTAGTTGGAAAAATACAATAAACACGATTTTAATCATCAATGATCTCTGTTTCGTCCTCACAGAGGAGTGTCCTCCCATTCCAACTCCTACTACTCCTCAAAATGTTCGGGAGGTATACAAGCGATGGACACAGGCAAACGAGAAGGCCCGAGTGTATATCTTGGCCAGCCTTAACGAAGTTTTGGCCAAGAAGCATGAGCTCATGGTCACTGCACGTGAGATAATGGAGTCCCTGCGGGGAATGTTCGGACAATCGTCTGCAAAGCTCAAGCACGACGCTCTCAAGTACATCTTTAAGTCACAGATGCAAGAGGGGTCATCTGTTCGGGAACATGTTCTCAACATGATGATCCCTTCAATTGGCTGAGATGAACAGGTTGAGCATCGATGAGGCCAGACAAGTTAGCATTATTCTGGAATCCTTGCCAGATAGCTTCTTTCACTTTTGTAGCAATGCTATTCTGAACAGAATTAACTACAACCTTATAGCTCTACTCAACGAGTTGCAGACTTTCCAATCCTTCTTGAAAAGAAAGGAGAAGAAGGGTGAAGCAAATGTTGATTCATCATCTAAAAAGTTCCACAAAGGTTTAACCCCTGGAACTAAGTCTACACCTTCTTCTTCCGGCATTAGAAAATGGAATTAGAAGAAGGGTGGTAAGGGGAAGGCTCCTACTAACCCATAACTTGTTGCTCCAAGGGGTAGACAACCAATGAGGGTTGACAAAGGAAAATGTTTCCATTGAAACCAGGATGAACACTGGAAGAGGAACTGCCCCAGATATTTGGTAGAGAAAAGAAGGCCAAATAAGGTAAATGTGATTTGCTTGTTTTGGAGACTTGTTTAGTGGAGAATGATGATTCTGCCTAGATTATTAACTATGAGGCCACTAACCATGTTGGTTCTTCATTTCAGGGAATTAGTTCTTGGTGGCAACTTGGTGCTGGTGAAATGACGATGCGATTTGGAACCAGGCATCGTCTTAGTTGTGGCAGTGGGAGGTCTCCGATTAACTTTACATAACAAATTTCTCATTTTGAATGATGTATTTGTTGTTCCTGATTTAAAAAGGGACTTAGTGTCTATAAAGTGTTTGTTAAAATGTAATTATCAACTAAATTTTTCTTATAATAAAGTGTTTATTACTAAGAATGGAGTTGATATATGTTCTGGGCAACTGGAAAATAATTTGTATGTGCTAAAGCCATTGGCAAAAAATGCCTTCCATAACATAGAGATGTTTAAAACTATCATAACTCAAATAAGCGACTTAGAATTTCTCCTAAGGAAAATGCCCAACTTTGGCACCTAAGACTAGGACACATTAATCCCAATGGGATTGAGAGGTTGATGAAGAACGGAATTCTAAGCGAGTTAGAAGAAAAATCGTTATTTGTGTATGAGTCATGCCTTGAAGGCAAAATGACTAAAAGGCCTTTTACTGGAAAAGGTCATAGGGCCAAAGAGCCTCTAGAGTTAGTGCATTCAGACCTTTATGATCTGATGAATGTAAGAGCCAGGGGAGGTTATGAATATTTCATCACTTTAACCGATGATTATTCTAGATATGGTTATATTTATTTAATGTAACAGAAGTCTGAGTCCTTTGAAAAGTTCAAAGAATTCAAGGCTGAAGTTGAAAACACGTTAAATAGAATGATTAAAACATTTCAATCTGATTGAGGTGGAGAGTTTTTGGATTCATCTTTCCAGAACTATTTGATAGAACATGGAATAGTTTCTCAACTCTCAACACCTAGTACGCCTCAGCAAAATGGTGTATCAGAGAGGAGAAATCGAACCCTGTTGGACATGGTTCGATCTATGATGAGTTATGCTTCCTTACCTGACTCGTTTTGGGGATATGCAGTAGAGACTATAGCTTATATCCTGAACTGTGTTCCCTTTAAGAGTGTTACCAGAAAACCTTTAGAGTTATGGAATGGTTGTAAAGGTCATTTTAGAATCTAGGTTTCCTAGCACATGTGCTTGAGGCTAATCCTAAGAAACTGGAACCGTGTTCAAGGTTATGTCTATTTGTAGGCTACTTCAAGGGAACGAGAGGTGGTTATTTCTATGATCCTAAAGAAAAAAAAGTATTTGCATCGACAAATGTTACTTTTCTTGAGAAGGACCACATAAGGGAGCACAGACCTAGAAGTAAAATCGTGTTGAATGAGCTTTCCAAAGAAATTACTGGATCTTCAACAAGAGTTGTTGAAGAGCCTATTATCTCAACAAGAGTTGTTAAAGTAGGTTCATCTAGTAGGTAAAATCCACCTTAAGTGTTGAGGGAACCTCGATGTAGTGAGAGGACTGCAAACCCACCTATTCGCTATATGGGTTTAACTGAAATCCTAGCTATGATAGTTGATGGCAAGATTGAGGATCCATTGTCTTACAAGAGAGCAATGGAGAATGTTGACAGAGAGGAATGGATCAAAGCCATGGATCTTGAAATGGAGTTTATGTACTTCAATTCAGTTTGGAATCTTGTAGATCAACCTGATGGGTTAAACCTATAGGTTGTAAATGGATCTACAAGAGGAAACGGGGTGTTGACGGGAAGGTGCAAACCTTCAAGGCTAGTCTGGTGGCAAAGGGTTATACCCAGGTAGAAGAAGCCGACTATGAGGAGACTTTCTCGCCTGTTGCCATGCTGAAGTCTATTCTGATCCTCCTATTTATTGCCTCATATTATGACTATGAGATATGGCAAATGGATGTTAAGACTGCTTTTCTGAGTGGCAATATTGAGGAGAACATTTATATGGTGCAGCCCGAGGGATTCATAGTCCAAGGTCAAGAGCAAAATGTTTGCAAGCTTAATCGATCCATTTACAGAATGAAATAGGCATCTCGATCTTGGAACATAAGGTTTGAAACTGCGATCAAATCTTATGGCTTTGATTAGAACATTGATGAGCCTTGTGTTTACAAGAAAATCATAACAAATCAGTACTTTTTCTAGTGTCGTATGTAGATGATATCCTACTTATTAGGAATGATGTAGGCTTACTAACTACAGTTAATAGCTGGCTAGCGACCCAATTCCAAATGAAAGATTTGGGAGAGGCTTAGTTTGTTCTTGGTATTCAGATCTTTCGAGATCGAAAGAATAAAATTCTGGCACTGTCTCAGGCATCGTATATTAATAAGATGTTGATCAAGTATTCGACGCAGAACTCAAAGAGGGACCTATTTCCTTTCAGGTATGGAGTTACTTTGTCTAAGGAACAGTGTCTAAAGACACCTCAAAAGGTTGAGGATATGAGACGAGTCCCCTATGCATCTGCTGTGGGCAGTTTGATGTATGCGATGTTATGTACCAAACCTGACATTTGCTATGCAGTGGGGGTAGTCAGTAGATATCAACCTAATCTAGCTGGATAGCCGTTAAGAACATCCTCAAGTGTCTATGGAGAACGAGGGACTACATGCTTATGTATATTTCTAAGGATTTGATCCTTACAAGATACACGAACTCTGATTTTCAGACTAATAGGGATTCTCAAAAATCCACATCAAGATTAGTGTTCACTCTTAATAAAGGGGATGTAGTATGGCCAAGCACCAAATAGGGGTGTATCATAGACTCCACCATGGAGGCTGAGTATGTAATAGCTTGTGGAGCTGCTAAGAAGGCCGTTTGGCTCAGGAAATTCCTGACTAGTCTGGAAGTTATTCCAGACATGTCTAAGCCCATCACACTTTATTGTGATAATAGTGGTGTTGTGGCTAATTCCCGTGAGCCTTGGAGCCATAAGCATGGCAAGCACATAGAGCGAAAGTATCATCTCATTCGAGGGATTGTGCATCGAGGGGACGTGATTGTCATGAAGATAGTTTTGGAGCACAACGTTGTTGATCCATTTATGAAGGCCCTCACGGCTACAGTGTTTAAGGATCACCTGTAGAGTATGGGACTATGGGACAGACCACAACTGGACTAGGGCAAGTGGGAGATCTTGTATTGGGCATGTTATGCCCTAGTTTATTTTTTTGTGTACTTGTATTTTATTATCTTGTACACCCATTAGCTTTAAGACAAGTGAGAAATTGTTAAGGTTGATGCCCTAAATCTTGTAGGGTCCTATAGTTTGTAAACCTTGTATGAACAAACTTTTATGTGATTAATAATATATGATATTTTATTCACTTTGTCTATGAAATATGTGATATATTAGTTGCATGGACCACAAACAATAAACTAACATCCAAGGTTATTATTGTAACTTAAACATGTATGTGAAGACATACAAGTGGATCATCTTTAAGTGATAACCTAAATGGTCTGTAGTATATGGATAAGACTGGGTACCTTATCCTAGTAACACTACGAGTATGGCCCGCTTTGTAGATGTTACAAATGTTGTAAAGTGCTACAAATGTTCTGATCCTGATCATTCATGTATTAGACATGTGAGCGTGGATATTCTATACAAAGGAGTTTGTATAAGACCGGACCACGAAATGCTTGGTCTCATTATATAACATCATTCATAATAGAAATTTTCATTTCCCTAGGATGACCATAGGTAACATGACCTTAATCCTAAGTGAGTTGTAAACGAACCTATGAGGGTGGTCCTTTGATTTGTATGGGTGAGAGTGGCCAAATAGCTGATGCAACAAGCCTACCATTTTGGGGATTCGTCTGATTGGGGAGTTGGGAACTCAGCTACACAAGATGGAATTCATTCCTTTCTCAAAACAGGGGTAAGTAGATAAATTGCTCCCTTAAGGGTTGATTTCGGGTCTTGATCAACGTGGCACCACACCCTCTCCTGGCTCGAGAGGAGTTTAGTCATAGTGGGACTATGATCTATTGTTCATTAGAGGGATCAGTGGTACTTAAGGAGTTAAATCTAACTACAAGGGCAAAACGGTAATTTTGCCTAGTTGTACTTATGAGCAATTAGTGAAGGATCATCGTACTGTTGATTGGTTATGTCCAATGGACACAAAAATATATCTGTAGTGCGAAGAGTGCAACTGTCGTTCTTTAGTGGAGTGCCTGACAGTTAACGGATGGTGGATAATGTAATTAAAGAGTTTAATTAATTATTCACGTACCTTTGGAGCTTCAAGCTACAGGTTCATAAGGTCCCCCTGGTAGCTCAAAAGGATTTAGTTGAGAATCAGATTTTGGGTTAATTTGAATTGTTCAAATTAATAAGAGGAAATTTAATTATATATGATATAATTAAATTGATTCAATTATATATGATATAATTGACATATTTGATACATTATTGTTTAATTGGATGAATAAATATTTGAATGTGATTTGAATATATTTTCTATGAATGAGATTCATAGTTGTTAAATTTAATATAAATATGATTTATATTAAATGCCATAAAATAGAGAAAATGAACTATAGTTTATATTGTATATGATGCAATATTAAAACTATAGGTTATAAATATAATATGAGAAGTTGGTTATCATATTTATTTATATTATTTATTATTTTGAATAATAATCATATTTTCTCTCCAACCATTTTAGTGGGTGGTTAGTTGGTTTTTATGGCAAAAGGAATAAAAAGAAAACAATTTTCTTCTTCTTCCTAAGTAAGCTACACGAAATTGTAGAGGTTTTACGATAGACACCCTTGACTACACGACTGAAGAATATTGCTATACGATAGTGCTTCGTCCTCAATCGTCTTCCTCCTCCAAACTCACAAACTCAGTCTTGAAAAAAATAGTCAAAGCCCACCACTCCTAGGTTCTCACCCTGAGAATACTGAGGACTCCAAGTGGTAGTTTCTTCAACCTTTTGGTTCGAGTTTTCTTGAAGAGGGGTCTTCAAGTTTGTTGCTTGTTAGAGGTTCGTGAAAGTTTGAGAAATTTACGCGAAGAAGTCGCCGAGCAAGCACACCTAGCAAACCATGCGTTGAGGGTGAGCGGCCACCCTATGCATTGGTGATGGCCAACTCATGCATTGGCTAAGTGGGACTTTGATGAAGGAAAGGTGAGTTGCTATGCATTAAGGATAAAGGGTATGGCTAATTGATGGAAAACTTCAAGAGAGGATGCCAATGGTATACGAGCATAAGTCTTAAACAATTTAACTAGAGAAATATGTGAAGTATTTAAGTGATTTAGGTGGCAAAAGAAGGATCACACAAAATTCTAGTAGGAGGTGGACAAAGGAGATTTCATGCAATTGAAGTCTTATCACCTCAAGCAGGAAGTGGGAGAAGAAGATTTCATTCAAAAAAGTAGATTTTGGCTGGCAAGCTGAAATGAGAACAACTCAAGGCTAGGCTAGGTAGGCTGAGTGTTGGCAGCTCCAAAGTGAGACAAATGGGAGTTGAGTTGTCACCATGGGGTGAGTTTGAAATGACTATAAATAGAAGGGTTGGGCAGGAGAAATTTATTCACACCACCACTTAAATTGTGTGTTGAGAGCATATTTAGAGAGTGACGTTTGAGTTATTAGGCTTCCAAGTTGATTAGAGATCAAAAGAAACAAGGTTGGGTTGGTGAGGCATTAAGTCAGTCGAACGCACAGCCAGCTCACACTCTGCACGCACGCAGCTCTGCGTCCGTCCATCCACACGCGCCTCGCTCAACGCATCCCGCGTGCTAGCCCAGCGCAACTGCCTTCTCCCGTATGATGCATCACGCCCCGCACAACGCACGCCCAATGCAACGCACGTCCAAACGCGCCAGTCCCCTGTGCAGCACAGCACGCCCACCTTGCCTACTGCCCAACACCCAGCTGCCTACCACGGTCCAAATAACCTCTAAAAAGGCTAATTTTGGGATTTTGACTAAAATTGAGTAAGGTAAGCTGGTATTTTCATTCTATAATGGTATTTTGGCTAGTTTGACATTATTTATTGATATAACAAGTATTAATTGAGGAATTTCCCTTGATATGGAGGAATTCTCAGGGAGGTATTCTCAAGGTGATTTTAGTGGAAAAACTTGCGTACGGTGAGTGTTGATTTAGTTTTATGCGTTAATATATGGATAAATGCATATGTAAGTGCCAAATGCATGCTTATGATGATTATGTTGTTGCCATGATATTGTTTGTGGAATTGCTATGGAAACTGAGATTATACCTAGATTACATAAGTTAGCATGCTTAACAAAAGGTGCTTGGCGGGAAAATATAGTCGGCCTCGATCAGCGGAAAATAATAGTCGGTGACGACCGGCGGGAAATATAGTCAAGTACCTAAGCATGACTAGCGGGAAAAGAATTGTCAATGTGCACATTGGTAGGAAAGGTGGGTTATAGGAAAGTTTCCATAAAAAGTTGTTGTGATTGATAATGTGTCCATGATATGAGCATGCCACGTATTGCATGGAACTGGAAGATGATAATTGAATGAATGTACACATGATCATGCATAAATTATACTGGATTTGTGATTATGTGATTGATTTCCCAAAAATATGTTTTGCAAAGTGATTATTATTCCAAAAGAACCACTCACTGGGTTTAGTAGCTCACACTCTTCAAAATGTTTTCTTATATCTCCTCCCCCCCCCCCCCAGGTAGCAAAGTGGAGCGTTCAGGAAGGAGTCTACTAACCACCAACACACCAGGACTTGGTAAATTCTTAGGGCACGGCTCGGATCATGTAATAAAGAACTATGTGTATGAAAGAATATAAGAAATTGTCTTTAATAGATAAGGGGGAAAATGTTAAATTTAAATATTGCCTTAGCCCCCAAGACTTGGAAGGGAGTGTGAGAGTGATTATAACCCTTTTAAAACAATATTTGTACTAACTATTGTTTTCACAATTTATTATAATTACAATGGGTTTACAACATTTACCTATTTATCTATACATGTAATCAATAGGTTTTCATTACCCCACCTATTAATCTATACAACCAATTAAAAGGTTATAATACTCCACCTATTTATCTATATATGCAATTTAATTGTCTTTTCAATACTTTTAACACATGATCTGAGTCGTGCCCCGAGTGTTTACCGAGCTTTTAGTTGATGGTGGTGGGGGGTGGACTCTTTGTTGAACGCTCTGCTCAGCTACCTGAGGGGGTTAGGAAAACAATTTGAGGAGTGTGAGCTACTGAGCCCAGTGAGTGGTTCTTTTTAATATGAAAATCATTTTGAAAATCATCATTTTAGGAAACCAATCACATGTTGGCACTCACACCGAACTTAAGTACAATCAATGGCATAATCATGCAGCTACTAATTTGCATTCCAACATCAACACATAGCAATCATATTCTATCATCAAACAATACAATCACCTATGGAAACCTTCCTATGACCCCAATTCCCGCCAATGTGCACATTGACCATTTTATTTATCCTGCTAGTCATGCTTAGGTACTTGACCATATTTCCCGCCGGTCGTCACCGACTATTATTTCCCGTCGACTGAAGCCGACCATTATTTCCCGCCAAGCACCTTTTTTCTAAGCATGCTAACCACATCCCGGGCATAATCGCAGTTTCCATAGTCACACACAAACAATATCATGGCTTCACAGTATTTACGATGCACTTCTCTTTTAACTTAAGTAAATATTCACAACTACTATAATGCTTGCGAGAGATGACGGAAAACCCTATAATTCATAGGATAGCAAATTCTAACATCTCAAGACTATGAGGTTCAGGTTATACAACCATAATATTCACATTACGTACTGATTTATCAAAGACACAATGCTAACAAAGAAGTATCACACCCACAGTACATCAAGCTACCCACTGTACTCTCTGACTAACAAAGCACGTACTATTCACCAAATATACTGACTTTACCCAACTATCATGCTAATAAATGATGCTCTGAAGTGACATAACGTTTACCACGCATACTAACCTAGCAAAATTATCATGCTAGCAAGGATGGTATTTTCTCATGCAACATAATACGCACAACATCTACTGAGTTACTAAAAGCAATGTAACACTCAACATATGTTAACTATAAAGCTATAACACTCACAGTAACCTTTCCCTCTTAGAAGGAAATTTAGGCAGCACTTCCCTTGAGCTTCTCTCTTTTAAACTCACAGAACTACCTTACTCTCTCCACACGACTATTACTACTGGAATTTATTTAAGAATGAGTTTAATTCTTCAGCCAAAGCCTCCTATTTATAGCCGTTTTCAACTCTTCTCTATGTTACAACACATCCTACAAGTGGCCTCTTTTAAATTACTAGGGTTAACTGAGCTTTTGAGTTGTTTAATTTTAAGTTTGCCAATCAAAATTACTCCTATGGTATGTAATCTTGACCGTGCATTTTAATCCCTAAGTTTTTACATGAAATCTCCTTTTGCCACCTAAATTGCTTAATTTTTTACTTAATTATGAAAAATATCAACGATCGCATTACATTCCTTAAAACATAGCATTCTGTCCAAATCTCGCTCTCTCCGCTCTCGCTCTCTCCAACTTTCTCGCTCATTTGGCTCTCGGCAGTGTCGCTCTCTCCATGTTTCTCGCTAAGAATCTCGCTTCCTCCAGCCTTCTCGCTCATTTGGCTCTCGGTAGTGTCGCTCTCTCCATGTTTCTCACTAAGGATCTCGCTTTCTCCAACCTTCTCGCTAGCTTGGATCTCGGCAGTGTCGCTCTCTCCCATTCTCTCGCTCAACCAGTCTCGCTCTCTCCCATTCTCTCGCTCAACCCGTCTCGCTCTCTCCCATTCTCTCACTCAACTAGTCTCGCTCTCTCCCATTCTCTCACTCTCGTTCTAATCTCGCTCTCTCCATTCTCTCCAACTTCCTCCAATCTCGCTAGTGGTCACCCTCACTGCTTGCGACACGTGGATTCCACTTTTCTTTTTAATGTTTACTTACCCCGTACATTGATAATAAATTTTCACCTCCAAATCTCCCAATGAACAATCTCCGTACAAAAGGTATCCAAATTCTTCCCACCTTCAAATTATTAATTTCAACCTCCCAAGCCTTCCAATGAACAGTTTCCAAACGAAAAGTTATCTAATTTCCTTTGTCCCCTGAATTCGCTAGCTTCCAACTCCCTTATTAATCTTCCTTGATTCTGCCCACTTATTCATAGCTATATATGCTATTATTGGATAATTATTAATAAATTCCTTAATTATCAAATCTTCCCCTAAATTCCACCCAACTTCCTTTTAATTTAATTTATATTTTCATTATATTTTCCTTTATTTCCAATATTTTATTTTTCCCTTCTTTCAGAATTAGGGTTAGGGTTTTACAGTGTGACACTGTGGGATATGTTGTCGCACGTCCCGCTCCCTCTTAATATGAATATCCTCTCCATCCGCCTTGATATTGACCTACCCAAACACCATACTTTAGGGACACACTCCCAAGGTGCCACGAGGTTAAGGATAGATCTCACGGTGTGGACAATAAAGGGAGAAACGCGAAGAGGTTTAAATGAAGTATCAGATACCCCAAATACCTCCCACTGAATGTTTTACCTAGGGGTTTATTAACTTAGACCATCCAGCTACTAATTTTAATCTAAGTCAATTTAATTTGCCCAAAAACAACTCTTGTCTTTGAAATTAAACAAGTTCAAGTAGTCACATTAAACTCTTTAATAAACTGTCCTCAAATTTGCATGCATGCATCAAATCTATCTAATTCATCTTTCTAGGTAGCATCCCAGGTAGGGGTGTTCCATTTCCATCACCTTAAATACCCCAGCATGGACAGAACCCGCCTTGGACAAAAGGTCCTTTATAGATAGTTTTGCTATTCTTTAACCTTTTATTAGTTAATTTAATCATATTAAACTGATTAAAAGATTAAAGCCTAGGTTGCTAATCTTATTAGAACCATGATTTTAGGTACATCTCCACCAAGTTTTAAAACACTTTTAAAACCATGATTCAAACCTAAGTCCGCATGCATGTCCTTCTCACAAATTTTAGTTCTAATTTCCTTATAACCTTTATAAAAGAAACGACTAAAACCATACACATTGCCACATAACTACGTATTTATAACACTTATAAATTTAACCTATGCGTCATGTTTCATGCAATGTTCATTCATTACTATACATAACTCTTATATATAAGTAATGAACCAAGCAAACATGCTTCCATACACCCTTATACTACAACACGTATAATATAAGATGATACATGTCTATGCTTTATGCATGCATAAATATAACTCTTATATAATATGATGCATGAGCATGCTCTTATATAATTTAAATCATGCTTCTCTAAATCATAACACTTACAATAAAGAGATGATGCATGACCAATGCATAACTTAAGGTGGGATTTCTTCTACATGTCATACTGTTCAGGAGTCAAAAACTCGTTGCTTTGTGGCGGACGTAATGCCACCACAAAAATTGATGATGTGTATGATAGGCGTTGTGTTGTCTTAATCATGCTTCTAGATAATATATGTGATGCTACAAAACACTATAGAATGTGTTCATGTAGTGTATGCGTGTCACAAGTTTTCTTGCGTTGGAACCAAGTATAATTTCACTGCAAGTTTCTCAGAGTGATTCGAGGTCGAACACGGGGATTACGATGCTAGATGCGATATTGATGTGATACATGCAACCGAAATCAAAATAAAGTGTTTTGTGTTTGAAAAGTAAAATGCGGCGACAAACAAATAAATGAATAAATGTAAAGTTGTGCAAGTGTATGAAGGAATGCGATGGAAAGTTTTGTGAAAGGTATCAGAATGAGAACGGGTTGGGGGAAAGGACATCGCAAGTTTGTCAATCCTGTTGAGGATGCAACTAAGGTTCCGCCTTCCCTTGGCTTACACCTCTCAGTGATCGGCTGCGTCCCCATATCTCTATGGTGAATAGGGATGAATGTTGCAAACGCAAGGTTGTTTCCATCTCTGGAAATACTTCTTGCTTTAGTTAACGCATTCTATCAACATTCTTTCGAGAGGTGGATTAACATCTTCACTTCTGCTCTCACAAGTGAAGATGTCGTTGAGCATGCGTTAGATAAACTTAGCTGACTTCTTCAACATGGATTAACTTACTCACTTAATCCTTCCCCCTTACCCTGAAGGATTAGTTACACATGGTGAGAGAAATGGACGATGAATGTATGGTGGTGAACAGAGAGATGAAGATGAACATGATAATGATATTACAGATAAAGATAAAGTGTTTGTTACCGATAGATGAATGAAAGATCAGAAATGAATAACAGTTGATGAATAGAAAGTAAGAGCAAATGAGGACAGTGTGTCAATGTCTTGACATGGATCCTAATCGGAGTTTTTTTGCTTGCCAGCATGTAGGAGTGAGAAGGAGAACTTCCTTCTCAAGATAGTTCCTCCGGTAGAAATGACCCTTGGATAGAGCTTCTCTTCTGGATTGTAAATGAATTTCTGGCTCTTGAGACTTCCTTTCGAAATTGTCTCATCTATCTCCCGGACTCTCTATGAATGTCTCTTCAGACCAGCCTCCTTTCTTTGGTGTTGATGTAGCTATTTATAGACTTTAGCATCTCCATCATCAATGGTTCTGCTCTGAAAAGTTACTTTTTCTATCGAGGCTTGGTGGAAACGTCCGCTCTGCTCCACATTCAATTTGTCAGATCGTACAACAGAAAAGCTGTACCATTTCAGAAATCCCTGCGAATGTGTCGCTCTTTTTATCCACGATCGATCGTTGCATGTGATGCGAATACGTTGTTTTTTTTTGTCCAGATCGATCGTCGCATGCGGTGCGAATGTGTTGCTCTTTTTGTCCTCGAGCAATCGTCGCATGCAGTGATACATGTTTCCTGCAAAACAAAGACTTGGACATCCCTTTTTGCCATCGCAATGGGGTCAGCAGGCGTGCTTTCGACATTTTACAACCTTTGCGTTTCTAAGTGAATTTCTATATGTTCGACGCAACTTTTTCCTTCTTTTTGCCGCATATTCTAAATAAGATGGTATAAATAACTTGTATTTCTACAAGTTATCACATACCATATAACATATAAATAAACATATATCCTATGTACATTCACAAAGATTAATGGATTGGGATGAACCACCTCAAAATCGAAAATAAAAATTTTATCTATTACATTTTTCCATCGAGCAAACCGGGTCTTGAACCGCCCCGGCAAAGCTCCCATCGTTTAGTAAACTCGGTTGGGTGTACACGATCGTTTAGCTATGATCAAGTACCATTTACAATGCAATGAAGCATAAGGTACCCGATCATTTAGCGCACAAGACATTAAACCCACGAGTCTAAACGATCGTTTAGACGACGATGTTGCTGTGAAGCAAGATTGTCTAGACGATCACATAACAAGCGATAAGTGAACTTTTTACTCCGCGATCGTGTAGTCAGGAACTAAGCGATGAAGCTTGCTGAGCTACACGATCATCTAGTGCGTTCACGTCAACCTGCTCCCGATTATCCGATACTCAACGATCGTTTACCCCATTGTTTACACGACCCGACCAATCATTGGTCGTCTTCATCCTCAAAAAATAGGAACTCCTTGCCTTGAAGCCTCATCACGAATGACTCATAGAGACTCAAAAACTTTGAATTTACAGGCTCGATAGCAAGTTAATACACCCGAAAACACAGGGGCCCTACCAATTAACTTCAAATGTAAAAGAATTTAAATAACCAGAGGCTTCATCCCAGTAAACTTTATTAATCCACATCCACCAAACCATTTAACACTTAAACAGAATGTACACATGTTTTACCCACCGAGAAAATAAATGCTATTCTTTGCATCAATGAATTTCGAATATCAGAACCTCACTCTGATACCAATTGAAGGAACTTTTATCAAAGATTACCACTGAGCAAAAGAAAGATCATTCCAAACTCATTGTGACAGAATTACTGCATTCACAATTGAACAGGCTAGCTATGCATTAACAACAAATTACAGGCATGCTTCGAAACTTTAATCAACAACAAGAGAACAAGATACATACCAGTTGAAGAACTCTTTTTCAGAGAAATCTCGCTCTCGTCCAAGAAGCTAATATCGCTCTCACTGAGATTGTCAAGAAAATTGTCCATCAAATCGCTGTCGTCCACCCACAAACAGACTCCTCATGAACACAATAGCAGGGAAGACACTTCCACTCAGAACCCTCGGTATTCTCGGGGTGAAAATCCAGGAGGTGTGGACTCTGTTGGATTTGGTAAAGGGAAGGAAGAAGGAACGATCGTTTACCACGACCAAGAAAGTGGGAGAAATCAGATGTCTATCGTATAGACAGATGCTTGATCGTTTAGGTAAAGGTACACGATCGTGAAGTAAAAGGGCCTTAATCATATAGACGATCGTTTAGTAAAAAGTTCGGGAGTGCGATCGCTTAGAAAACACTAGATGATCAATTAGTAAATTATATGCAATCATTTAGGAAAGGCTCGTGTGTACATAATCGTTTAGTAAACGTTGAGCTGTCGTGTATGCTCTCGTTTTGCTATGCAATAGGTAGTATACCAACTCGGTGAGCGAATATTTGATCTTTTGCAAAATGAAAACCATTTTCATTTTATCCTTCATTTACGAAAACTGAATGCAACTTCCCACTATCTCATTCGGTTACGGAGAAAAAATCGCAAACAACTATCCAATAATTGTTTAAATTAAATAATAAATATAATCATATTATATTTATAACCTATGGTTTAATATTACATCATATGCAACATATGAACCATACTTCTTTTCTCCTCCACTAGATATAAATCATATTTATATCATTTTCCTCCAATTAATGTATCTAATACATCATGTCAACTATATCATATATAATTGACTCGTTCAATCATATCATTTATAATCGAACTCCTTCTTATCAATTTGAACACTTCAAACTGACCCAAAAACTTATTTTCAACTTGAATCCATTGAGCTACCAAGGGGACCTTATGGACCTATGGCTCAAAGCTCCAACGGTACATGAATATCTTACTAAACTCTTTAGCTACGAGATCCACCATCCATTAACTACCATGCATTCCACTAAAGAAATAGGGCAAGTGAGAGCACAATGTTGTTGATCCATTTACAAAGGCCCTCACGACTAAGGGGTTTGATGGTAACCTGCAGAGTGTGGGTCTATGGGATAGGTCACATTTAGACTAGGGCAAGTGGGAGATTTGTATTGGGTTTGTTATGCCCTAGTTTAATGTATGTGTACTTTGTGTATTAGTTTGACTTTTATATTGTAGACTCCACTAGCTTTAGATAAAGTGGAAGATTTTTGGGGTTGGTGCCTTAAATCTCGTAGGGTCCTATAGTGTGTAATTGTAATGTACAAACATCTTATTTATTTAATAAAACATATGATGTTTTATTTCAATTGTAGTTGCACTAACCACAAACCAATAAACTAAGATCTAATGTTATCTTGTAGCTTAAATATGTATGTAGAGGCATACGGGTGGATTATGTTTAAGTGATAACCTAAATGATCTATAGTAGATGGATAAGGTTGGATACTTTATCCTGGTAACACTACGAGTATGGCCCATTTTGTAGATGTTATAATTGTTGTAAATTGCTACAAATAATTGAATCCTGATCATCCATGTGGAGACATGTGAATGGAGTATTCTATATAAAGAAGTTTGTATAAGATTGGACCACAAAATGTTTAGTTTCATTATATAACACCGTTCATAATAGAGACTTACATTTCACCAAGATGACCATAGGTAACATGACCTCAATCTTGAGTGAGTTGTGAACTCCTGCCTCTAAAGACAGTCCTTTGATTTGTATGGGTGAAAGTGGCTAGACCGCTGACTCAATAAATCGGCCACTTTGGTGATTCGTTTGATTGGGGAGCTGGGAACACAACTACACAAGAAAAAATTTACTCCTTCTCCAATGTCGGGTAAGTAGATAAATTGTACCCTTAAGGGCTGATTTTGAGGCTTGAACAATGTAGCGATACACTGATAACTTGTAGAAATATAAGTTATTTTTGCTCTTAAGTTGGAACAACTAAGGTTTTTAATGATAGATTCTCCTCATTTTTAGCAGAAACGCATGGATTTATTCAAACATTAGCAAACTCATGCAAAAGAAGTTTTATTACAAAATATCACGGCACTAACGCATTGTATTGAAGGATTTCAACACAAGGACTAACACTAACGCATTAGAAAAGTGTCGCAGGAAAAGCTCTAACGCACGGGCTATGCGTCAAAGGGAGTTCACGCAGAAAAGATTCATTACTTCAGGCTGACTGTGTCACATCACCACTTACAAGTATGGGCACCTGCAGCAGGCGGCGTCTGGAAAGCTTCCACGTAGCAGGTGGCGTTTGAAAAGCTTCCGAGAGTCAGGCGGCTAATCAGGGCATGGACTTTAATGCTGACCAGGACATGGACTTTAATGCTGCCCATTCACCAAGTGGACGTGACCAACGCCTATAAATAGATGAAGTCCCTCCAAAGTTAAGAAGTTCAGAAATTATAAAGATCCTTACTCTCTGTATATTGTAGTCATAATCCTAGTTCTGTAGAGTTTGTGTTGTGGTGCTAGACGATCAGAAGGGTTGAGAACCACCACCACCGCCGGTCACGGAGCGAAGGAAGCTAATCTTGAGAAAGACACTTCATCCAATTCCTAAACAAGTGATTGTACACAACGAGATTGAGCCAAAGAAATACAAGAGATTGTATTCTTTGGCTTGACTCAGTTTCCTTCTTCTCATTTATCACTTTCATTCCATTTGATTAAATATTGCTTTTGTAAAGACTCTCTGTTTCTTTATAAAATTCATATGTTTGATCCATCATACTTGTCATTGTTTATTTCTTGTTTATGTTGAATGCATTAATACTTTATGCACAACTTCATTCTAAAGCTCAAGCTAACTTGACAAATTCGTAAAAGCATCTTTAACTTAGATTGTTCGAAAGAATAACTAAGCTGCATTAAGTAGGATGCCTAGTACAGCTAGAGATAGACTTACTAGTGTCTATTGCATTTTGTGTTAGACGCATGCATCCTAGAGATAGGCTTTGTATGTTATTCGAATTGAGAAATGTTGAATGAAGTCTGACGCATGAACAAAAGATAAGCAAACCATCCCATCTCATTCACATCACATCCTAGTTGTGTACACTCGTCTTAGACCGACGCGTCCACTTACATTAAACTCCATTCTCACATGATCCATCACTAACTACTCAACTCTTTTGCATCTCTTGCACAGGCAAAGCAATTTAGTGTAAATAACACATTTCTCACATTTATTTAGGAAAGCCCCTACAGTAGATACAACGCAAGGTCTGCGTTTGGTTAACTGAATCCCTGAGTTCGACCCTGGACTTACTAGGAACCTAAATTAGATTTATACTTGGATCTGGTTTAGGGTTTAGGGTTTAGGGTTTAGGGTTTAGGGTTTAGGGTTTAGGAAAACTTGAACGTCATTAGAAGGAGTTGTGTGCGTTCTGTTGCATATATCTGACACCCCAACGCATTACAATTAATTAAACGCATCAAAGCATAAACGCATAACTTATACTTAGAACTATTTCTTCCAATTTATTTTAAACGAAATACTACTAGAGCGAATCACGATAGAAACGAACAAGTTTTTGGCCCTGTTGTCGGGTATTCAGAAACAAAACTAACCAAAAATTCCGTTTGTATCTGTTGTAGGAACACTTCGGTCGAGGGAGTATTACGAGTTAAGCCTAAGCTTGTAAACGTTTATGAGCAGGGAGAGCACTCCTAAACTCAGATACGACCTCGAGATTGAAAGGACCTTCCGGCGTAGGAACCGATCTAACCGTCGTCGAAGGTTGAGGCAGCAATTTCTCAAACAACAGAACAGGCAACAAGTAATGGTAGAAGAACAGGTAAATTAGCAACTAGCTCATGCTGCACAAAATCCAATCCTGATGGCATATAGCAGCACACGTCCCATGAGGAAGTACGCATCCCCTATACTGTATGATTTCTCTCTAGGAATCATAAACCCTATGCCAGATGGAACCAAGTTCGAGATGAAATCTGTTATGCTCCAAATGCTCTAGTCTGCCAGACAATTTGGGGGTGGTCGTGGTGAAGATCCTCATGCCCACATGAAGCATTTCCTGGAAACGTGTAATTCATTTGTGATTCCTGGAATCACCCCAGAGGCGATCAGGTTGTCCTTGTTTCCCTATTCTTTGCGTGATGACGCAAAACAATGGGTGAGCTCACTGGAGCCTGGTGAAATCATAACCAGGGAGAAGTTGGTGGAAAAATTTATGCAAAAATACTTCCTACCTACCACTAACGCGAGGAGGCATCGAGAGATATGAACTTTGAACAAGAAGATGTTGAGACCTTAACCACCGCATGGGAGCGTTTTAAAGGCTTGGTCAAGAATTGCCCGAACCATGGACTACCTCTAACTATCTAAATGGAGACGTTTTATGGAGGACTGAATAGAGCATCGCAGATGGTAGCAGATACAGCAGCAACTGGTGGACTTATGGACAAATCTTACACTGAGGCTAAAGAGATACTAGACCGCATTGTTCAACACAATCTGGAATGGGTGGATGATACAGATGATGGAAGAGCTGACAGGAAGAAGAGATCTCGGAATGTTAATTCTATTGATGCCAACGCAATAGCCACACTTTCTGCTCAAGTGGCTACCATGACCAGCCTTCTGTAGAACATAACGCTGGGAAACACATCAAATCAGCAAAAGGTGAATTAGATAGAGGCGTTTGGGTAGCCCATGGTTAGCTGTGTGGGCTGTGGAGATCCTCACTCCTATGCTGAATGTCCACAAAACCCTCAGTCAGTATGTTTCATAAAAAACAACCCATTCTCTAATACATATAATCCTGGATGGAGAAACCATCCGAATTTTTCTTGGACAGAAGGAAATCATCAGGAACACCACCCAGAGGCGAACCATCAACAAAGAAATGGACCGCTGCCTGCATTTCAACAAACGCATCAGCAACATCAATAGCCCTTTAATAAAGGAGGACAGGCGTCGAGCTCAGGATCTCCGCGTGAGAACCTATTGAAGGAGTACATAGCCCAGAATGACGCGTTGCTTAAAAGTCAAGCGTCATCTATCAGAAACCTGGAAATCCAGGTAGGGCAGATAGCGAGCGAGTTGAAAAACAGGCAGGCTAGTTTTCTACATAGCAATACTGAAACACCTGGGAACAATAATGGGAAGGAGCAATGTGACGCGGTGACACTACAAAGTGGAAAACCTCTTGAAGAAAGAAGAATGAATTCAAGAAATAGCAGTCCTTTGAAAGAACACATCACATGCTGAATGGATCAGGAAGAAAGAACGCCCGAGACTACAAGCCATTCAAAACCCAGTACATCTAACGCGGGAAAGCCAGAAGTGACTTTGATGCACCATTTTCTAGGCATCTGATGAAGAAGAATGATGAACAACAATTCAAGCGCTTTCTTGAGCTCCTAAAGTAGCTGCATATCAACATTCCACTGATAAAGGCTTTGAAGCAGATGCCAACATATGTCAAATTTTTTAAGGACATTTTGACAAAGAAGAGAAGAGTCAACGAGATGGAAGAAATAGCGCTAACGTAGGAGTGTAACGCGTTAGTAAGCAACAGTCTACCAAAGAAGCAAAAGGACCCTGGGAGCTTCACAGTTCCTTGTTCGATAGGAGGATTGGATGTGGGTCATGCGTTGTGCGATCTAGGAGCCAGTATTAATCTCATGCCACTTTCAATTTTTAAGAAATTGGGGATTGGCGAAGCACAACCCACTTCTGTTACTCTTCAGCTCGCTGACAGAACAATTAAGTACCGAGAAGGGAAGATTGAAGATGTTCTAGTGAAGGTTGACAATCTCATATTCCCAGCATAGTTTATTATCTTGGACTATGAAGCAGATAGGGAGATACCAATTATCCTTGGATGCCCGTTCTTAGTTACTAGGAAAGTTTTAATTGACGTGCATAAAGGCGAATTAACTATGCACGTGGACAATGAGGAGGTGAAGTTTAATGTGCTCAATGCATTAAAATTCCCAGATAGTGAAGATTGTCAACTAAACAGTATTGAATTGCCTGAAGAAGAGACTCATATATGTGAGGTCCTCGCGTTGGAGGAGAACCTGAAAGAATCAGAGCAGCCAAGTCTCAGTGAGCGGCGGACAAAACCAACGCGTCCATCACTTGAAGAACCACCAAAACTCGAGTTGAAACAGTTACCTGGACACTTGAAATATGCGTTCCTTGGAACCAACAACACTTTACCTGTGATCATTTCCTCAAATCTCACAGAGCCTAATGAGCAATCTCTCTTACAGATGCTGAAAAAGCACCAGTGTGCAATGTTGGACGCTTGCGGATATTTGTGGCATTAGTCCATCTTATTGCCTGCATAAGATTAGGCTAGAAGAAGGGAAGTCGGGGTCAATCGAGCCTCAAAGAAGGCTGAATCCCATAATGAAAGAAGTGGTTAAGAAATAAATTCTAAAATGGTTGGACGTGAGAGTTATTTATCCTATCCTATATCCAATAGTAGTTGGGTAAGTCCAGTCCAATGCGTTCCCAAGAAAGAGGGAATGACCATGATAGTCAACAGCAATAATGAACTCATACCCTCGAGGACTGTCACAGGCTGGCGCATCTGTATGGATTACAGGAAACTCAACGCAGCAACTAAGAAAGACCACTTCCCCTTTCCTTTCATTGATCAAATGCTTGACAGACTTGCGGGTAAAGAATTTTATTGCTTTCTCGATGGATACTCTGGTTACAATCAGATTCTGATAGATTCAGAAGATCAGGAGAAGACTACGTTTACTTGTCCCTTTGGAACATTTTCATTCAGACGCATGCCTTTTGGGCTGTGTAATACACCTGGGACATTTCAAAGATGTATGATGGCTATCTTCTCTGACTTCCTAGAAAAGACCGTTGAAGTCTTCATGGACAACTTTCATTCTTTGGAGACTCATTCTAGTCATGCCTAGATAATTTGGAGGCCTTCCTCACTCGATGCGAGAAAAAAAAACTTGGTGCTGAATTGGGAGAAATGTCACTTCATGGTGACTGAAAGAATTGTCTTAGGTCACAAAGTATTTAAGGTTGGCTCTGAAGTAGATGAAGCCAAAATAGATGTCATAGCAAAACTTCCACCACCATCAAATGTTAAAACTTTAGGAAGTTTTCTAGGGCATGTCGGCTTCTATAGATGGTTCGTTAGAGGTTTCTCTCAGAATACGCGACCTCTGAGCGCATTACTAGAGGCGAATCGGCCCTATGACTTTAGTGAAGACTGCACTTACGCATTTGAAACCTTGAAGTATGCATTGACGACAGCCCCAATACTGATAGCACCAAACTGGACGCAGCGCTTTATTCTCATGTGCGACGCGAGTGATGTGGCAGTAGGAACAATGTTAGGGCAAACGAAAGGTAATTTGATACACCCCATCTTCTATGCGTCCAAAACACTAAATGACTCTCAGGAACACTACACCACTACTGAAAAAAAAATGTTGGCTGTAGTGTTTGGCATTGAAAAGTCTCGATCTTACTTAGTTGGTGCGTCAGCCACCATATACACCGAACACTTAGCCATAAAATTCCTTATGAGCAAAAAGGACGCAAAGCCAAGGTTGATAAGATGGATGCTATTGCTACAAGAGTTTGATATTGATATCCAGGACAGAAAGGGAACAGAAAATTAGGTGGCTGAACACCTGTCCAGGCTAGAGAATCAAGAAATGCAAGCCCAAAAAGGTGAAATCAAGGACACATTTCCTGATGAAAGCCTGTTTAGAGTTAAAGGCAGGGAACCTTGGTATGCGGACATAGTCAATTATTTAACCACCAAGCAATTCCTTGGGAACTTCAACTCTAAACAAAAGAAGTGGTTAATTCATGACAGCAAGTTTTATTTTTGGGATGAACCGTTTCTATATAAACAAGGCTCTAACTCCATAATGCGTCGATGCGTTACGGAGGAGGAGACACAACGCATATTAGCTGAGTGTCATGACTCTCCGTACGGAGGGCATTTCGGTGGGCAAAGAACCGCAGCGAAGGTCCTTCAAAGCAAATACTTTTGGCCCACCCTCTTTAAAGACTCGAGGGAGTTTGTTCGAAAATGTGACCCCTATCAACGCACTGGGAATATTTCTTCAAGGGACGCAATGCCCTTGAACAATATTCTCGAAGTTGAGTTGTTTAATGTTTGAGGCATAGATTTTATGGGACCTTTTCCCCTGTCCTGTGGCTAATAGTACATCCTGCTTGCAGTAGATTATGTATCTAAGTGGGTAGAAGCAGTAGCCTGTGCTAGGAATGGTGCATCCACTGTATCTAAGTTTCTTACCAGGAACATCTTTACACACTATGGAACGCCAAGAGCCCTGATAAGCGACGAAGGTACGTACTTCATTAATCGCATCATTTCCAAATTACTTGCAAAATATAATGTCAGGCACAAGATCGCCGCTGCTTACCACCCATAAACAAACAATCAAGCGGAAGTATCAAATCGAGAAATCAAGTCTATCCTGGAGAAAGTCGTCAATGCAATGTGGAAGGATTGGGCACAGAGGCTGGATGAAACGCTTTGGGCCTACAGGAATGCTTTCAAAACTCCTATAGGTATGTCTCCATACTCTCTTGTATTTGGAAAAGACTGTCATTTACCTTTAGCGTTGGAGCACAAGGCATTTTGGGCAGTTAAGAAATTAAACATGAACTTGGACGCCGCGGGCGCTCAACGCAAACTTCAGCTCAACGAGCTCGAGGAGTGGCGCTTGAACGCATACGAGAACAACAAGCTGTACAAAGAAAAGACAAAGTGTTGGCATGACCAACGCATCAGTAAGAAAGAACTTGTTGTTGGCTAAAAAGTTCTATTGTTCAATTCACGTCTGCGTTTGTTTCCACGAAAACTAAAATCCAGGTGGTCAGGACCCTTTATCATTAAGACAATCTTTCCATATGGAGCTATGGAAATAATGCGAGAAGATGGCACCAACGCATTCAAAGTAAACGGCCAGAGAGTGAAGCCTTATTTGAAGATGGACTGGAACACCAAAAGTCCTCTCTCACACTATGCGAAGCCAATTGAGGCCCGCATCGACATATCCTTGTGTTTGCATCGCCATATATTCCAGGGACGCTTTCTCTATCCTTATCTTTTTGCATTCTGTATTTTACGATTGATTTATTTGTTTGGTTGTTTTAAGATTGTTCTCTGTTTTTGCTTTTATAAAATTTAGAAACTTGTTTGTTTTTCTTTAAAAGTTGTGTATAATGGAGTTAGGAATAACAGACGTGTTAGATGGAAGTCTAACACATGGCCCAGTTGAAGAGACGCGTCTCGAAAACACAAAAACACTTGAGTATTTAGATAACTGAGACGTCCTTTCAGCTTTACATTTAATACAGACGTCAGGCGCCACCTGATGTCAGCCACTAACCCTCTCTCAGCCTATAAAAGGACCCAACAATTCAAAGTTTTCTTCTTCTTCATTTTCACTCTCGAGCTCTCTGAAACAAAAAAAGAAAAAAAGAAAAAAAGAAAACCTCTCCATCTCCCTCGCTTCCGATTCGCTCGAGCTTCTCTGGCCACAATGTCGTCCGCCTCAGATAGCCAGAACTAGACCGTGAGCTTTGGGAACGACTCACCGGTAAGTTCTTTTTCTTCGTCCTCTGTTTCGATTTCACCTCCCTCAAGCCCTAGAAAAGCCACCAAAACCCTCACCCAAACCAAACCCACACACGGCGGAGCCACCTCTTCCCAGCGGCCGCCTGTTTCGAAACCTTCCATAGCCCCCACGAAACTCCCTTCCAAAGCCTCCAAAGCTATCGTTACCCCTTCGGCCAAGATCCATCAACCTAAACCTAAAACCCCTCAAGCAAAACCCAAAACTACCCTCAAACCAAGGGTCAAGACACCTGCAAAACCGAGGGCGCGTCCGTCATCTACAGCCGCCTCCAAACACTACACCAAGCCTGCCCCACCACCAGTCATCCCTAACATCACTATGGTGGGTGCAACGCATAATCCACTCCTAGCCTACGTCCACAACGCACCGTCACCAGCTGTGCATCCACCACCTCCACTTTCTATCGAGCCCTTGGTCACCATTTATCCAGTGGAATCAGACGCGTCAAGCCAACCATCTCATTCGCCCATCCTCATATCTTCCCCTAGGACACCTCATACCTCAGTGGGCACCCCTCCATTTACTCCACCCATACCACCCTCTGACAGTCCTGTGTCAGAGCGCAATCTTGAAGAGTTGGCAAAATTGGCTCGATTGGACGAGAAAGAGGTTTTTGGTGCGATCTTGGCGTCCCTCAATCAAAGCCAAGATGAAAAGTCGGTGATGCATTCAGACCCACCTAACGCATCATTTGAGTTAGACGAATCAGAGTGGTATACAATGATGCTTGAAGAGGAATTAGAAGAAGAAGAAAGGGAAGAAGAAAATAGAGAAGGGAGAATTGGCCCTGAAGCTTCTCAACCACGCCCATCTGACGCGAATGAAGGGCCTTTAAAATCAAAAAGAGTAACAAAAAAAAGAAGATTGATATTGGAGGAAGAAGAAGATGAGCAATGTGCATCCGGACCTTAGGGTGCAATGCATGAAAACAGATCAAGGCACGACGCATTAGAGCAGGAATTGGAAGACTACCAGCCCACAAGGCAAGGGCGAAGGAAGACGGATCTCCAAAAGGAATTGGAGAATGAACTGAGAGAACTGGCAAGGGAAGCAAAAGAGCATGCGGCAGGAAAAGCAAGGTAACCGACGGTTACCTAAGAAGACCTCTTGAAGAAAGCGTTAATTTAGTGACATACTCATAGAAAAGGGCTTCTTTCCCAAATGCCACCCACTGCAAATTTACATAACTGAGACAATTAACGCATTGGGATGGAATCAGTTCTACGTTGGGCACACCCATATTTGGCCCAACCTCGTCCGCATGTTCTACAACAGTGAGTTTGATATGGAGAAGAACACAGCTTTTGTTGATGGGGTGTTAGTACGTTTCTCAGTTGACAAAATAAACGAACTGTTCAACATTGACAGTAATCCGGACGCGGAAGGAAATCGCATCTTGGAGCAGCCTACGCCAAGCTAATTAGAAGATGCGTTAAGGATGGTAGCCAAACCTGGAAAAAAATGGCAAACGTCGAGAAACGGGGCAAAAATGTTAGCTTCCAGGAATTTAACTCCAGACGCGAATTTGTGGTATTACTTGATCGAACGGAGCATCATGCCTACAATGCATGATGAGACATTATCAAAGGAACGCGTCCTAGCTACCTATTGCATCATCTAGTGCATCCCTTTGGACGTTGGAAGAATTATAAGGGATCAGATCAAAGCCATCAAGACTAAGCCACGAGGGCAACTCTACTTTCCATGGTTGATCTGTGCACTATGCGAATGCGGGGGCATCCCTCTGGGGGATGATCATGAAGATATCGATGGCTTGATAGACATAAAGTTAGTAAGGCGTCTACTTCGCAGTTTGCCGCATCAACCTGCCTTACCTACCAAGGAAGTGGCAACCAAGCCTCGATCATCCAAACACGCCCCCAAAAGAAGACGCGTCCAGATTGTTGAACACAGCGATGAAGCTTAAGAGCATGAAGAACATGAAGCTGAGCTTGAACTTTCGGCTGAAAAAGCATAACCACCCCTCAATCTTACTTTTCATGACTCACCATTGGCCCCGCCAGAAGGGAGTCCTGATTAAACGTACCAAGAACCCACTCATACAGATCAGGACATCCCTTATTCCCTTCCTTCACCCTAACCAAGTCCAATTCCCAACTTTGTGCCTCCTCCAATAATTTTTTAGCCAACTGGGCTAGGGTCAAGCAACGCAGCAAATTTTGAAGACCCAGAACCAACACTACCTCAACACAGTGTAGACTTAGAAGAGTTGAATACTTTTATCAATGATCAGCTCAGACCACTGGCTACATCTATCGAAGGTCTTCAGCAACAGAATCGGGTTCTAAGGGATTATCTAAGGCAGCAAACAAGAAGGTTGCAAGACAAATTTGTTTACACAATGCAATACATCAATCAGGTATTGGTTGGAATGTTTGCTCTACCTCCACTGCCTGCCCATCTTAGAAACCCCTTGCGCTTTATGGATGAAGACCCTGAGGAAGAACGCAGAGATGACGCGCCAGCACAATAGAGTTTTGGGGTGTTCGGTTATTTTTGTATTTTGATTTAATTGTTCTTTTGTATCTTCTTTGACTTGTTTGTTTACTTCAAGTGAATTTATGAAAATGAATGAGAAATTCCTATCATTTTGTTCCTCGCGTTTGACCTTGGCATACTTAATTTTTATTCTTTAGATATTTTCTGTCTTGTGCTCTGCCTGACCTCAATGATATCAACTATATGAAATCTATAAGTATAGAGTAGGCGTTAAGAAAATCAACAAGATCTGAACTTCTCTAAAAAGGTTATGTTTACCTTCTAACGCGTGTAAGCTTTAAGTTTTAAACTCCTTTCAGAATCTTAAAGCCTTTTTGAAATTTTTTTTCTCTTTTAACAATGAGGATTTAGCTCGTCTCCAAATTTGGGATGAGTAGCTCATCTCCAAATTTGGGGATGAGGGAAATCCGAGTTAAGACACATCAAATGGGTACATCACAAATAAAAGGAAATAAAATAAGAAAAATGTTAAACGCAACTCCTCTGTCATTACTTTAAAAGAAAAACCTTAAAATGGCATGAGTTTAGTTGGAACAGGCATTTAGCCACAGTTGGATGCATGTATGACACCCGTGGGGGCAAGCCAAAACGAAGTTAAGTCTCCTAGACCAACGCGTCCCATATAACTCCTCTATCTAATCTAAAGAAATTATATCTTGAAATGCATGAATATTAGATATGAGTTTAGTTGTGAAGGGTTCTCACTCGTAGTTGGATCCTCGCATGACACCCGTGGGGGCAAGCCAAAACGAAAGTGGGATACCTGGAACAACGCATGGGTAAGTAACTTCATAATTTTTTTTCTTTTTATTCGGAATTTATTGTAAAAAGAGCATCTAACGCATTGTTGGTTTAGAAAAAAAACGAGAATGTTTTGAGAAATGAAAGGAGTTGTGATAAAAGGCCTGTTACACCTGAAACTAAACGTTAGTCTTTTTAGAAAAGAGTCAAGCTGAGTTATATTTTCCAAACTTTTATCTCAAGCTTATGACTGAATATGATGAGAGGCGAACTCCGCACACTTAAGTCAAAGGAGATGACAAAGAATTATTTTAGAATGCTTGAGGACAAGCATTGTTCAAATTTGGGGGTGGTGATAACTTGTAAAAATACAAGTTATTTTTGCTCTTAAGTTGGAACAACTAATGTTTTTCATGATAGATTCTCCTCATTTTTATAAGAAACATATGGATTTATTCAAACATTAGCAAACTCATGAAAAAGAAGTTTTATTACTAAATATCGTGGCACTAACGCATTGTATTACAGGATTTCAACGCAAGGATTAACGCTAATACATTAGACAAGTGCCGCAGGAAAAGCTCTAACGCATGGGCCATGCGTCAGAAGAAGTTCAACACAGAGAAGATTCATTGCTCCAGGCTGATTGTGTCACATCACCACTTGCAAGTATGGGCACCTGTAGCAGGCGGCATCTGAAAAGCTTCCACGCAGTAGGCGGTGTCTGAAAAGCTTCCGAGAGTCAGTGGCTAATCAGGGCATGGACTTTAATGTTGACCAGGACATGGAATTTAATGCTGCCCATTCACCAAGTGGACGTGACCAACACCTATAAATAGATGAAGTCCCTCCAAAGTTAAGTTCGGAAATTATAAAGATCTTTATTCTATGTATATTGTAGTCATAATCCTAGTTCTGTAGAGGCTGTGTTGTGGTGCTAGACGATCAGAAGGGTTGAGAACCATCACCACCGCCGGTCAGGGAGCGAAGGAAGCTAATCTTGAGAAATACACTTCATCCAATTCCTAAACAAGTGATTGTACACAACGAGATTGAGCCAAAGAAATACAAGAGATTGTATTCTTTGGCTTGACTCAGTTTCCTTCTTCTCATTTATCACTTTCATTCCATTTGATTAAATATTGCTTTTGTAAAGACTCTCTGTTTCTTTATAAAATTCATATGTTTGATCCATCATACTTGTCATTGTTTATTTCTTGTTTATGTTGAATGCATTAATACTTTATGCACAACTTCATTCTAAAGCTCAAGCTAACTTGACAAATTCGTAAAAGCATCTTTAACTTAGATTGTTCGAAAGAATAACTAAGCTGCATTAAGTAGGATGCCTAGTACAGCTAGAGATAGACTTACTAGTGTCTATTGCATTTTGTGTTAGACGCATGCATCCTAGAGATAGGCTTTGTATGTTATTCGCATTGAGAAATGTTGAATGAAGTCTGACGCATAAACAAAAGACAAGCAAACCATCCCATCTCATTCACATCACATCCTAGTTGTGTACACTCGTCTTAGACTGACGCGTCCACTTACATTAAACTCCATTCTCACATGATCCATCACTAACTACTTAACTCTTTTGCATCTCTTGCACAGGTATAGCAATTTAGTGTAAATAACACATTTCTCACATTTATTTAGGAAAGCCCCTACAGTAGATACAACGCAAGGTCTGTGTTTGGTTAACTGAATCCCTGAGTTCGACCCTGGACTTACCAAGAACCTAAATTAGATTTATACTTGGATCTGGTTTAGGAAAACTTGAACGTCATTAGAAGAAGTTGTGTGCATTCTGTTGCATATATCTGACGCCCCAACGCGTTACAATTACTTAAACGCATCACTTATACTTAGAACTATTTCTTCCAATTTATTTTATACAAAATACTCCTAGAGCGAATCACGATAGCAACGAACATACACCCTCTTCTGGCTCAAGAGGGGTTCGATCATAGTTGGACTATGATTTATTGTTTATTAGAGAGATCAGTGGTACTTAAGGAGTTAGATATAACTATAGGGGTAAATCGGTAATTTTGGCCTAGTTGTAGTTACGAGCAATTTGTAAAGGGTCATTATACTATTGACTAGTTATATCCAATGGACACAAAAATATATCAATAGTGCGAAGAATGCAATTGTCGGTCTTTAGTAGAGTGCCCAACAGTTAACGGATTGTGAATAATTTAACTAAAGGAGTTTAAATAATTACTCGTGTATCTTGGAGCTTCAAGCTGTGTCCATGAGGTCCCCACGGTAGCTCAACGGGAATAAATGAGAATCAATTTTTGGATTAATTTGAATTGTTCAAATTAATTGAGGGCATTAATTGTATATGATATAATTAATTTAATTTTAATTATATATGATATAATTACTATAATGTAATTTATACATTATAATATAAAGTATACTTGAAAGGAAATGAATGCTTGAATATGATTCAAATATTAATTATATGAATTGGATTCATATAATTAAAATTAATATAAATGTGATTTACATTAAAAGTCATTGGTAAGAGAGAATTGAAACTATAGGTTATATTGTATTTGATACAATATAGAAACTATAGGTTATATATTATATTTGATATAACATATAGTATAATATATATTATATGATAAGGTAGTTATCACATATATATATATATATATTAAATATTTTATTAAATAAATTAATTTATTTAATTTAATTTAATTTATTAATTTATTAATTTATTTCAAAAAACTAATTATGGGAGGGAGTTATAACTCCTTCCCCTCCTCCTACTCTCCCAAACGTGTGAGTGGGAAAGTAGTTCCCTATTCTCTGCAGTGTGTGAAAATGAAGAAAAGATAACAGAGAAATTTTCTCTCTAAGAAGGGTTCTATGAGATTCTTTTCTTCTCCTCATCTCCTCTCTCACAATTCTTCCCTCTCTACCAAAATAGTCAGAGCCCACAACTCTTAGGTTCTCATCCAAGAGAATACCAAGGTAGTCATTATGGTGGTGTTTGTATTATTCGAGGGGATCCATTGAAGAACGGTCTTCAAAGATAAGGGTTCTTGAGCCTAATTTTATTCTTCCGCGTTTATTTTTTAGTATGCTGTAATTTTTGAACTAAATGCATAATTGTATGTTCTTCTTCTGTAAAAATATGTATTCTGTGAAAATTAGGAATCCAGGACGATCCGCTTCCACTCAAGGACCTTTAACTGGGTTCCTTCATTCCTTCCCTTACATTTTAGACACACCATTCACTATACTTAATTTACTCTTCCCATTGACGTTAATTCACATCTTAACTCATAATTAAGAGGTCATAAACTTGATTAACTAGTAAAAAAAAAAGTTCAGGGGTTTACATATGGATGTCTATACATGATGAGAATGATTACGAGGGCAATTTTGGAACACGTTAAGGGAAAATCAAGAATATAAAAAAGCTCAAGCACGTGATTTCAATTGGTTTGCTAAAATTCTTAATAAATTTCCATTTTGCCAAATATCCTAACAAAACCTAAAAACTTGCTATATAGTCCAATTTTCCTTTAATTTTCAACATCTTCCCTCTCTTTCGAAACACTTCATCTTCTCCAAATTTGTAATAACAATTTCACATCTTTTTACAATCCTCTATAATTCATTAAGCCTCCATTGTTATTCTCTTAAAGGTCCTATTTTTTTCGTTTCATTTTATTCTTGAGAGATTTATTGTATTGTGACAATTCATTTGTTGTGAGCTAAAATTTGTAAATCCACCCTTGTAGAGAGTTTGTTAAGTGTGCTCTTTATTTTTCCAAACTATTGTAAGGGTTGTTCTTGATCCTGGAAAAAGATTCATTGTAACAATTTGATCCTCAACCGTGGAAAGGATCGAGTTTGTCCTTGCGCCTGGAAAAAGAACTTGTAGTAGTTCGATTATAAGATGTGGAAAGAGTCAAGTTTGAGTGACAAACCCAAGAGGAGCCACTAGTGACAAACCCAAGAGGAGCTTGGGAAGTGGATGTAGGCCAATTGTGTCGAACTACTATAAAATTCTCGGTGTCAATTTCTCTATCCCTCAACTATTTAATTTTGCAATTAATTTGTTCTTAAATTTTATTGCTTGAAATTATTTGCAAATTTTGTTCTTAAATTTATTTGTTCATATATGTTTATTTTGATTGGTTCTTCTTAAATTTATATATCATTTACCAATCCTTTTATTAGATTTAAAAATTATGCTTTAAAGTGTGATGGTTAATTTCTTGTTTTAAAATCACCAATAAAAAGCATGGTATATCAGTGTGTCTCAGTGATAGATACTGATAGAAAGATATCAGTGTATATTAATGTGTATAAGTGTGTATATCACATGTTTCATCAATTCAAAAATGATATAAACAAAGACATTAAGAATTTAATTGATATAAAGATGTTCCATTCATTTACAAACTCAAAAATAGAACTAATCAAGACAAAAAAATAACTTTAGTACATTCTAATATCAATCTATTTGGCAATACAAAGGGAAAAAATGCAAAGATAATGATTACACCATTGATTAATTTGGCAAAGTTTGCAAGTTCTAAAATTGTGACCTTTGCAATGACAACAACTACATCTTGATGAACTACTTTTAACTTCACCTATAAGGATCATGCTGAAGGCTTAAAAATAGGAGACAATGTTATAATGCCATCATCTACAACTCTCCAATATGAATGGACTCAAACAGGTCGAACACAATTCTTATATGTTGATGACAACGTGCTTGAATAATAATAATTAGATACATAAGAATAAGTATCCACGTTAAGTATCTGAAGAACAACAAGTGCATGAGAGCATGAAATTTCATTTAAAACCCATACTCGACAGCTGCAAGATCCCAAGTTGAGCTTCACTATAAATTATTTATCATCATCCATTACTTTGTGTTCAATGTTGCTAATGGGATGAACCTAATAAATAAAAATGGAAAAAGAAATCAGCATTTACAAATATACCAAAGATAAATACTAGTAATAGTCTATCACTATCTATCATAAAGAGACAGTGATAGACCTCTATCACTGTCTCTCATTATTTTATCAATTTTATATATTTAAAAACAAACAAAAATGAAAAAGAATAAAGAACTTTTACCAAGAAGCTTCTTGATTCTTATGTTGGTCGCATAATATATTCTCAACCCAATGAGTCAAAATTGTTCATAGACAAACTGTAGGATCAGTATGGCAATCTAGAGGAGATGAATAGGATTTAATCAAACTAATTAAGATTTTTACTAATGTGAGCCCAATTAAACAAATTAACAAATTGTTTGCTAACAAGTAATTTAAACAATAAATTTATACAAATAATTTCACTTTGAATTATTGAGTTATATACAAATAAGAATAACCATCCGTGATAGACAGTGATAATAGACAATGATAGACTTTAACAAACTAACTACTGGTGATAGACACTGTAAGACCCTAACACTAAAACTAAATTTAAATAGAGAAGAAAAATATTAAGTGAGGATATTGGAACAAAGGGAGTAAAACATCAAAATTTTCCAAAAAGGTGACCAAGGGTCCAAACGCCTAGGAAGGGCTTAAGATATGTTGGACGCAAGAAGAAATGAAGGATGGAAGCAAGAAAACTTTGAAAAATGGCTAGGGGTTGCATACAACCAAGCAAAGGCATACAAGAGGCATGCGGACAGGGCAGCAAGCATGCGTCGAGTGAACATGCTAGGCGCGCCAGCCATGCGTCGAGGCCAAGCACACAGGCCATGCGTCGAGGCCCAACGCACAGGCCATGCGGCAAGGACAAGTGCAGACCATGCGTCAATCGCAGTCCATACGTTGATGGTGTATGCCGAGTGCGTAGCCCATGCGTCGAACGAACAAGCGAGCGAGCCATCCTATGCGCTTCCAGGCAACCATGTATCGATGAGCGCCTGCCTATGCGTCGAACGAACAAGCGAGCTAGCCATCCTATGCGCTGTCGAGCAACCATGCGTCGACGCGCCAGGCCAAGCGCACGCCCACACGGCCGAGAGTGCCTATGCGGCTGAGCATGCCATGCAGCCAACCGTGCAAGCGCCTAGGCAACACACCATGCGTCGATGGTCAGCACCATGCATTCATGCCTAGTAGGCCGAGCAAGCACACTTAGCAAGCCATGCGTCGAGGGTGAGCGGCCACCTTATTCGTGGTGATGACCAACTCATGCGTTGGCTAAGTTGAACTTTGATGAAGGAAAGGTGAGTTGCTATGCGTTAAGGATAGAAGGTAAGGCTAATTGATGGAAAACTTTGAGGGAGAATGCTAAGAGTATACGAATATAAGACTTAAACACTTTAAGTAGAGAAATATGTGAGGTACTTACGTGATTTAGGTGGCAAAAGAAGGATCACATAAAATTCTAGTAGGAGGTGGCTAAAGAAGATTTCATGCAATCCACCCAAGCATGAGGTGGGTGAAGGAGATTTCATGCAACAAAAGGAATTTTGGCTGGCAAGCTGAAAGAACAACTCAAGGCTAGGCTAAGGATAGGCTGGGTAGACTGAATGTTGGCAACTCCAAAGGGAGACAAATGGGAGTTGTGTTGTCAACATGGGATGAGTTTGAAATGGCTATAAATAGGGGAGTTGGGCAAGGGAAATTCATTCGTACCAGCACCTAAATCGTGTGTTGAGAGCATATTTAGAGAGTGACGTTTAAGTTATTAGGCTGATTGGAGATCAAAAGAAATAAGGTTGTGTTGGTGAGACATTGAGGAAGTCAGACACACAGCCAGCTCAAGGCAGCCGGACGCACAGCCAGCCCAAGCCTTGCGCACATGCAGCATTGCATCCATCCGTCCGCGTGCGTATCGCTCGACGCATCCCGTGCGCCAGCCCAACGCAGCTGCCTTCCCCGTGCAGCACATCACGCCCAGCACACGCCCAAACGCGCCGCCCCTGTGCGGCACAGCACACCCACTCTGCCTATTGCCCAACGCCCAGCTGCCTATCTCAGTCCAAATAACCTCTAAAGAGGCTAACTTTGGTATTTTGGTTAATTTTGAGTAGGGTAAGCTGGTGTTTTTAATATATAATGATATTTTGGCTAAATTTGACACTATTTATTGATATAACAAGTATTAATTGAAGAATTTTCATTGATATGGAGGAATTCTCAGGAAGGTAGTCTGAAGGTGATTTTAATGGAAAAACTTGCTCACGGTGAATGTTTACTTAGCTTTATGCTTTGATATGTGAATAAATGCATATTTAAGTACAAAATACTGCTTATGATGTTATGATGATTTCCATGATATTGTTTGTGAAATTGCTATGGAAACTGAGATTATACTCAGATTACATAGTTAGCATGCTTAACAAAAGGTGCTTGGCGGGAAAATATAGTTGGCCTCGGTTGGCGGAAAATAATAGTCGATGACGACCGGCGGAAAGTATAGTCAAGTACCTAAGCATGACTAGCGGGATAAAGAATTGTCGGTGTGCACATTAGCGGGAAAAGTGGGTTATAGGAAAGTTTCCATAAAAAGTTATGATGATTGATAATGTGTCCATGATATAAGCATGCCACGTATAGTATGGGACTGGAGAATGTTGATTGAATGAACATATACATGATCATGCATAAACTATATTGAAATTATGATTATGTGATTGATTTCCCAAAAATATGATTTGCAAAGTGATTAGCTCACACTCTTCCAAATGTTTTCTTATATCCCCCTCCCCTCCCCCCCCCCAGGTAGCAAAGTGGAGCGTTCAAGGAGGAGTCTGCTAACCACCATCACACCAGGACTTGGTAAATTCTCAGGGCACGGCTTGTAATAAAGAATATAGGAAACTAAACTATGTGTATGAAAGATAGATAGAGTGTTGTAAACATGTTGAAATCCTTAATAGATATGGGGGGAATGTTGAATTTAAATGTTGTCTTGGAATACTACTGGTTTATCCTCACGCTCCCTTCTCGGTCTTGGGGGTTAAGGCTAGGGAGGGGGTGTGACAGACACTGATTGAAGTATGGAATATTCTGTATAGATTTTCATTTCCGATGTGACAAAAAATTCAAAGCAGCAACTTCCATTTTTATGGACAAAGACACGAACTTCCTTTTTCCACGGCCTTCTTCATCTTCCCATCGATCTCTTTACATCTCTTTCTCATTTCTTTGCTCTCATATCCATCCATCACCATTTTAATAGCTTCCTTCACTTTCTCCCTCTTCACCACTATCCTTCCTACACCTTCCAAATCCCCCTTTGCTTCCTCTCCCACAATCACACCCACTTTCAATATCTCCACAATCAACTTAAAATTGTGATCGATACCCCCACATATATCATTAATAACTTTCTATCAATGTCTATCTCTAATAGACACTGATAGAAAGATATCAATGTCTATCACGATACATAGTTGTAGTACTTTATTCATGTTATACCTAATAAAACTTCATTTGTCATATCTTAAATTTCATTCATAAAAAAGTTTAGGTTTAATAAGTATGAACAAACTAGATCTTATTCATAGACTAAATGGTGATAGGTTTAATGAAAGAAGAGGATTAGTGATAATCTTAAAGAGTTGATATGTCACTAATAGATTATAATCCTTTGTTGATAGTAGTCGGAAAGAAAAAATAAGAATCTAAAATGAAATTATATGCAAAGAAGAAGAAGATTTGAAGAAGAAAAGAGGTTAAGGAAGATATGTTGGTGAAGTTGAACCGAGTGATGTTGAAGAAGATACGTTGGCGAAGTTAAATCAGGCACAGGTTGAAGAACGAAATTGGGTATTGGACCGAAATAATCGTTGATTAACAGGTTGATTCTTCAACATGGCTTTGAGCCTTCTTCAACGTTGGGTTGATTCTTCAACATGAGTTTGAGTCTTCTTCAACGTGAATATTGTAGACATTTCAACAATAATATATTTGAACCATAAAGAAGGTTGAAAATTTTGCTATTCGTGTAAATAGTCATAGCCAACTTTCTATTTTTGAAAATCCCCACTAAGTAAACTTAACAAAAGACTTTTTTTTCGGATAAATAAACTTAACAAAATTTCATAAATGCTAAACTATACATGTGGGGTAAGGCTTAAGAGAATTGGCTTGCCCTACCAACCAACCACATAAATCGAATTTTATAATATACCAATGCGCCAAATAAGAGTCCACAAGTCTTTGAAGCTATTTCAAAAGAGAGAAAAATATCTTTCAAATCATTTTTATTTAAACTCTTTAATATACATTAAAGTGTGTGGAATGCATTTTTTAAAGGTTAATTTAACAAATAAGTCATTTTAAAAAATAGTTTTTACACATTTTTTAAAGGTTAATTTAACAAATAAATCATTTTAAAAAATAATTTTTTAAGATCCTAAATCAATGTTTGTAAATTACAACACAATCCACTGCAAATATAATTGCAAATTCTCAATAAACTCGGGCTCACAAAACATGAACTAAAACCCCTTCTGAATTAAACTGAATGCATAGCCATCTATTTTCTCCCTCTACATATATTGTTTTTTGTGTATTAGCTGTGTCCTATTTGTCTCCCTACTTGAAGTATGGAATTATTGAAGATATTTTTCTATGCAAATTGATATATAAACACTTAATTTGGTATGTTCGCATGAAAATCTTATAATGACTTTCTAAGTTGAGGACACTTTTTCTTCGCATGAAAATGTTTTTAAAAAGTCAAAAACCCAAAAAACAACCCTATAGACTTATAAATCAACTCCACAACCTATCACAATCAAGCACTGTGATAGTCCAAATGGTCGGACGATTCTCGATATTAAAGATTGAAGATTCTATTGAAGTATCAGAGATACAAAGCTAACCAACCACAAATCCCTCAAAAACATGCATGGGGAAATTATTGATGAACTTTATATGGGAGAAAATGATCTACTCTAATAAAAACAGTAAAGCCGGTTGCTCGTAAGCAGCATCATCAGTTACAATTGGGTTGGGAAAAGCAAAAATGGATCGAGTTTTATGGTAATGCGGGCAGCAGCGATACCTGTCCCGACTGTAAATAATACAAACATCTTCTAATTTGCGTTTGCGAACTGGATTCCCTTCTCAATAGAAGCTTTGAGCTCGGGCTTGAGCTTTTCCAAACCTTCTTTCTCGAAGTCAGAGAGAGGACCCAAATCCAAAACAGACTCTACTCCATTCTTTCCAAGCTTCACCTGTTATAAAGGAAAATCAAAGTGAACAACAATTCACGCTGTATGAGAATTTCAACGATAAAGATAAACCAACAGTTCAGCTTCAGATGTTTCAAGTTTCTACTCAAACAATGCAGTAGAAAGAAAAGGTGGTCCAAAGAGAACACAACCGTTACCTTTGAAGCAAAGAATGGAAGTTCAGTAATAGTTGATTGCACAAACGAACATTCCACAACATCTGGAACCCCATTCAGTCCCTTAAGACAGGCATCGGCGAAAAGGGCTCCAGCATAGCTGCCAGAAACAGTAAAACGTTAAAATTATACTCACATGGCAAGGAAAATAAGACCAGAGAATGATGAAAGATAAACTGATCAACTTCCACACCCAAATGCAAAAGATCAAAGGAGGTTTGAGAAACAAAAAATAACATGTAATCGCAGAGAATTATGGAGAAGCAAAGAATTGAGTTCCTAATGCAAGTGAATAGAACTCAAAGAACAGCATTTTTCACCGAGTATTACTCATGTCATGCCTGATGATAACAACACAGCTCAAAAGCCTCCGCTATAGAAGTTGAGGAATTAAACATTTGATAAATAATCCAGCAACAAGAGAGAAAAAATGTCTTACGCCATCGATAATGTAGCAGAGCCCTTTCCTGCCTTTGCTTCCACAACTTCTGTTCCTCCGTCTTGTGTTCGCTTAGTTAGAGCCACAATAGTTTCATCTGACAAATTAGCTTTGGGGGTAGCCTGTGCCAATCAGATACACCTTACAAAATCAACAACACCTCTAATTCAAAGTATCCGATGCACTCACTATATGTCTAGTAAAATTGTAGAACAGAGCCGAATTAGAACAAAAGAAAGTACCTGAGAAAATAGTGGAAGAATGGTAATGCCAGCATGGCCACCAATAACAGGCACATTAACCTCTGTAACAGTATTACAATGGTCAGGCAATGAAGTTTGACATTTCTCCAACGTGCACAAAAGTAATTAGCGAGCTTCTTTTCATCACTGTAAATAGAAAATTACAGAGAAATTTCAAGAACGAAATTTTCGTATGGAATCATACCAGCTACTGGAGCATTTGCTTTCCCAGCGTAGAAGGTCTTAGCTCTGACAACATCGAGTGTAGTAACCCCAAACAACTTCTTCTCATCATAGGTACCAGCTTTCTTGAAAACCTCAGCAGCAATTGGGACAGTTGAGTTGACGGGGTTACTGATCATGTTAACAAGTGCCTGCAAAACCGTATTTTGATTACAAAATCAACCCAGATAACAATTTTATTTTATTTTATTTAAAAAAATGCATCTCAGTACGAGAGAGGTGGGTACAGACATTGGGGCAGTACTTAGCAATGGCGGTGCAAAGTGATTTAACAATGCCAGCATTAATGTTGAAGAGATCATCACGGGTCATGCCCGGCTTTCTTGGAACACCAGCAGGAATGATGACAACATCAGATCCCTCCAAAGCTTTGCCGAGTTGCTCCTCACCCGCGTACCCAGCAACCTACAAGTCACAAAAAAATAAGAATAAGCATGCAATGAACCCTAATCTAACAAAATTACAGAGAATGCAACAAACAAAAAAAAACCATGAAATGATTAAATTAGCCCAAATCGATGAACACGACGTAGCTCCAAAAACATGTAGACACGCGAGTTTCACGAATCACTAGACAATTTGACTTAAATTTTGGAGCAGAAAACAAGACATACACATCCGAAGACAAAATAGCACACAAATTGGAATCAACCGAACGAAAACCAGATCGATTGCATTTCTAACAGTGGCACCCACAAATCAGAAGAAAATTGCCCATAACCGTGTAAGAAAAAATGTGAAAAAATGACGATATTTACCTCGGATCTAGTGTTAACATGGCCGACATCGGCAGCAACACCAGGGGTACCGGCAATATCGTAGAGGGCGAGCTTAGAGACAAGTGGGTTAAGCTTCATGAGAAGCGCCAATGGTTGTCCAATCCCACCGGCGGCACCGAGGACGGCAACTTTCCTTTCCGGCACCGATTCGGTGGCAAAGCTACGGCTCAAGAGATGGTTCGACGACGATGATCTTGAAACGGCGGAACGAACAGATCTGAGAATTGAGGCCTTCATTGTTCCACGAAGAAGAAGAGCGACGTAGCCGAGAAACCAAGAGAGAGAAGAATAAGAAGAAAGGGTTTTGCGGAAATGAAGGGTTCTTCTTCAGATCGTAGCTATGTGGCCTTGTTTTATTCTCAACCCGGAGGGGTTCGATGGTAATTTTCTTTTTTTTTCATTTTTCATTTTGATCTATTTTCGGATCTTGAATCTTTTTTGTTTGGTGATCTAAAATTTAAAAATGGATATTTTTTTTTTTTTTTAAAGCTGTGCAACATGGAAAAAATCTAGGAGGGACCAAAATGGAACTAAATCCAAATTTAAGTGTCTCTTTTTAAAAAAATGCAAATCTAAGGGTAAAATTAAAAATTATTGAGATTGTAATTTTTCTTAAAAATAATTAAGAATGAAAGAAAAAATAAGTAACACTGTCGTGTTTAAAAACAATACACTAAACACCATACAATTAATATATAATGAATAATGAATATGACTTAAGATAATTAACATGTATTTTATTATTTTATGTTAGAGATTCAAATCATTTTAAATGTACTTATTTTATTGAAGAAAATAAAATTATCGTTTCAAATTTTGAAAGAGTATTAAAAGAAAGTAAGATGTGAAAGGGTATGAAAAGAAAATATCGATATTGTTTTTTTTTTATTTTCTAAATCCATTTTTCTTCATAATCGTTATTTATCCTGAACTTTTGATATCAAATGGAATCCTGACAATAAAATTAAGATATTCTCAAATTTAAATATACAATTTGTTCAAAGTCAATAAATAAGTAAGAAAAAATATCATTTTTAAATATAGAAAAATAAACCAAATATATTTATTACTAATAACAAGACTATGATATTTTAGTTGTAAATATTTTTAGCAGTTTTATTATTTAAAATAATTTTTCAAAAAAATAAAATCAAAGAAAAGAAGATCTAGTATTAAAGCACTCATATATATGCAACGGTGGATTTAGATTTAGTAATAAGGTCCTTTTTTTAATTGTATTATGCAACCTTGGTTTCGAATATTACAATTGGAATCAATAATTTTAGTTTTTAGATTGTTGACAAATCTTCGAAAGTTGGTAGGTTTTTTAGTTTAAAATATCATTTTTAATCTCTATACTATAAAATTTATTCAATTTCAGTCTATTTTCAAATGTTCAATTTTAGTTTTGTACCTTCGATAAATTTTAAATTGAGTCTTTATACTTTTTTATTGTAGATTTTTTCAAAAACTATTTGTTATATATTATATTTTCACCCTAAATTTTGAAAACATATTCACATATCATATTTTTCTTGTATTAAATTTGTATTATTGTTTAGCCAAATTCGATAAAAAAAAAAAATTAACTTTAATCGACTAAACTTAAGATTTATTTAAAATTAATGACTAAAATTGAATATTTGAAAGTATATTGATGAAAATTGAACAAATCTCGAAATATAAGAACCTAAAATAGTATTTTAACTTCCTTTTCACTAAAAGATGAGGGCTTATTAGAGTGCAAACTGCAAAGTATAGGGTGAGGAGTAGAGATACTCATTTTTCCATGAGGATTCCCTTCTCTGTGAGCTAAACGGGAACGAGAATACATTTTCCATTTCTGGTTTCGTCTTCCTCCATTATCTTTTTTTTAAAAAAAAATACACTAATTATTGTAATATTATTATTATTATTTAAATTTAAATTTCAGATTTTATTGTTTAATGACCAAATTAATGAATATATTTGAATTTAATATTTAAATTTGGATTATATGTAAATAATTTGATATGTCTTCTACGGTTAAATTTGAGTAATTTTTGTTTAACTTCAAATTATTTTATGGGCAATTAATCATATAAAAAAATAGTCAAAATTTTAACTATTTAATTAAAACTTTTCTAAGTCATTATCGGCTAGCGATGTTCAAATAATTTAAATAATCCGGACTATCCAACCCAAAATGTAAGGGTTGAGTTTGGTTAAATTTTTTCTATTTTTGTTGGATTGGGTTGGGTCATGGATGGGCTAAAAAAGTTAGTTGACCCAACCCAACTCGAATTTTATATATATTAATAATACATACATACGTACATACTTACATACATACATATATTTCTCTTTATTTACTTTCTATTGATTAATTTGTGAATTTTTAAAATTGTTATGATATTTGTTTTTGTTTGAAATTTGCAATAAATATCATAGATATTTGGTGTTTAATATTTGAATTTTATGAGATTTTAGTTATTGGGTTTGAAACTTTATTTGGGTCATTTAAATTGTCTAATCCTTTAAATTGTCAACCTAACCAACCCAATAAAAACACCCTCAACTCCATGTACACCTCTATCGGCTCACCCTAACCGTCACTTATATTTCCACAGTGGAGAGAGTGCAAACCTCATACGAGAGGGAGCTAGGGACACTCTATCACTATGATAAGACTATTAGAGTGCTCTACCACTATGACAAGACTGTTAGAGTATTAAATATTGATGTAGTTACATTTTGTATTATGTTGATTAGTGTCCATCTATTTCCTTATATAAAAGTCCTCTGGGTCTAAGCTTAGTATTTAAGATCATTTTTAATTCCTTTATGATTGTGATTGTAACCCTAATATATCCGCTTCCATTTATCTCTCTAGAATTTTCTCTTTACCTTAGCTGAATCAAATATGGGTATAAAAGCAACTAAGCACAACATCAAAATGTTCGAAACCCAACTAAAAAAACATCCAATACATTGAAATTGCAGAAAGTTTTTTTTTTTTGAAAAACAAAAACAAACCCCCTTTTAAGAAAATAAAAAATTGAAACGAAAATTTTAATTACCTAAAAGAAAAGAGTGCAAGTCCGGCTGCCTATCTATTTCATCCAACCAAAGATTCGAGCCATTGGAAGTATCATCATAAAATAATAATAAATAATAATAAACAAAAAAAAACAAAACAAAAAAAAAACAAAACATAAAAGAACGCCTTTGCGTTATTTATTCTACCAAACTTTATAGGGTGAATTTTTCAAACTTGAGGGATTAAAGTCCGATAATTATTTTATTTTTTGTTTTTGTTTTTTAAAATTAAACCTATATTATTCACATTTATTCATATTTTAGTCAAATACAATAGTTAAATTCTTACCCAAATTCCTAAAATCAAAATAATTTTTTGAAAACTATTTTTTTAATTCTTAAATTTTGACTTGTTTTTTAAACTATTGGTGAAAGGTAGATAACAAATAAAGAAATTTGGAGGTGAAAGTTGTATCCATAGGTTTAATTTTCATTAAAAAAATAATAATAATAAAAATTACCATATGGGTCTAAATATTCAAACTTTGTGATTTCTTCATTAATTTGAGAAATGACGAGATAATTTGTGGTTAGGCCAAGTGTGTTTTTATTTTTTGTTTTTTCTCTGTGACAAAATATTTATATAAACTTTCAAGGTTATTAAGTTTCCATTTTCACCTCGAGTCGCTCAATTTTGCCCTTAAGCTTGTCAACTTGTATAAATTTAGATTTTAAACTTTCAATATCATCAAATTGATCCCTAACTTAAACAAATGTAGCAATTTTTACACTCGATTCAATTTGTGCTAATTTTCCTACTACTTTTTAACAGAAATAATTGGTTCCAAGAAAATAAAGTTGGGTACAAAAATAAATTTGATAAACACACCTATTAAATTAATGACTAAATAACTTTGCAAAAATTCATACATTTGAATTGAAAGCAAGCTCTAATACCATTTTTTCTGTATACACATTTTATAATTCACTAAACATATAAGAGAAGTTTTTTTTTCTTTTTTTTTAAAAAAAAAACTATATTTGGAGTAACAATTTATTAAATGGTTAAAATTGCGACACTTTTTAAAGTTTAGGGTTGAGATTGCAACACTTACCAATTTGAAGTGTCATTTAATGAAATTAAAAATTTAGAGTTAAAATTGACTTTTTTTTCCAAACACTTATTATTAATATTCAGTACTTTAAACATAGATCAAAATATCATTTTAGTATAAGTATTACTAAATGAACAGTTAGTCAGTGAATGGGTTCATAGATGATAAAAATATTTCGAAAAGATAATCAACAATAAATAAAAGTAGGAATTAAATTCAAAACCTATTGAACATACATAAACTAAAATCGAATATCAACTCAATTTTATTTTGTAATAATTTGATATTTGTACTTTTAATTTTGTAAGAATTTACACCACAAATTTCTTGATTATATGACAATTTAGTACATCTGATCCTTTTCAACTAAGATTTGAAATTTCTTATAAGTAGATTAATAGATTTTTATTAGAGATTAGATGTAACTGTAGATTACAAAGTTGTTACATAATAATTTTTTTAAAAAAGGCAATTTTAATAAATTTTCTATGATATAGTTAAAATTGTTACAAGTTTTAAAGTGCATAACTTAATTGTTATATGTTAAAATTCAAGAACTAAATTGTTATAAACTTATGCAAGATTAAATTATTATAACTAAAGTTCAACAATAATTCAAGGACTTAAATGCATTTTAACAAAAAAAAAAAACTCTAACAATCTTTTATTTATTTATTAATTTGAATTAACAATCAATCAGGAATGATAGAACTTTCAGAGTAAAAAGTCAACCCAAGCACATGAAAATGCAAAATAAATTTATAGTCATGGTAGGCAAAATAAAATTATTGATGAAAAATATTTTGGACCATTTTTTTTTTCTTGCTCTTTATCAGCATGGAAAGATGCCCTTTGGCCGTGGTATACCTTTCCATGAGGCCAACTTGTCATCTTTTTATAGGAATGTGTGCAACTTTAATCTGCTAGATTACCTTAGCACTTTATACAATATTCCTATTTATTCATAGGCAGTCTCAATCAACATCTAACCCCAAAAATTAAATAATAATAATAATAGATAGATAGATTGTTTCATAGGTTCAAATTACAAAAACTATGTCCTTTCACAACAAAGTCATTGACTCGTCGGATCGCATCTTCATGAAATTCACAATCTACGTTCTTTTTTCTCTTAAGATATATATCTCAATTGAAACGCATTTATCTCTTCAGTTTAGTATTTTTGATGTATTAGGTCTTATGATATATTACTGTGAGATCTTTATATTTTGATTAAAAATATCGTTAGAGATTTAGGATTTGAGGATGACACTAAGATTGTGTCAACCTAGTTAAGATGATCTTATGCATCTTTTGTTATGTTTTGTAAGATCGTGTTGATCTCTTTGATCTCTATGTATGTCTTTTTATACATTGAGCATTAGTCTCTTTTTGTTATATTATATCAATGAAAAATATGTTTCCATTTTATTTTATTTTTTAAAAAAAAAAAAAGAAAAAAAAAAAACTACGTCATTTGTAAACGGAATGAAATTAACAGCACCAATGAATCTACACTAAAACAATATATAAATACCTGAAAATAAATTAGACCAACTCCAAAAATAAGGCAGACCGACCACTTTTAAAAATTGATTGGTCATTTTATGAACTCAGCTTTCCAGAGTTCTGTAACTGCAAGTGCTAAACTATTGCACAAGCAGTATCATCAAATTTCTGGCATTTGGAAGTATAATAGCCTTCATTTTATGCTAAACTAATGCACAACTCTCATAGCTTTTAACCCAAACAAGCTGAAGAATGATATGATATATATTCTAAAGGAATAAAGTGAATGACCTACAAAGGATTTTTGGAAAGTATGATGATTCCCACACAAAATAAAAAGGGGGTCGATATGGAACTCACTCAAGCTATGGGGAAATCTTGGTAAACCCTTTGAGTTCTCCCTATCCAATCCAAAACATCAAAACAATCTTCACGTCTAACAAAATACCTGTGAATTGGGGTTTGGGGTTGGTGAGTGTTGAAGAAGCTATTATTAGCTCATTTCATGATTTGATAGTAATGATCAAAATAATTTACTGTAAGTAGTACCTATTTTTTGTTCGATAAGCCTTCAGCTCAGATACTTCTCGATGACTGGAAAGATCTTTCTTCATTCCAAGTGAATCTGGAACAGAGATATTTTCACTTTCACTGTGGTAAGCGTCGTAAAGAAAGTTGAGTGCATTTTCCTGCACATATTTTTGTCACACATTGATCAACACAAGTTGACAATATCATTATACATAGTAATTATAAACATGTAAGTATAGTAATTTAAACACCAATATGAGCACAACTCAACTGACATAAAATGTGCACCCTCGACCAAAAGGTCCATGTTCGTAACTTAAACCACTCTTGATGCATTGTTATAATGGACTGTCCTTACAATTCAATCATTAACATGATTACAATGGATTATCCATGTAAGATTCATTCTCCTTTGCTCATTTGCAAAGCGAGTCACCGAACTATTAATGCTTTGCTTACATATGCATATTCTCTTCAAATAAGGCATCAATGGTTCGGTAATGGGTTGAATGCATGCTGACTATTGGATGATACGACTCAAAGTCTCCAACGATATGTTGAAAAAGATTCATACAAGAAGAAAGCGGCATGTCACTAATTTTAAAGTAAATCAGTGAAACTGAAATTAACATAAACGGATTGTTAAAAAAAAACAACCATGCTGAAGGGAAAATTTTTCAACAAAAGCTATGATTATAAATACTAATTCTCTTTCTTTTTATAAGATACTTCTCAACAACTTCAAAGTTCTCATGTGTTCATAGACGAACTAGAGAAATTTAGAGGTATAAAATTCCTGAGATAAATAGAACATAGTAAAGATAGGTAACACGTACTAGTATTACTAGTACATAGAAATTTACAATTATTAGTATCAGATACGGAGTGCATTTTACAAGTCAATTATTTAACCAGGACGAAGAAACTAAAATCAAGTCCCTTCCACTAGAGAATTAGTTTGAAATGATTACTGAATTCAATCAAGTGAATAACAAGAACATCAACAATCAACTTTTAGATTAGATAATTGGCAATGAGAGGAGTAACCCATCTATCTTATAAAAAGTGCGAGTCTCCTTGGTTTTTCCAATGTGGGATTCTTAAAACACAACATATGTGGAGAATAAAATTGGCAGCGCTACTTTTCATAGTGGGAAAGTTACGTAGTTTGAACAGGGAAAGAATATATACAACAAACACTCAAAATGTCATACCAGGGGTTTGGATGCATCAAGCCAGTGATATATACGCTCATTCCGGAACCAAGTCAATTGCCTTTTTGCAAAATTTCTGCACAGTGATTTTTCAGTTTCTGATTTGAAATCCAACAAAACGCAAAAGCATAAGGAGTATTTAGCACCATAAACATGGTTTTCCACTCAAAGTATTTCCCCCACAAGGAATCAACAAGAACCTTTGGGCAAGGCCATAAAATATAAAGCTAATGCTAGTACTACATTCTTAGATCAACCACTTATAACTGCATTTAAAATTCTCAACAGAAATCATATATCCAGGAGTAATCTGGTTAAAAAAGGATTCCGGAAGTATTTTCTGGCTGTTGGTCTCAACCTCTGTTCTACCGTTTATGTCCTTCCATTCAATCAAATTTACCTTTTAGTGTAAACACCCAGAGATGTATTTAGTAGGCAGGAGCTTATTGTTGGAAGGTCTAACACCTCGGAGATACAATGTAGGCAAAAAATCCAAATGTATCCCCTGATCGGTGTTGTATTTGCATTAAAAAGGAGGTTGTTTATCCCAACTCCCATGTGTTCTGAAAACAAAAAGAGCGTCCTAATCCACCTCGTTATATGGCATCTTAATTTGAAAATAATCATGCAATTCTTTTTTTTTTTTTTCCTGAGACAAATCATACAATTTACTGGGAACACAATTTGAAACTTCTATTGAGCCAGTTGATTAATTGTCCACTGCACAATATCCTCAAAATCTAGCACGAATTAGACACATAGCTTTGCCTGCACACGCAGTGGAAATTACCTAGATGCTTTCTGAAATTCAGAGAGGAAGGCATAGAACTCTCCGGGAGAACTCCTTCCACCTTGCTGCCTACACCTTAATAGATACTCCATAGCCTGAAGTTCATGATTCACAATAGGTTAGTGACTGCATGATGTAGTAGGATTATGGTAAATTAGGTTATTACGGTCAAATTCTTAATTGATTAGGATTGAAATTAATATTGAAAGAAAGAAGAAGAAAACTCGAGATTTGCATGGAAAACCCTCGAACAAGGAGAAAAAACCACCGTAGAAGAGCTCTTTTTTATTATAATTCAACATACAACATAAAAGACAGAACCATGATATAAATAGGCTATAGAAAATCCTAATACAAAAAAGGAGGGAAAATGGAAAAGTAAAAAGACTAAAAAACCCTTAGGACTAATACATAACAGCCCCTCTATTTTCAACATATCCCCTCAAGTTGGGGTGTAGATGTCAATTAGACCCAACTTGCTAACACAAGTATCAAAACTTTGCCTGAGTAATCCTTTAGTGAGAATGTCAGCAACTTGTTGACCAGAAGGGATGTACGAAATACAAATACTGCCACTGTCCAGTTTTTCTTTGATGAAGTGTCTATCGATCTCCACATGTTTTGTTCTATCATGTTGCACAAGATTGTTGGCTATACTTATAGCTGCCTTGTTATCACAATAGAGCTTCGTAGGAGTATCACTGTCTTGATGAAGATCAAACTTCAACATATCTCTTCACATATTCTCAAACTCATAGTTCTGTATTCAGCTTAAGCACTACTTCTAGCAACCACACCTTGCTTCTTACTTCTCCAAGTAACAAGATTACCCCACTCAAAGATACAGTACTCTGAAGTCGATTTTCTATCTGTAACAGAACCTGCCCAATAGGAGTCTGTGTAAGTCTCAATGCATTTCCTATCAGTTTTCCTAAACATCAGGCCTTTACCTGGAGTAGTTTTCAAATATCTCAGAATCCGATTTACAGCCTCCATATGTTTCTCGTAAGGTGCCTGCATTAACTGACTAACTACACTGACAACATAGAATATATTCGGTCTAGTATGAGATAAGTAAATCAATTTTCCCACTAGACGTTGGTATCTCTCTTTATTAACAAGAACTCCGTCAGCAAAATCGCCCAACTTAGCATTAAATTCAACAAGAGTATCAACAGGTTTACATCCAGTCATTCCTGTCTCCTTCAACAAATCGAGTGTGTATTTTCGTTGAGAAACAAAAATCCCTTCCCTTGATCTTGCTACCTCCATTTCAAGGAAATACCTTAAACTTCCAAAATCCTTAATCTCAAATTCATCAGCCATTTTCTTTTTCAGCCTCGTAATCTCAGCAGCATCATCTCCTGACAAAACAATATCATCTACGTACACACTTAGAACAACTATTTTCCCCAATACTGATCTCTTTGTGAACAAGGTGCGATCAGAGTGCCCCTGAGTAAAACCTTGGGACTTAACAAAAGTGGTGAACCTGTCAAACCAAGCTCTTGGAGACTGTTTCAAACCATACAAGGACTTCCTGAGTATACAAACCTGATAGTCAAATTGAGCTTCAAAACCAGGGGGTGGACTCATATAAACCTCTTCCTCTAATTCACCATTCAGAAACGCATTTTTCACATCAAGTTGGTGGAAAGGCTAGTCTTTGTTAACTACTGCTAAGAGAAGGACTCGAACTAAGTAGTCTATTCCATAAGTTTGAGTACACCCTTTAGCAACCAATCTGGCCTTGTACCTATCAAAAGTTCCATCAGACTTATACTTTACAATGAACACCCATTTGCACTCAATTATTTTATGCCCTTTAGGGGAGCTACACAATGCCACGTATTATTCTTTTCAAAAGCTCTCATCTCTTCCATAACGCAACCTTCCATTCAGGAACTTCCATGGCCATATATATATTGTTTGGTATTGTTACTTAGTCCAGGTTGGTAGTGAACGACCTGAACTCAGAAGACAAATTACTGTAAGATAGAAAGATATGCATGGAATACTTAGTACATGATCTAGTCTCCTTTCTCAAAGCAATGGGTATATCAAGATAGGCATCATAACCCCCTATTTTGCCTTACCCCTCATCGGTAAGAGGACATTGGTCACCCTCAGTTACCTGGGGCAAACATTCATCCTCCTGTGTTTCCCCTGATGACTCATCACTACCTGCAACTTTATCATTTTCTAGAGTTATCACATCAATTTTGTCACTCTCAACCACATCACACACTTCACCCTTAACACACACACATCAATATTATCAGAAACAGGAGTACCTTGAGCTTGAGCTGGTGTCGGTTCCGATTCATGGACCGTAGTCGGTGGAGCAACAGAAGGCACTATTCCTTTTTAAGATTCTTCTTGTAGTATGTTACTTATGGCACTTGTTTAGTAGGAAGTACATTGTCATTTGTACCCAAGATAGGTTCGGGGAGAAAGTCCGTAGGAACCGAATATGTGGACCAATTAGTCTCTTCACTAGTATTTTCCCCCTGAAAAGGACTAACAGAAAAGAAAGGTTTATCCTCAAGGAACGTTACATCCATAGAGACAAAGTATTTCGTGAAGATGGATGGAAACACTTTAACCTCGTTGGTGGAGAGGATACTCGATAAAGACACATTTCTGAGCACGGGGGCAAATTTAGTGCAGTGAGGACCATGACTATGGACAAAGGCAGTGCATCCAAACACTCGAAGAGGAACATCGGGAATAAGACGCGTGGTTAGATAAGACTCTTTGAAACATTGAAGAGGTGTTTGAAATTTGAGAACCCGGGAAGGCATTCGATTTGACTACAGTTAGAACGACATCTCCCCATAAATAAGAAGGAAGAGAAGCAAAAAGCATGAAGGACCGCCGCGCAACCTCAATGAGGTAACGATTTTTCCGTTCAGCTACCCCATTTTATTGAGGAGTATGAGCACACAAACTTTGGTGGACAATGCCTTCAGATGCCAAGAAATCATGAAGAGTGTTATTAAAGAACTCATGGCCATTGTCACTACAAAGAATGACAATCTTGGTGTTAAACTGTGTCTCTACTGTAGTATAAAATTGTTGGAAAACAAATGTTACCTCTAATTTATCAGTGAGAAGGAACACCCATGTAAGACAAGTGTGATCATCAATAAATGTTACAAACCAACGTTTCTCGGACGAAGTAGTGATGTTTGAGGGACCCCAAACATCACTATGGACAAGACGGAATGGCTGGGAAGGTTTGTAAGGTAGGGATGGAAAGGTAATCCGATGATGTTTTGCACGAATACACACATCACAAGACAAGGAAGAAACATCAACATTATAAAATAAATGGGGAATTAAATACTTCATATATTGAAAATTTGGATGACCAAGACAAAAATGTCATAACATATAATCTTTTTCGGAAGTTGAAAAACAAGAAGACAACAAACTAGTCCTAAAGAAACTCCTAGAGGAAGCATCACCAGAAAGGAAATAGGACTCCCTATCGTGTTGGGCAGTGTCAATCGTCGTCCCGAGTTCAAGTCCTGAAATAAAACAGTATTAGGTGAGAAAATAACTCGACAGTCCAGATCTCTAGTTATCTTACTAATAGATAATAAATTGTAAGATATTTCCGGGACATGCAACACATTCTATAAAGTCAACCCCTTAAATGGGGAGAGATGACCCTTTCCCGCAACAGAAGCAAAGGATCCATCTGCAATTCGAATTTTCTCATTACCAGCAATCGGAAAATATGAGAGATACTTATCAGACGAGCCAGTTAAATGATCTGTAGCTCCTGAATCTAATATCCATGGTGTCTTACCCTCAATACTAAGAAGACTAAAGGATTGAGAAGTACCTAATTAGACAATCGCACAGACCCCAACATTAACAGGATCATTCTGGTTATTCACCTAAGATTGAGACTGTGAAACACCATTTGTAGAATCACTCATAAGTGCCCAACCAGGATTTGACTTATCATTCGGAGGGCGACGTCTGCCATTCGGAGGTCGACCATGTAACTTCCAGTACTAATCCTTAGTGTGACGATTTCTTGCAATGTTCACATACTGAAGAAGGTTTACCATTCCACTTGTCACTATCAGACCCATATGATTTTGCACCAACCGCAGCAAAGTCAATGGTATTGACAACAGGATTGTTCATAGCACTCAATCTTCCTCTAAACAAACCTCAGAATAAACTTCCATGAGAGAAGATACCAGTCTCTATCCCAGTATTCGACTACGAACTGTATCAAATTTGGAGTTCAGACCAGCAAGAAAGTCGTGAACACGATCAACTTCCTCAATTTTTGAATACTGGACTCCACCACAGGGACAATCCTAGACAATTTCCCGACAAAGATACATCTCTTGCCAGATTAAAGACAGATTGTTGAAATAACACGTAACAGTAGTAGGAACTTCTATTTAGGAACTTTTAGTGCTCTCCTATTCCGACTTCCCCAGAGCCTCCGGTATAAATTTGAATGATTAACAATACTGTCTACTGTACTGTTCCTTGTTTGCGCTCATGAACCTGTTTATGCAAGGTATACAACCGTGACGCGTTCTGCCTCTTAGAATACAATTTTTGTACTGCATCCCAAATATCCCGAGCAGTTGCAGATACAGTAAGGGTTTCCCTATCTGTGGTTCCATGTTGTTAACTAACAAAGAGCGAAGCAAGGAGTCTTCTCCCTTCCAAATGCACTCTTGAGGATCTCCAGGTTGAGGTTTCGATATCTCACCAATTATATACCTAAACTTGTGACATCCTTCAAGGGCCATCTTAATGGACTGGGACCAAGAGAAATAATTTTGGTCATTCAGATTCTCCCCTGTGATAAACCCTGTAGAATTTCCCATGGATCCAGATAAAAAATTTGTTGTAGGCAAATTAGGGAAAACAGTTACTGGATTCTCCAAATACATTGGTAGACCATAAGATAGATCTGAGTTAACGGGGTTCAACTGAGGGTTTATGGTAGTTCCAAAGGCAGGAATCTGTTGTTGAAGGCTAATTAATTGTTGTTGAACCACCATTGGAGACAGACCTATCGATCCTGAAGCACCATGGTTGGCCGGTGCATGTTGAGGAAGTGGGTTGGCTGCTGTCCACCAGGGAAAAACAAGGATTCACCCATTTCAAACTGAATTTTCGACTGTCAACGCTTGCGTCGCTTGGGTGACCGATGCTAGGGAGATCGATGATGGAGTACCGCGCACCAGACGACACCGGAAGGGGAATCGAGTTTGCCTCTGTCAGTCGCTGAATTTGGTTCGACAGCTGGAGCTGGTTCGACGACGTCAAGCACGGCTCGGGTGGGTTCGTCTGCGTCAGCCGCTGCTCGGACGGAATCTCTGTGTCAAGCGCCGCTTGGATGCCCTGGCCATCGTGCAATGGCAGCTTCTGCATCAGGCTGAGATGGAGCGACTGGAGGTACCTGTGGACAGCAGCTTGAACGGCGGCAGAAGAGATGGCGGTGGCGACGTCAACTGTTTCGACAATGTTTTTGTCAACGACGGCTAGGGTTTCGTCACTCATCTCTGATAGCATATTGAAAGAAAGAAGAAGAAAACTCGAGATTTACATGAAAAACCCTCGAACAGGGAGAAAAAACCACGGTAGAAGAGCTCTTTTTTTATTATAATTCAACATACATCATACAAGACAGAACCACGATATAAATAGGCTATAGAAAACCCTACTACAAAAAAGGGAAAAAAATGGCAAAGTAAAAAGACTAAAAAGCCCTTAGGGCTAATACATAACAACCCCTCTATTTTCAACCGTTTTCATGATTGATTAGAATTAGGATTAGTTTCTTTGGTTTATTAGGATTAGGATTATTTTCTTGATTAATTAGGATTAGGATTAATTTTCTTTCCAATTCTTTATAAATAGAGAGTTGTCTACTTGTATGGACAATTTTTTATTCATAATAAAGACTTCGATTTTCTTATCGGAGATTTCTCTATAAGAGATTCTTCTCTTAGCTACATCACTGCGTATCTGGCCTATATTGAAGAGTGAAACTTAAAATTTTAAAAATTTGAGGAAAATAAAAAAGAAAAGGAAAAGAAATCAAGGGTAAAATAAACAGTAACAGTTGCACAATGTAATTCAGCATTGTAATTTATCAAGTACTTGTAGGATATAAAAAATTAAACAATAAATAAGTTCTAAAGATCATTGAAGAAATTATGACAGACTTTCAATGGCTTCTGTAAATCTCCATGCAGCCAAGTCTTTCTGCCATACTAGCTGTAACTTTGTGTCTAGGAAAGTTAATTTTTCTTGGAAACCATCAAAGCCATTCAACAAGGAGAGATGAATTAATATTATCTATGTTTAAACCGAGATAAGCTATGGGGAACTACTTCCTGACTAACTGCTTCGTGGCTGTGACATAGCTAAGAAGCCTCCTCAGAAGAAATTCCGGTCAAATTTTGTTGATTTTCCCTTCTTTTTTTTTTTTTTCCCTTTCTCTTTTGGATTTTCACAGCCACAGGATTAGAAAGTGCTAAAGATTAGGGGATGAATTAGCTGCAGACAACCACAGCCCTTTCATGAGGCTTGTACTTGGTCATTCCTGAACTTTTTATGGGAAGCAAAAGAATATTGGAAAGTGCTCGAGTTAGATTTCATGCTTTTCCTAGACTTTCTTTAGATATTTACTAGTTTCTCCCTTTGTAATTATTTCATATTGACAAGGATTTTGCAAGAACTACCAAGGAGAGCATACCTTTGTTTGTAATACTTGTCATCTGGACATTATTATTTTTTTTTTAATGGAATCAACAATTTTCATTGAGAAAAAAACAAGCCCACAAAAAAGTGACCTCCCTCTACAAAAAGGGACTCCAATGTAAAATAGGGCTTATAGAATAGTTACAAAAGGTCTTTGAAATTGAAACCCACAAAAATATATGAAGGTGAACGAAGGATCAAACCTCACTAGGGTACCTTTCTGTTACTATCGTGTGATTGGCTGATATTATCACAAGACTGCAGTATGGTTGGCTGATTTTATTACAGGCAAAACTCGAGCAACATGTCAAAGATATTGTCATAAACATTGTTACATATCTGACAACAAATTCTACAAAATATCTTGTTCATATCTGTCTGCGAGATTTGCAAATTTCCATATATGCCTTTTTTATTTTCCTACAGAGAATATTTATTCACTCCTAAAATATATTCCCAAAACTAGCCGTATTTATATTGTACTCTTATTCAATTTTAGGGTTAGCCGCCTCATTAGAAAAGTCTGTATGGATAGTTTTGAACTTAAGGTTTGTCTAAGCCTTAACTTCCATGTATTGTTATTGAAAATCTTTTTATTTGTCATTGCGAATTTTGGTTCGGCAACTATTGTAGAACTCGAGAGGAGTTTGATTTGATATAATATTTAAGAGAAGCCTAAGCACGTTGAAGATTATGAAAACTCATATTTAGGGGCAGCCTAAATATGGTGAATAGGGAGCCTAAATATGGTGAATGTGAGGGGATCTTACTCTTAGAGAGCATGTTGTATGGAGGGGGTCTCATGCAGAGCTTGAAGAAGCAGTATTGTGGAAGTGAGGGGAGCTCAAACTTAGTAGGAGCCTAAGTTGAAACTGAAGAAGAAGCTATACGTGAGTCACTGAAGAAGTCTATTAGATAAGTATTTTCACTGTAATTGCTAACTCTTTATATAGTGAAGTTTCGTTTCACCAGGCACACAGCCCTACGGACATAGGTGATTTTGCACCGAACTAGGTTACCAATCTCTGTGTCGTTATTTTTCTGTTTGCTTTCGTGTTGCCCACTTGTCATACATATTGTTTATGACATCATGCTTGACATTGTATTCTGTGTTAGATCCATCCTCTATTTTTCACTTTCCATTCCTCTAAAAAGCCTACTATTCCGCTTATGCCACGAAACCCCTAAGATCGCACACCCCAACAAGCCATTAAAAGCGACCCTTCTCCCACGAGGCATATTGAGGAGGAACTCCTCGATCAAAACACTAGTCTCCCTTTGACGACCATACAAGATACCAAATGTTTGGAAGTACAAGTCCCAAATAAAACTCACAACGCCAGAGAATATGGTCCAAATCTTCTTTTGTCTTCCAACAAAGAGTACAATAGAAAGGACCAACAAACAACGACAACTCCCTCACAAGTTGATCCATCGTGTTAGCACGGCCATGTAAAATTTGCCAAATAAATAACCTCACTTTTCTAGGGATCTTAATCCTCCAAAGAACTAAAAAGATCAACATACCTAAAAGGAAAGAACTAAAACCCTCCAATGGACTGGGGCTCCAAACCCTCAAATCCCTTCTTCCATGCCTAAAGGAGTGACCCTTGAACAAAGAAAGAAGAGAAGCCACATTCGTCACTTTCCTATTGGAAAGAAAGCGGCGGAACCCAAAAGAAAGGCCAAAGTAAGCAGCTGATATTGAAAGCCTCAACCCACAGTATTCAAATATAAAGAATGAAATAATATGAAGATGTCCAGGATGTACTTGTCTATAACCAATAGCTCGAGTGGCAGAATTTGAATTTGGAAGAAGGCCGCTATTAAGAAGCCATGATGCCTCAGATAAAATCCCATCACTTCCTGCAGAAGATGAAAAGTAACCACGTTTAGTAACATAATCTGACCAAATTTACTGATGAGTAAACCTTGAAAGATTGTGTCACCCAGCAGACAAGTAGAATGTCATGCACAATATTACAAGCCTCCAATTGAAATAACTACTAGCAACAACTTAACAGAAGGCATTCTGTTATATTTATTTACTTTAACTTCAATAGTACACCCACCTGAAATCATATCTTCACAGCGGAAGTCAATTGACCTATACAAATTGAGCCTTGGACTAGAGAGGAAGAAACAAATGAAGTCATAATCCAACTCTTTCGACCTAATTTCCTCGCTAGACTCGACATGAGGGTCAACTGAATTGTCAGCATCCTGAAAGCTGCTTGCTGCACCAGAGCCACATTCTTGTCTGAAAGTGTCATATGGAACTTGAAATGCAGATGGAGGTGAACCACTTGCCTGCAAAGGAATGATATACAGTTATACCATATTTATATATCATTATCTTCTAATTGGAAAAACATAAAAAATAAAATCTAACCATTGATAGGTCATAGATAGAATGGGACAAACAGTTCCCAGAAATCAGAGAGTAAAAGTGTAGTGAAACAGTACACATTACAGTTCAGAACCATTTAATTTCATCTAGGGACTTTTGTCAGAGATCTTTATCTGCACTGGTTTATTTGATGTACTTGTAAGTAGACATTCACAGAAGTGAATCATGAATAATTGGAAGATTTACAACACAGACTTTCCACAAGCAAATAAATTAACTATCCATCATATATTATATTTGTATTCTTCCGTTACTTCTTTCCTCCTTTCTTTCTAATTTTATTAATAAACGGTAACCCAAATTTCCATATAGATTGAGATAGTAAGTCCTTGAAGCAACATTGATTCACCCACATTTTGTAAACATCAGAAGTTCAAATCCTCAGCTGATTCATTGCTATATCATTCGACAAATCCGTATTCCTTGGAGGATATTTGTGTTCATGCTTTGGTCCCTCAAAGTAAAAGTCCCCCAAGGAAAAGACATTCTACAACTGTAATTGTTCGCCCCAAGTTCAACATCCCAGGTTCAAAAGTTTCTTTTGTCCAAGGAACCTTCTCCCAAGACTACAATAAGCAAACAACCCACGATTCAGAGGATGAGTCAATTGATGAGACAAATGTCAGCGTAAGTAGTAAAGATCTTGATCAAGATTCTCCAGAAGCCACAATCGAGGAAGAAGTCTCTCTCGATCATTTGGGGGGTGCATATAGAACTCTCTTCTTTCAACAGCAACATTACCCTATAAGAGCTAGTCAACAGCAATGTCTGTTTTGTATGAAGGAGACTGGTCAAACATTCTGTGCACAAGAAAGGAAGTAGAGCAGCATGTGGATCTCGCAATAATCTTTGTTGGTTCAGAGGATCTCCTTGGAAGCATTTGGTAAATCAGGAGGTATCCTCACATTTGTTGGGTGATATTCGTTTATGAGGTTACTGTTCACAGAGAAAACGTTTCTCTTGGCCGGAAAATCACATCTTTTTCTTCCTTGATGCTTGGAACCATGGTGCATTGGGGGAGACTACATCATTACCAGATAATAGGTTGAAAGTTGTGGGATTAGCAACAAAAGAATAGAACTTAACACCACTGTTCAATTGGTTTGGAAGAAGAGTATTCAGCACTCTCTCTCAAGACAGGACACTCCCTTATTCATATCGCCTAGGACTGCTCAAGTCAAAGTCTTATCAAGTGATTCTATAGCAAAGCATGTTGATGATTATTCACCTTGAGATTTCTGTTCAACTAAATTGTTTTTACTTCTTCAGAGCTTTAGTCTATATTTTGTATTATGATTCTTGCATTGTATTGGCAAGTTAGAAGATTTTATTTATTGTTTCCTCTTATGTACTTTGAGTATTAGACTCATTCATTATTTCAATGAAAAGTCTTGTTTCTGTTTTTTAAAAAAAAAAAATAGACAAAAAGGTCAAAGACCTCATTAACATGAAATTGATAGAATAAATGGACCTTTATGGTTCATAACAAAACCAAGATAAAAATGAACATGCTAGCGCAATTCATGCAAATAGAAGAATAAGCAAGTAGAGAGAAAGAGAGAGAGTATCAAATAAACAAGCAAGAATGAGAAATTACCTTGATAATCTCATAGCTACGCCGCAATCGGTACCAATCATTAGTAGCTAAATGCTGCGCTCTAGGATCACCAGCTTTAACAACCAACTGCACAGCTGCATCCCAGTCTTCATTTCTCTGCAATTCTGCTAACTCAAAACATACTTCGGCAGCAATGTCTGGAGAGGCCTTTGGAACATTGGGTTTGCCATACATGAACCTTCATTTGATCCCACAACCATAAATCATAATAAAAGATAATTTATAAAATGTCTTCCTATATGATATATTCTATCGCAAAAAAGTTGAGCAACCTCTTCTGCTAAATAATTCAACCATCATTAAGCTCATATGACATCTGCGAGGAGATATTCGTATACTCTCTCAACATTGTCAAGAATACATTATTTTGTTCATCTAGTCAGATATTCTCAACATATGCCCTATCGTTCTTTCACAGATGGGGGACCTATCTTTTAATGGCATTAAGTCAGCACTACAGGCAAGAAAATGACACAAGCACCACTAACATTGACAGTCATACTTCCATTCATTAATTAAGGATGTGAAATTTTGTGCTAATCCAATTTAAAATAAGAATTACCAACAGGAAGAAAAAAAAGAAAAAAAGAACTTCAAATAATTTTCCAAAGGAAGTCCATTATGGTACACACCATCTTAAATACAATCCTGTCCCACCAGAAACTATTGGAACACGGCCATTATCAAGGATATATCTTGTCGCTTGCCTTGCATCCTCAAAAAACCGACCAACAGAATATTCTGGACAATTTTAACAATAAGTTCAAACATTCTTGCACACAAGAAATATATACGATTGCATTCAATGTCTAAATTAGATATCATTACAAAGCGAATATGGAAAATCAGTTGGAGTTAAATTCACAGATGAAAGATCCAGTGAAAAGCATACCTTCAGATGGGCGTAGAATGTCAAGCAGATGATGAGAAACCTCCTAAAATAAAGAAAGAATTATTGATCAAATGAAGTATGAACAGTGGATTCAATCAACTTGACTGCGGAATTTAAAGAATATATCTACCAGTTAAAACAGTCACTTAACAATATTAATTGTTAATATATGCGATCTCACATGGCCATAACAAAAGTAATTTCATCTTAACCTAAAAATGTAAAGCATGCTTCAGAAGACAGATTACATGTGAAGCGAATCAAGATGCACTTAACAATATCAGAAACATGTGGGTAAACGGACATCTGTCTCTATCTGCATGCATGGATGGAACAAATCAATTCCTTTAAAAGGACTCCAGCATCAAAACTGTACGGTTAATTTTTATACTTGGCATTTGAGACTATGAAATCACTTGTTCTCAATATTCTTATGCCGACCAATTACTTTGAGTAGGAAAGATGTTAAAATGATAAACCAACTTGAAATGAAAACTAGTAAGATCTGTTTCCAATTACAGCTGACTTTCTATTTGATTGTTCATCATTGATTTAATGTAAGTTATACTTTTATGTCACTCGCACACTATCTTCTCCTTTCTCGTCAGATTCTCAATCTAGAATTCTTAAACATCTTTAAAATAGAGCACCAGATGAGGATTCCTCAAGCTTCATTTACTAATTAGTAGCAAACTTTTAGAGCACGCAAGATATAAGACACCTTTCTATCCCTGGCAGAAGGCTTCGCAGATCCAATATCAAGACCCTGGTATACCTGAAATTAGTCAGAATGAATAATATGAGCATTCAAGAAACTGTTCATTACTATTACAAAGAGAAAAACATTCAAACTCCAAGTTAAATAAAAAAAATCATGTTAGCAATGGACCCCTCATCTAGATACACAGTACACAAGCTAAGGAAAAAATGTTTAAAGCCAAAAGAAATGTACATGCTTTCTCAAAGCATTAGAGCTAAGAAGGCATTGGTTACTCTACTTTCCAAAAGCTTCTTAGGACCAAAGTAGTTTCAGGCTTGGATAGATGCTAGAAAGTTTGAAATTCCCATGCATTGATGTTTCGTGCACGTGAAAATGAAAATATTATAATACGTCTGACGGTTTATCATCCTAACATGTGGTTTATCATCCATCCTAACATTTGGTTTACATCCAAATTCCTCATATCCCCTTCACTGTATCAAATCATGTTCCAGCCTTCAATCCCATTAATCTTCTGAAAACAAAAGCTTTATTTGATTAAATTTGTTTAAGCCAAAGATATTAACTTCACTGCACGACTAGAAGAACCCAAATATTAGATAATCATCCATCTCAAAACCTATAGGCAACAAAGGAGTAATCTGTGTATCTTATAAAGATTGTGAGTTATCTCCAATTTCTCAACGGGGTATTCTCAACACCAAACAACTATTAAAAAAAAACAACAACTGCAGATAACTGAAATTAAAGTAGAGTTTCAGTTTCGTTTTCATTATCCTCCCATTTTCTCAGCGGCATACAAAGACAGACATTGTCAATTGACCTGCACAGAGTCGGCGCTGATAATTTCACCATTGAGACGCTTAGCAAGCTCCATAGCAAGCCTGCTCTTCCCAGCACCAGTCGGACCAGATATAACAATCACCTTCGGCTTCCTTTCCTTATTGGCAGTAGCTACAGCAGAGCAGAAGGTCGCAAAAAGAAGCCGGCGGCGAATTCTCCGATACGAAATTGATCGGAGAAGAGGTCCCTCCGCCGCGTACGGAAAGCGCAAACAACAAGTATGAAGGCTGCGGACTCCATTGTTCAACATTCTCCAACTCGAAGAACAGTTTCCAGAGTGGCTCTCCTGCGGCCAAGATATCTTAATATGTTTTTTTTGTTCATCATCCAAAAATGCCTTTTTCATACAAATTCTTTTATTTCATTTTCCAGATATTTATTTATTGAATAATTAAATATTTTCTTTCCTTTTCTTTCTTTTTATTTTCTTATTGTGCGGACCTTTTTAAGTTTTTTTTCTTATTCATTTATTTGATTGTTATTCTAAACTGTCTTCAAGTGGACTTGGGTTAGGTTAAATAATATAGGTTTTATGTAAAATTATTTTTATCCGGAAGGATATCTATTGTTTTTTTATGAGATTAAGAAGTTCTTTTATATTCATTCGAATGGTTTAGTCTTCATATTTTATAATCATAATTTAGATATCACAATCTAAATTTTTTAAAATTTAGAATTTAAATTTTATAGTTTAATCTAATAAATGTATTCATTAAATTAAAACCTAATCCAAGTTTAATTCAAATCATTAACTTAAAATGATTATGAGTATGACTATTAAAGAAAGTGGATATTATTGGATAAAATATGAAGTGGAATGTAAAAGCCTGTTGTTTTTAAAGGTTTGATTAATGAACTTTAAAATGTAAGAGTAATGTTGACTCAAAATAAAGTTCTTCAAACAAAAGTTATAACTTATAATTAAAAGACACGAATGTGATGTTGATTTTAAGAAACTTGATATACAATATTTGAATTAAGAAAACTTGATGATTTTCAATTTATGAGTATGTGTACCATTTTAACAACTTCATAAATACCAAAATATAAAATGTTGACAAAAATGTCAACATGTCAGCGAAAATTTAATACCGTAGTTAAGACATTATATTATCGACTAAAAACTTAGGGAAGAAATAAAGAAAAAGATTCGATAAGCATAATTCAACTGTAGCTAATATATACTCCTTTCTTTGAGATCAAAGGTTTAAATCTCCCGAACAAAACAAAAGTATTAGATCCAACATGAGAACAATTCATAACTTTGCAAAGCATGAAAGTACAACCTACATTCCACCAACTGGTGGTTGCACAAAAGAGAAAGGATACTTCAAACTAAAGAATGATCAATAATTCAGCAACTTCCCAATAAACACAACGTCCAACAATAGTAAAGAAAATCATTTCATCACACACAAAAGAAAATGTTGAAGCAACTCTCTTTGGATCGGCAAGTTCATTCCATCTTTCCGGTAGCATTGGCCGCTCTTCTCGTCCTCGGACTCGCTCGATTAGTCTTAGATGATCTAAAGAGTCATGGAAGCTTTGTTTTCAAGATGTATGGCCGACCGAGAAGCGAAAAACATCCGCTACCGATTGTTGTCTCTTCAAAAGACCTCATAGATGAAAACTGCAATTTATTTGAAGGGAAATGGGAATGGGACAATGCATCATATCCTCTGTATGAAGAAGAGGCATGTCCATTTTTGGTAAAACAAGTTACTTGCCAAAAGAATGGAAGACCTGATTCTTTCTATAAGAAATGGAGATGGCAACCTAATTCTTGCAATTTGCCAAGGTATTCTAATTTGTTTCCTTCTTTCGATCCCGATCTGTAATCGTAATAAACAAAAACATCCACATTGTTAATTCAAACATCGCTGTAAAAAATGGTAGGATTAGAGATTCAAATCTCTAATCTTTTAATCGAGATAATAGTTATATATATGTATTAAAGGAATTTTGCCTTTTACTTGATATAGAAAGCATAATTAGAACTATATGATTAATCTCATGTTGGTGTATATTTGGAATGATTTGTCAGGTTTGATGCATTGAAACTGTTGGATATTTTGAGGGACAAAAGAATAATGTTTGTTGGGGATTCAATACAGAGAGGGCAATTTGAATCAATGGTCTGCTTGGTTCAATCAGCCATTCCCAAAGGAAAGAAATCCCTTGAAAGAGTTCCTCCCAGGAAGATCTTCAAAGTTGAGGTACTTAAAACTTTGTGGAAAATATCCATACCTATCCATCATAATTTTTCAACATTATTATAGTAAAAATTAATTTTAAAAAAAAAAACATTTTCTTCGTCTTTAACCACTTTTACTCCATTGGTTAAAGTATATATTCTCGACCAGAAGATCACGTTCAAATTCTCACCTTCACATGTCATTCATTATTGTTAATTTTTTTATTAAACTCTCAAAACAAATAATAAAAAAAGGGGGAAAATTCTCGTATCAAGAGAGAGATCATTCTTTTGTTAGTCCCTAACGAAACTCTGTCTATATTCTAATGTTAACTTTAGGGGAAAACGAGGTTTTTAAGGTCCGCTAGATAACTATCTGATTTTTTGGTTTTGAAAATTAAGTTTATAAACTTTATTTGTATCCATGAGTTTCTTAGTTATGCAATCTATTTTCAGTAAGTGTTATGAAAAACCAAACTACTTTTGACTAAGAATTTGCATGATTGTTTAGGAATGATGAATATCATTCTAAATATATGATGTGAAAATAGGCAAAAAATTTCAAAAACTAAAAACTAAAGTCCCGGTTGGAAACCATTTGATTTTTTGGTTATTATTTTTTTAAAAAATTAAATCTATATACACTACTCCTATCTCCAAATTTTTTCATTTACTATCTACTTTTTACCAATAGTGTAAAAAATCAAGTCAAGTTTTGAAAATTTAAAAAAAAAATGTAGCTTTTAAAATAATGTTTTTTGAATTTGGAATTTGGCTAAGAATTCAACCATTATACTTAAAGATGTAAATCATTATAAGAAATGGAGAAAAAATAGGTTTAATCTCTAAAAATAAAAAACAAAAGAAACTGAAAAACAAAAAACTTTTTAGTTGTTTTCCATCCTACAAACGATTGGAAGAAATAGAATTCCCTTCACTGTAACTAGATAATATAGTACCTTCCAACTAAAAAGAAATCCCAACAATTCATATTTGTTATTATTTTCTTAGACAAATTTGATAAACTAACACCAAATAATACATGAATCATTTCAGAATTCAAATATTTACGTTACGTATTTGTCGAATCAGGATTACAACGTATCGATTGAATACTACTGGGCACCATTTATAGTTGAATCTATCTGTGATCATGCAACCAACCATACTGTGTTGAAAAGAATGGTGAAGCTCGACTCCATAGCCAACCATGGCAACCACTGGAAAGGGGTTGATGTTTTGGTGTTTGAGAGCTATGTTTGGTGGAGATATAAACCCGTTATCAATGCCACGTAAGTATTCCTTTTCTAACTTCCATCCGTTAATTATGTATGTCGTCGTCCAATCAACTAATATTTGTCTTTCTGTAGTATTTTTAACGAGAGGAATGACGTATTTGAAAATAATTTTCACCCTTTCAAAGTCACTCCCAAAACTCTTGAAGTCGTCCAATGTAACTTTACTGATTGTACTGGTGTTCATCTAATTGTAGGGGTGTTCATGGGTTGGGTTAGGTTGAAAGACTTTTTACACTCAACCCAATTATTCGGTGGTAGATTTTTTCAACCCAAATAACCCTTATTAAGAAATGAACCCAACTGAAATATTTGGGTTGGGTTGGTTTGGGTTAATCGACCATTTGTTTAAAATTTTGTTCTAAAAAGAAAGAAGCACAAATCTTATTTAATTATTTTCATATATTGAATTAAAATTAACAACTCAATTTCAATTTATATAATGAAACTTTTCTTTTAAAAGTAAAAAAAACTACTTTTAATAGTTGTTTGAATAATAAATGTTGAAATGCCTTGAATCTGTTGTTGGCGCTTCGAACAACCAAATACGAGGGTCTCATGCCCGGTCAGCGAGTCAGGGTCCAGGGGCGGCGCGCCTTGGTGGGGGTTCAGGGGTATTGCCCCGAAACCTATTCAGATTTTGTATTCAGCATATTTATTTATTTGCAGTTATTTATGATTATGACCCTAGCATATTTATTTATTTGCAGTTATTTACAATTATGACTATAGGGTTTAGAGTAGTGTGTTATATAAACTCTCTAACCCTAGAGGTGTAATTTTTAAAAACATTCTCTCAAATAATATTGTAATCACGTATATCTGTGTGTCGATCTTCTATATCTCTACGTTCATTTTTTGTGTTCTTTAATTGTCGTTTTCGTAACAAAATTATTAAAAAAATATTGAAATTAAATAAAATTAAAATCAATATATATATAAATAATTGTGTTATATGTAATAGAAAGTATATTTTAAAGTTAATAATAAATTCGGGCTGGGTTGGGTTATATTAGATGAACCTATGAACCAACCCAATCCATAAAATTTTCATTTATTTGAACTCAACCCAACTCAAATGAGTTGATAATCTAACTCAAATTGCACGGGTTGGATTAGGTTGGGTTGATCGATTTTTTCGGATATCGAATTTTTTTAACACTCCTAATTGATTGTAAGCTTATCATTCCTTCTTTGTAGGTATGGATCTGGAGAGGATGTAAGAGAGTATAATGTGAGCACTGCATACAGATTGGCAATGGAAACATGGGCAAATTGGGTAGAATCCAACATCAACCCTCACTTTCAGAAGGTCTTCTTCATGACAATGTCTCCAACACATCTGTGGTGAGTTTCATTCTACTAGTTTTTATTTCACTTTTTCAAGAGCTTATAACTCATTGCAACTTAAATTTTTCTTCCAATCAATCTATCTAAGGGTAGTAAAACACAAGGCTCTCAAGTTCTGCACACTAAATGGAAATATAAAAGTTGATATCTTAGATTCCGAACACAAGACCTCCTGCTTTAATATCACGATAAATCACTAATGAATCCAAATATTGAATTCAAAATGACCAAAAATCAAAAACCAAAAAATTATCAAATGGGACCGCATTTCAATTGATCGAACAGATAAACTAAATGGTACATCCCTCAAAGTTTCATCCATTCAAGGTTAATAAGAAAGGTAGCAAATTATCTGTTGTAGGAGCTGGGAATGGAGGCAAGGAACTGATGAGAACTGCTTCAATGAGTCCCAACCAATTGACCATCCACACTGGGGCACTGGTTCAAGCATTGAGATAATGGAAATAATTCATGATGTTATACAGGATCTCAAAGTAAATGTAACTTTATTAAACATTACACAACTATCTGAGTTTCGTAAGGATGCTCATACATCGATTTATGGGGAACGTCGTGGCAAGCTTTTGACCAAAGAACAGAGATCTGATCCAAAAAATTTTGCAGATTGCATACATTGGTGTTTACCAGGAGTTCCTGATACATGGAATGAAATTTTGTATGCTTACTTGTTAAGAAACCATCAAAATCTTTCGTAGGTTTCGACCCCGACATCAAATGGCAAGTCTCTTACACTAATTAGGAACGTGAGCATAGCAGAGCTCGACTGGATAACAAATCATGACTTGTTCGAATTTATAGATTCACTTTCTCTAAATGATCAATTTTCACCCTGTATTTGTGATGTAATATTCTAAAAGACGAAAAAGAAGAAAGGACCAAGGTGAAAATTTCAATAAAATTTCCAAAGGGAGGAATAGAATGGAGGAAGTTTTAATGAAAATTAAGGAATTGTTACCTCTATTTGATATTTGTTTCCTTGAATCATAATTGTATTTGACAACTATAAGCTATAAATGATCAAACCATATACTAGAAACAATTTTGGGAAAGTTCCTCTCTAAAGTTAGAAGCAAGAAATGAAAAACGAAAAATGAATAACAAAAACGTCATCGAACAACCCCTAACTACTGAGGTCATGAGAAGTTAGCAGCCAGCACAAGTACATATATAGATCAGAGAAATATCATAAAATAATAGATCATTAAACCAATCCAAACAATTCTGTTCTATTTCTAAAATAAAATTTAAAAAAATAATAATAAGAAGAAGAATTTCAATCAGAAATATCCTACATCAATTCAACTGCAGGTCCACACATAAAAATAAGTCTAAAACCAATCTGATGGAAAAAGTTTTCAAGTAAACTGGTTTTGTTTTATTCAAAGAAGCTCCCATTCAGAGTCACTTGTTTGGATTGTTTCTGAGTCCCTCAAAAGCATTGTATGTGTAGCAGGCAAGCTTGCATTGTGTCCTTGCAAAATAGCTAGCTCTTTGTACTCCCTTGCCAACCTCTTATTGGAGGACAAAGCATCCATTATTGTTCTCTGTTTCATAATTATTTAAAAAAAAAAAAAAGTGAAAAAATGGATGTTAATAGCGTTTTATTATGTTAAGAGCTCAAGATTCAACGTAATTCTTCAATTGGTTAAGGTATATGTCTCTAACCAAAAAGGTTTGGAGTCCAAATGTCCATGTCTAAAAATGATTGAATGAATACTTTAACTGGAGAAAAACAATAAATTTCGAGAGTGAAAAATATCGAACTTATTACTTTAAGCATGAATCTATCGCCAATGCACAATTAAGAATATGAAAATAATTTAGCTTACTTTAAAATATCGATATTTAAATAAATGTATCCATATCCACCCTTATGTCTTTTGTATAATAAGACTTGCATATGCTAATTCAAACATGGTCGAGTGGGTAAAACACATATAATGGCCCCGGAATTTGATGATTTGATTTCCTACCCTACAATTGTTGAGCTAAGAAAAAAAAAAAGCAATAACAAGAGTTGTAGCTAGTATTATATTTCGTGTCTATGTCGATGTTTTTGTCGTATTGTGAAAATAAATTATAGCAAATCATTGATGATCTTAATTGATCCCCAAGAGCTTATATCAGAAACAAAATACCTTATATGAAGGTTGCTTTGGGGCTTCATTAGAGACATCATCATGGGTAGTAGTATAATCCACAATGACACAGCTCTCTTGAAGCTCAACTTGATGAGATAAATCATCTGCTTCCTTGTTGAAGTCAGTAGGTTCACAACTACTATAGTCATCTGATGACCCTACAAAAAGAAGGAAATTACTCATAAAAAAGAAAGAGTTATTTATCATTTTCTCAATATATAATTGAATGAAGAAGGAAAAAAAGCTTGTAGAAGGCACAAACCAAATGATTCGATGGATGAGGCGAAACTAGAACAGTAGTTTCGATCCGAGTCGATGTGAGACGTAATATAATCAGAATATCCTTTGATGATATCAATCCCATCATTGTGAAGTGTAGTATAATAGACAGCAAAAGCTTTATTTGGCAACATATTGTTCCCCATTTCTGGTACTATTTCATTGCAAGTTATGGGTGATGAAGCCACATGAGTAGGATCTTGAATGGAAGATCTTGAAGAAAATAAAGGTTCTATATAAGAAGATGTGGCACTGGAAGATACCCCAAAAGTATGAACCAACTGGTTTTTATCTGATTCAAAAGCAACATGTTCAACTGTTGATGACATTGGCATATCAGTTGGATTGGCAAGATGTTCTTCAATTCCCATCAATGATTTGGTATAGGAAATAACTTCATCATCTTCCTCTTCATTGATATCTGGATCTATAATTGGAGAAACTATAACTTCAGCAACTTTACAATAGAACTTCATAACATTTTCTCCCACATTTTGCACCTTCCTCTCAATGTATTTGATTGATTCCTAGATTCAAACGTGAATTTTGTTATGAGAAATTACAATATCAATACTCTTTCATGATGGTTATCTCTATCTCAAGTCTCACAATGCATTATCAATGTTTAGCCTCTACACTATCTAAAAGTTTTTTTTCGACAAAAACAATTTTTAAAAAATTACGGTCCCATTTGGTAACCATTTCGCTTTTTTTTTAAAAAAAAAAAAAAAAAATTAAGTTTATTTCCTTCCTATTTCTTAGGATGATTTGCATTTTTCTTAAGTAAGGTTGAATTATTAGTCAACTTCCAAAAACAAAAAACAAGCTTTTAGAATTTGATTAAACCACTGGTAAAAAGTTGATAACTAATGAAGAAATTTGGAGGTGGGAAGTAGCGCCTATAGCCGTAATTTTCAAATACAAAAAATTAAAAATCAAATGATTACCAAATAGAGTGTATACGTGAGAGTAGGGAATATAAACTTAATTTCAAAAACTCATAAAAAAAAAAAAAAAACGAAACGAATAGACCAAAAAATAAAAAATTCGAATATTTCACCTTGAGCTCAAAATGTAATTGCAATTATGTCATTTATAATGCTAGATTTTCAAGTGAGGCAAAATGGATATTAATTCTTTTTTTTACCGTTCATGATAGAATTATTCAACATTCAACCAATTGAATATATATATATATATATGAGAAAGTATTAAGTGTTTTGTTGTACATGGTTCACAACTTCATCCACATCTTGACAAACTGATTCAAACTTTCTGCAAATGTTACCAAACCAAGACATGGCTGCAGCATTCACATTCATCTTCACCTGCAAATATATCAATAAAACCATTTCTTATATACTTTGCAAACAAATATATAAGTGATTTTTCATTCCATATTATCAAGAAATTTCTTTTTCAAAAAATTCATTTTTATTTAAATATTTTTACAATTTTTTATTTTTAAAATACACTTCAAAAAAACTATTTCGAATGGTTATCAAATACTCTAATTTTAATTTAAACAATAATTTGATTAAGGTATACCCAATCTAAAGCCAGGCTCAATCTCGAGGATAATTTTAATAGTGTTTAATTCCTAACAACAAACTAAAATAATTAAATCTATAATTTTTAATTAATAAATAAGACATTGGAATATATATAGTTTTTTTTAAAAAATTAGGCCTAATCATACCATAACCTTAATTGAAAACTATTTAAATAAAAATATTAGTAATTTAACAAATCTCTAAACCTATAATAAAAAAAAAACAAAAAAAACATTAAAAAAAAACAAAAAAAAAACTTAAAATTGGTACCATAATGAAGAATCAATGGAGTTGAGTTGAGCCTCAAAACTCATGCATCAACAAAACATATACAAAACCATTTAATAAATATATTTTAAATAATAGTTTGTCGTGAAAGAAGATCATAAAAATTATACATATGTTTGCAAATATAATAACATATAAAATGTTATTTTGTCATGTCACAAATCAAATCTTGATAACAGAAAAACGAATATTTAACCATATATTTGTTTTTCTAATATTTTGAGAGATACAAATTTGGAATTTTTTTTTATAGGAATTTGATTGCTGATTATATTTGAAATAAAACGATTAAGTGATTTCGAATAATAATAATTTTTTACGTGATTTCGAATAATAATAATTATGTGTGCTTTTAAAGTTTATTAAACTTCCCCAAATTTTATAAAATTTAAAAATGATATACCAATTTAATCTTTTCATAATTGATTTATTTTTTAGATAATAAATCTATTTGAAATGTTATTTTCGAAATAATTTACATATATAATTTTCAAACCGATCAATTAGAAATTAAAAATTGTTAATAAATTAGGCATAATCGCACCTTTAATTTTCATCAAAAACTAATTAACGTCCTTGGATTTTTTAATTTTGTGTAAAAAATAAATATCTTTCAACTTTAAAAACTTTTAGGAATAAATTTTCAAAAAGAGTTAAAAATACCTAGTTTTGGATGGAAAAACATTGTTTTTTTTTTTTCAAAAATATCTTTAAATTTTAAGGAGTTTAAAAAATAACCTAAAACTAAAAATTACAAAAAAAAAAAAAAAAAAAAAAAAAAATTAAAAATCCCTAATTTTAGATGGAAATCAATGTGTTTGGTTTAAAAAAAAAAAATTCTAAGAATAAAAAAGAAAAGTTCAAAAATACCCTTACATGACCTAACACTTCCCTATTTTTTTTCTTCTAATTTTTCTCTATCTTACTCTTCTTCTTGTTTGGGTTTAGGGCACACACACCTTAACAAAAAGAAAGAGAATTATTTGTTTTAAAATAGTTAGTGTGATATTTTGTGGGTTTTATGCTTTAAAGGGGGTTGTGGTTTATATTTTGTTGTGAGAAATTATGGGTAAGAATTGGTAAATGGCAGAAAAATAGGAGTATGTGTATGATTAAAAAAAAGTTATATATATATTAAAATCATTATTTTCAAACAAATTGATCAATATACTAACAAAGAAGTGTTTTTAAATTTTTAAGGCTAAAAGTATAGATACAATTTTGAAAGTATTTTAAATCAGGATTAACCGTTTGTGTTCATACTAAAGATGGGAGTATTTTTTAATTTTTTTTTTTAAGTTTAGAGATGTTTATGCAATTTAGCTTAAAATAATCTCATAGAAAATTGTGGAACATGAAAAAAAAAAAAACAAAAACAAAAAAAGAAAAGAGAAAGAAAATCAATCAAGGAAAAGAAAAATTAAACACAGAAAATATGATGAAAAATAAAACTTATAATAGATTCAATGCTACATGAACAACATATGTCGGATGAATGGTCGGGAAGATCTGGGATGTAGAAGATCATAACATGGAGAAGCTATAGTGTTTAACAATCCCAAAATTATATTCATCTTCTACACTCTCTAGTTCTGTTTATCACGCCTTATCTCAAGATTTTTAAATCAAATTCTAATATAAAAAACAACTTTTTTAAAAACTATATTATTTTTTAGTTTTCGAAAATTTTGCTAAGTTCTTTAAAAAGATTAGTAAAAATGTAAATGATAAAACAAAGAAACTTATAGGTGCTTGATTTCACAAACTCAACAAAAAACCAAAAAACTAAAAAACTTTGTTGAAAACTAAAAATAATAGTACTTAAACAATCATCCGCAGCCGTATAATCTCCTACAAGATTGTGAAATATGGAAAAACAAAAAACAAAAAACAACCCATGAAAAAGAAAAACCAAACATGACTACAAATGAAAAATATGATGAACAAGAAAACATACAGTATGTCCAATTAAGGAGAAGCTATGGTGTTTAGCAATCGGTCCAACCTCAAGTTCCCCGAGTCACCAACACTGAACATACAAAACACCGTTTTTTAGTTTACTTATATTTAATATTTTACAATATTTTTTAAAAAAATAAAAAATCATGGATTCTCCTGAAAATCTAGATTTTAGAATGATTTTTTAAAAATAATTTCGATATGATATTAATCTCCATTTTGTCGACCAATCAAATTTTCAAATCATAACGATTCAAAATATATATATATATTTCCAATAGGCTATATGAATTCTTAAAATCCGTAATATTCGACTATCAAATTAAAATTTACTAAATTAAAATAGATTTACTCTTGGAAGGTAGATAACTAAGATTTAGTCATTAGAGTTCATACTCTTGGGATGAGGGTTCATACTTAATTAACCAATTCTTTCATAATAGTTTTCAGAATAAATATAAAAATATATAAAAAAAATATATAAAACTACAACACTATGTATAAATCGTGTTTGGAAAAAATGGAATGTTTTGTCCAAGCCGTTCATTTTAGGGTGATCATTATTTTACAATATAGTAGAAAAATATCCAATAAGAATTACATATACATATATAATTGGAAGAATTGCATGAAAAGAAAAAAAAACTGTTTTGAAGGTCCAAAATGGTAAATGACCCATGTTTTGTAAAAAAAAAAAATGTGAAATGTCTTTTGATGTCATGATCTTGTGAATTTAGAATATTGTCCTTCCTTTCTTTCTTTCTTTATTTTTTTTCTTTCTTTTCTAGCTCCTTTCTTTTTTCTTTCTTTCTTTCTTTTTTTCATCTTTGTGCGTTGTCTCTTCTTCTCCGATCTCTTTCCTCTTTTCTTCTTCTCTGGCATTGTAAGTTCATACAAACAGCTTCGACGCGGCCAACTCTAGTGAACAACAGTAAGCAGGCAAGAGAGAAGATTAATTTTGTAAATGAGGAAAGGAAGAGCGATACCGACAAGAGTGAGACTGACGAGAGCGGGAAGCGCGAGAGCAAGACCGACGAGAGGGGGGAAAAAACAACCCATTGTCTCATGGATGTTCGCAAATGGATCATCAGCGAGACCAAAAAGAGCATGACTAATAAGAGTGAGATAAGCGAGAACGAGACTGAAGAGAACAGGACGAGAGGGGGAAGAACATGACCCATTTTTCTATGGATGTTTGCAAATGGATCAACATGACTCATTGTTCCATGGATGTTTGCAAATGGATCAACATGACTAGAGATGTCCACGGGACGGAGCGAGGCCAGGGATGCCATTCCCCATCTCCGTCCCCGTCCCCATTTCATTCCCCATACTGTGAATTCCTCACAGGGGATCGGGGTAGGGATGCCCCGCGCCCCGTTCCCCTGTAGGGAATTTTCCCCGTTACCTTATATATATATATATAAAGTCAATATAAAGTCAATTAATTTAAATCGAGCAAATTTTAATTAAATAATTAACTTTATCACTATTGTTTATTATGGTTAGTTTTATATGATAATTTGCATTTAAGATAAATTACTCAAATTTTAGCCTAAAAAAGCTAATTAATTTTTTATTTGAAAGAAATAAATATAAATTAAATTATTTACATATATAATCTAAATTTAAACATTGAATTTAAACATATTCATTATGTTTCCCAATAAATAATCAAAATTTTTAAATGTAATATTTATATAATAATAATAATAGCATAACATTAGATAACTATACTAAATAAATATGTAAAAGCTAATCGGGACGGAGATGGGGAACGGGAACGGCCCTCGTTTAACTCAGGGGAAATTTTTTTCACTCATTCCCCACCTAATCGGAAAATCCCCGCCCCATTTGGGACGAGACCCTCCATGGAAAACATCACATCTCTAAACATGACCCATTATTCCATGGATGTATGCAAATGGATCATCAACGAGAGAGCGAGAGTGAATGCTTTTCCGCGCACACATGAATATATCATGATAATTTCACCCAAATTTGACATTCACAAAGAATCATTCGGTATTTTTTAACGAAACGGGATCATGTGATGTGACATTTTCAACCCAATTTTTTTTATCCATACAAAATTCCCATTATAATTTCACTAGTGCCATCTTAGAGAACTTATTGGCAAATAGTTCATTTAATTGAAAATATTCTCAAAGATAGACATTTGTTATGATTATTTAAAAGCTATCAATAACTATATTTAACTTTTATTTAAAAGTCGTATTTATATATTTACAATCTTAAATAATATATTGATTGCGTAAACAAATTCAGACATCATATGGGGTTTAGTGTATACCTCGAGATCCCATAATAAATAATCACGAGATGCTTTGAACTTCTCTAGGAATGATTTATACAAAATAGTGACATGAAAGAGATACGTTTGTTTAGGAAATAAAAAAGATGGTTCATTTCTTTAACTAAATGAATCCAGTGTCCAACATATTAAGAATTATTCTACTAAAACAATTTTCAGTCATTATATTTTTCAAGACCCACGAAGATTGCAATTTATCCTACTGTGTGAAGTACCTTTGATTCATAAGTTTATATAGTATTAACATCCAATCAAAAGGTTTCTAACAAATAAAACAAATAATTATATAATCCATAATTTCACCCCTTAAAAAAAAGGAAAGGAAAGCAGTAGATTACAGGGAGAAGCAAGGCGGTCAACTGAATGAGCTTTCTTCATGAATGGGTTGGCTTTAGAAAGGATTTGTGAAATTTGAGCAGCAATTTTAATGTGAAGTCTTCTTGAGTGTGATATTAACTTTAAGCCCTCCACAAACAGGTGCCAGTGGGATGATGATGTCCATTTCTCAATTCTCATCTCATTTCATATTCCACCAAACACAAAACCAAAACACAAAGCCCAAATATTATGTGAGACAAAACATAATCTAATAAAACATTCCTCTATCACTTCAAAAGTCATTCCAAAACGACTTGCAAACATCATCATAATAAAACCTCAGAGTTTCTAACATCCATCTTACAAATTTCACTTCAACAAAAATATGAACAAAATAGAGTGAAAAGGTGGCAATGAGAAGCAAAACTTGTCGTCGTCATCCATAAAACATACCACCACCCACCACCCACCCCCATCAAGCAAGCCGCCCACGACAAAAAAAATAAACAGAGCTTGGCTGTACCAAAAACTAACTCAGTCTATCACTGTGCACACATGTATTTGGTCCAACCATCCAACTCAATTATGCACTTGAGAATCAATGAATACAAATAAACACCTCAAAAACGAAAATTATCATCTCTACAATCCATATCTGAAAACCAAACCATCAAAAAATCCAAGCCCCACAAAACTTTGTTGCTCCAACAACTTTCTTCAAGACAGATAGACATAGCAGAGCAGCAATAGAAATGGATCCACACACAGTATGGACATACAAAACACTACCAAATTCAGCCAACAGATCCACCATGGATTCCTACTTCTTTCATTGGATCCACAAAGAAAGAATCATTCCAGAAGTATGCAACGGAAGAGAAGTTAAAGAACCACAACAACAACAACAACAACAACAAGAGCTGCCAAGGATTCGAAGTCCGCGGCAGAAGAGCAACAACTGAGAAAACACAATATTCTTAAAGCAAAAACACAATATTCTTCAAGCAGATTGCAACACATCAATCAATATGCCGGAGCCAGGTGACTATCCAAATTGAAAATATTAAAACACAAAACTCTAAGCAATAAATTGCTTAGGGGGAAAGGACAAGCTCAGTAAATGAAAAGGATAAAAGAAAAGATCGTCCACATAATTCAAAACAACAGAAAGCAGACAAAACCACAATAACAAGAGCAAATAATAGTATTCATAAAATACTAAATTTACTACTAGTAGAAAAGTCAAATAGCACAAATAAACATTGGGTACAGTACAAAAATTATCTAACTTTCTAACTGTCTCTCTGACTACCAGTAATTATCAATGAACAACTCAAAGGTGCAGTTAAACAGCAGAGGCCACAAGCAAAGCTAATGCATTCATCAAACCAGAGTTACAGTCTGCAATCAACGCAATCACCAGAGCACATAAAGCATCTGCGCCCAACAAGCATCATAACCTGAATCAGAAACCCGTTTAACTAAATTCATCACTACACACAATCATACAAGATAAGGTCATGCTAGGTGAAAGCAAATTATTCAAACAATATCTTAAAGCAATCATCTACCCTTGCTAAAAATCTACTAATAGTAAAAACAGAAATTTAAACAAAGAAAGTTAACATAAAATAAATAATTCACAGGGAAACACAGCTAGACTTAACCAAAACTCTGACATTATAAAAGCATTTTTCTAAAACAAGAAACCGAAATTATAAAGGCATGTAAAAAGGCACTATAGCATTGTCATTGCAAAAGCAATAATATTGGAACTCCAAAGGCAAATTTAGATGACCAAAAGTATAAAGGTGAAAGACCAACATTTCAAATAAACTTAGACAATACAATCAACACTCCGTTCAGTTGTAAACAAAGTGAAATTCTCCGGTAAACCACGAAGGCAAGATTTGGATTACAGTAATAAGAGAAATGATCAACTTTAACAGTAGATAAATATGTTCAACAGGAAGCTCCTCTAAGAACATTAAAAGCAACATTCTCAGATGATTCAACATTTCTAAACCACATATGAGGTAAGGGGATTAAATGTAGTACAAAAGGCAGCATTCAGAATAAAAAACAAATATTTGTAAAAGGAAAAAAAGTGATATAAATATATACACACATATATACACATATATATACACACACACACACATATATAACAAGAATATAAAATATGAGAATATTCATTCCTGAAATCCAAACAGTAGGTTAAAAGAAGTAAAGATGAGGGCAGGGATAGGATAAGTAGGAGAGTGAAGACCTCGTTTCCATAAGACAGAAATGAACAAATAATACCTTCCACCTATCAATTTCCACATCCCCATGGTTAATTGACTTAAAACATAAGTGATAGTTTAATTACACACACACTCAACTCACAAACATTGACATTAAGTTGGGATCAATGTTTGGAATAAATAAGATAGGTGCATCTATAAACCAACAATTCCTACACATATAATTGTTAATAAAGAAAAATGCGCCAAGAAATTATATAGAGGTCAACATCTAAGGCCCCCATTTTGGTATACATTTGATTTTCTGTTTTTTTTTTTTTTGAAAATTAAGCCTATAAACATCACTTCCATCAATCAATTTTTATGTTTTGGTGTCTACATGTTATGTGTGTTTTCAAAATGAAAGCCAAATTTTGAAAACTAAAAAAAGTTGTTAAACAAGGTAGTTTTCAAAAAACTTTGTTTTTGAAAGTTGGCTAAGAATTCAAATGTGCACCTACGAGATTTGAAAACTATGAGTGAGAAATTGTGAGAAGACAAGCATAATGTTTTAAAACAAAAAACCAACTCGTCACTAAACACCTAAGCAATTTTGATTATAGAATCTCCAGAAATAATCAACTTGAGCTGTGAATAGATATATTCAATAACTAATTAATATTTCAATGAGAATATGAAATCAACATTCTCCAAAATCCAACTGTCCAGAGTAACTTAACATGAGCTAATAAAGGGATAGTTTGTGGTACTAGCCATGCTTTCTTACAAGATGACAGACTAAGTATCGTCATTATAACAAAACAAAAATATATGTGAAAGGAGAGATGAGAAGATAAGAATGCTGTCTCATTCCACATACCAATGATGGTATAACATGAAGAAAATAATGGGGCAGGAAAGAACAGGCAAAATAGAAGAAATAAGAGCTCACTAGAGTAAATGCATAAAAATAAATCCACCGCTTTCCAAATTTCACATCCTACTTCGTTCTAGTGTAAATTGACATAAATATATGTGATCAATCACAATGAAGCAACCAACGCATAGGAATTAAACCAGCCGAAATTCAAAATTTCTAGGCTTGCATCACAATCACACCAACGTTACAGGTTCTAACAACATAATACATGGACAAGTGAAATCCTTTGCAGTAAATGGAATTCAACGCAAATAATAACAACCGCACAAGTATAATTATTATCAAATACACAAATATTGAGAATATGGTGAAAATCCTAAAAACGGTCCAATGGAAAATCAACTAAGAAACAAAAATTAAATATGGGAATTGGTATCAAATTGGAAGGTTCACTAGCAAAAGAATCCACATTAATGGTAACATCATGAGAAAGAAGTTATTAAGAGAACTACTACTCTTTGAAACGCAATAGTCACCCAAAAACCCGGACCCAGAAGATATTAAAGCAATAAAATCTAGAACTAAAACTAAACGTGAAATAACGAGAAACCGCAGATTTTCAGGCAAAACATGCATTTATGGTAAGCTCGAATGATGAAAACCATAAAACAAAAATCAGTAACGGAACAACACCCGAGCAATTTAACAACATCGAGCAAAGGAGGTAAAGATCGCTGCAAAGTAGTTCTCCGAACAGACATACAGAATAATAAGCACAAGGTATGCGTGGCCAATCTAGAATCACACATCATGGAATAATTAACAGTGTGAATGAAAATGAGAATACCTCAGTAATATTGTGGCACGTTGGGATACATTCCTCCAGGCGGAACACGTGGTGCTGGTGATGTTCCCGCCGGTTGATGGTGCTGATTTGGGTGCCCGGATGCTGATGACATGCTATAATGCCCACTATCCGGATAACCACCAGAAGGCATTCCAACCGAACTTTGTGGCAATCTATACAGAGATGAAGCACCCCCAGCTCCGCCCAATCCACCTCCAGAACCACCCAAACCCCCACCTACACTTCCCATACCGCCATAAATTGAGGACCCAGGCCCGCCGTACCCACCACCATATGGTCCGCCACCATACCCACCGGAGCTTCCCAACGAAGATGGAGCCTGACCACCGACAGAAGATAGTCCCGGCCCCATTGACGAGTTGAGGGGATGATGAGGCAGTGGCGCTCCTTGAAGCCCACTAGAAAAGCCTCCATATGACCCCATGCCTGCCGGCCCACCATATTGTCCGCCTGAACCTGGCATTGCTGAAGGAGGAGCCATTGGCATACCATCACCATGCACGTTTCCCTGACCTGCCCCCTGCGTTTGAATTCCATCCGGCCCACCACCAGGTTTCCCTTTCTTCCCATCGTTAGCGAATTTACAACTCAACTGCCTTCCGTCAATCGTCTTGATAGGATCCACCAGAGCTGCCTGAGCACCCTCGGGCTTTTTGTACACAAACAAAGCATAACCTCTACATTTACCCGTCTGCTTATCGAACCCTAGCGGACCCTCCTCAATTTCCCCATACAGCGAAAAGTGTGCCAACAATTTATCGGCCGGCATATCCATCGGAACATTCGCCACATAAATTTTCCTCAACGACAAGTCCGCAGCGTTGGAATTCTGCCCGGAAATTCCCACCGCAGCCAATTGCGTCACCGTAACGCGTCCATCAATTGTCTTGCTCGGTTCCTTCAAAGCGAGTATAGCACCATCAACATGCTTAAAAGTCACAAAGCCGTAGCCTTTTGATTTCCCGGTTGCCTTGTCAATGATAACAACAGCTTCTTCAAGCTCGCCATAAGAGGAAAAGAGAGAACGCAAACCTTCTGTACTTGTATCGCAACTAAGACCCCGAATAAACAGCTTTCGCTGGGAGACATCTCGGTCGGCAATCGATCGTACCGCATCAAGAACATCCAAGTGACGCGAAACGGCATCTTGTAGAATATCGATAAGCTGGTCGGGACTGAAACGATCAATGATTTTGCGGGCGTCTTCAGGGGTAATTCTTGAGAAAGAATTATCGGAGGAGTCAACACCATTTTCGTCCATCCTCCGCTTCTTGGTGACGTCCATGGCGTATAGGAGAGGAAGAAGGCGGTCGCTGGAAGTGTAGAGTAGAAGTTGAAGAAGAATAAGAGGGTGAAGCTAAACCCTAATCCGAGGCTTGGAACGACGACGGACACGAAGAGGAGTGGAACGAATGGTGGGCAGGTGATTCTATACCCAATGTTTTTAACTGGGCTGGGCCTTATTCAATGTCAGCGTCGGACGTTCGTATGGGCCTATGGGCTTTCAAGCCTTTCTTAAAAAGTTTCTACATAAAAGACCTTCAAAATACATTTGATCTGATTAACGTCTTTAACATTTCATTTTATTGGCTTCTTCATTTTTCTTTATTAAAAGTACTTGTTTATAATTTAGTCTTTACCTACGTGTTATATATATATACTCTCTCCCCTATGCATATATTCCCTCTTCCCATGTTTTCGAGGTCATTTCTTCCTCCTCATTCTCTGTTCTCTTTCCCTCTCTCTCTTTTCTCCTTCCAGAAGTGTGAGTTGCAGGCAATAGATGGGTGTCATAGGGCGATTCGACGACAGGACAAGCACGGGACGACACGAAACGGACGATAGTGCGAGGAAATGAAATACTTCTTGCTTTGTTGATGATTTGATATGTGTCGATGGTCATGCACTGATCATGTGTTGATAAGAAGAATATGCGATAATGGTATATGCAATGATCACCATGATAATCTAAAGGATATATGTAATATGCGTTATTCACACGATGACTATGCGACAAGTTTTCTTGCTCTTTCGACAAGTATAACGAGAACGCAAGTTTCTCGAGATGATTCGAGGTGAAACAAGGGACTTGCAACTAACGAATGCTTGTAAAGTAATGCATTTGAGGCGGTGAATAAAAATAAAAGAAGAGAAAAGTTAATTAGCTATGCGCTACTCCTACTCCTAACTAAATAAACTAAGCAATTGAAGTTTGACTATGAGAATTAGTAGAGATGCGGCAACTGTTAACACGTAATGAGGTGCATGGAGATGTAGAGTTGAGGGAAAATTTCACTAAGTCATTAAGTTTGGTCGCAATAATAATCCCAGCTCGTCGCGCATCGTACACCTCTCGATGGTCAGCCGCATGCTTATATCTCTATAACGCATGGTTGCGTTGAGCTTAAGATTATTCCAATCTCTAGGATGCTGCTCACTTTGCTTAGCGAGTTCCACTTCTTATCCTCTCGGGCAGTTGGTTATAGCTACTCAGCTTATAGACAAGCATTGCGATAGCCTCGTACTAAGCGAAGAGGATTGACTCACTATACTCGCGCAACATACACCTCTCGATGGTTTGTTACATGCGTCATATCTCAATGCTGCATGATTGAGTATGCGATAACTCTTGCAATCTACCCTTAACTCATTGCGATGAAAGTAAAAGATGAAAACGTAGAAGAAGTTGAAGGAACTAAAGAGATGCATTGGTTACAAAATGTATTAATGTCTTAAGCCAAAATGTAATACAATACAGAGGTAAGAAGAGAGGTAGAGGGTTAGATGTAGGCGATCTCTTGTTTCCATCAGATGTATGTCAAGACTGTCGGTAGTGCCATGGATGGATGGTGGAGTAGTCTCTCTCGAGCTCTATCTCCGACGAGACTCTAATCGTCGATCGAAAAGGGTTGTGGGAATGAAGAACTCTCAAGGACTGCCTACTCATGCTCTCGTCTGTGATCACAAGAATCTGCTTAAGGCAAAGACTCGAATGCTTTGAATTTGGGCTTCAAGGCTCTATTCATAGAGCTCAAATGCCGACAATATTGGTAATCCCACTCTAAATCACTATCATCCTTGTCGCGGTAGGTGAAATGTCATCATGACCTTATCTCTTTGACACTCTCGAGGTATGCGTTTATGATTGTTTCTTCTTAAGCATCACCACATTTCACCCACTTCGCAATCGATCTTTTATCACGACTATCACTCTATAGTTGCAGCATTCCATGAGACGAACTTGTCTTCATGAAAATCAATGCATGCGATCAACTTTGCGATGGTCTGGGATCAACATAAGTGATCAATTCCTACGACAACTACAAAAATAGACATTTTGACGCAAGATAATGCATGATATAGGGTTAGCGGGAATTTTCAGGGCTGATCGATGTAAGCTCATTTTTCCACATGAATTCTTATCAATATCAACGCACCCTCATAATTCTAAATAAAAGGCTACAATAGCTTGTATTTCTACAAGTTATCACACCCTCAAATTTAGAATCATGTTTGTCCTCAAGCATGCCTTATACTAAGGAAACTCAAAACTTGCCCTCTGACTCTTTCTTTGCGTTGACCAGCTTCTCAGAATATAATTCACTTGTACCTCTAACCTAGGGAGCAACACTCTCCGCAAACTTAGCCACTTCTTCTGAGAGATATTTTCTAAGTTTAATTTTGGCAAGCCTTCGCTCAAAACTTTTTACTCATCACATAAAACATTACTTTTAGTTTTTTACAATGCGGTCATTCAAAAAGATTCCAAGCTTTGCGACTTATTATTAGATTTAAGGTGTTGAACCTGGCTACACTCTTCGTTTTAGCTTGCCCCCACGGGTGTCATGCGGGCATCCAACTTCAGTTGCGTATCATATTCAACTCAACTCTTATCCTAGCTAAATTTAATTTGCGTCAGACAGATGAGTTGTTATTATGCATTGATTATGGACACCTGCTTTCGTTTTGGCTTACCTACATGGGTGTCATGCGAAGTATCCAACTACGAGTAGGTACCTTTCACAACTTAACTCTTATCAGCTTAGATTTCCCCTTTGCACCGATAGTGGAGTTTTTACTATGATCATTTTTGTTTAAAGGCGTTGCAATATTTATGTTGAATTGCTCAGACCGATCCCACCCCCAAATTTAGGGAGTAGCAGGGTTCTTGCCAAAAAGCTAAAGAAAAACTTGTTCAGAGATGCGATAAAAGAGGTTTAAGCATAGGGTTACACATAATAAAACTTAAGACTGTCGAACTTTGAAGAAGCTACTAAAGCGAGGTGAGTCATGCAACGTTTAGTTAGTGAATTTAGTGAATTTACATAAGTATCATTATGGATGCTAATTTATCAACGCAAAAGAATGCAAGCGGGCAAAAGAGAATTTCAAAAGGATAACGCATGAAAGATAACAAGAAGAGAAAGATAAGAACAGAATATCAATTACCTCAATACTTAGCATTCATGCAAAAGAAATAATCATGCGTTGAATGAGGGAGAGAATTCTTCTTTGAAACAACATGCCGAGAGGAAATTATTATCACATAAAAAAGGAGCGAACGCAACAACACATCCAAGAAAAACAACCGCAAATCCAAAATACAATAATCAAATAAATAAAATAAAAAAGTTAACTAGGAAAGCAAAGTAAAGATAGAGTAGAAGTCGTCCCTAGAGAAATTTGAGTGAAGTCACCGCAAGGACTCTTCCATGTAGGGGATTGAACTCGCCTGCTTAGGTCTAGGCATTCGTTGTCCTGACCACCAAAGCTTCCAACATTCATTGGTCGCATGGCAGTTACCACACTCCTAAGACTGCTTCCAACTCATGCGACAAACAACCTTTCAATCTCAGGGTCAATATTGAATTCCTGCGCATCACCTTCACTCAAATATCGTTTGTAACTTGGTCACACAAGCCACAATACGCCTAAGACCAAAAGGGTGCCTGCGAAAATACAAAACTTTGAACAAACTATTAGTTGTCATGTCCCGACAACGACGCTAAAAACTTGGTGCGAGGAAATGAAATACTTCTTGTTTTGTTGATAATTTGATATGCGTTGATGGTCATGCACTGATCATGCATTGATAAGAAGAATATGCGATAATGGTATATGCGATGATCACACGATAATCTAAAGGATATACAGTATGCGCTAATCATTCATGCGATGACCATGCGTTCTTGCCACAAGTTTTCTTGCTCTCTCGCCAAGCATAACGAAAACGCAAGTTTCTCGGGATGATTCAAGGTCGAACATAGGGACTTGCAACTAACGAATGCTTGTAAAGTAATGTGTTTGAGGCGATGAATAAAAAAAAAATTTAATTAGCTACGCTACTTCTATTCCTAGCTAAACAGACCAAGCAATTGAAGTTTGACTATGAGAATTAATAGAGATGCGACAACTGTTGACGGGTGATGAGGTGCATGGAGATGTAGAGTTGAGGGAAAATTTTCATCAAGTCATTAAGTTTGGTCGCAAGGGTAATCCCAGCTCACTGAGCATCGAACATCTCTCGATGGTCAGCCGCATGCTTATATCTCTATAACGCATGGTTGCGTTAAGCTTAAGATTATTCCTATCTCTATGAACGCTGCTCACTTTGCTTAGCGAGTTCCACTACTTACCCTCTCGGACAGTTGGTTATAGTTACTCAGCTCATAGACAAGCATTGCGATAGCCTCGCACTAAGCAAAGAGGATTGACTCACTATACTCGTGCAACACACACCTCTCGGTGATTTACTACATGCGTCATATCTCTATGGCACATGATTGAGTATGCAATAACTCTTACAATCTACACTTAACTCATTGCGATGAAAGTAGAAGATGAAAAAATAGAAGAAGAAGATGGAAATGAAGTTGAAAGAACTAAAGAGATGCATTGGTTACAGAAAGTATTAATGTATTAAGCCAAAATGTAATACAATACAGAGGTAAGAAGAGAGGTGGAGGGCTAGATGTAGGCGATCTCTTGCTTCCATCAGATCTATGTCAAGGCTACCGGTGGTGCCATGGATGGGCGGTGGAGTAGTCTCTCTCGAGCTCTATCTCCGATGAGGCTCTGATCGTCAATTGGAAAAGGTTTTGGGAATGAAGTGATAGAGTAAAAAAACATGCAGTGGAAGTAACAAAGATCCATAAGCATTCAAATTCACTAATTTTGGCAGAAACTAAAGCATGCTCATCTAAATAAGAGAGTTTTAGATCATATCTTTGTAGAACTCTTCAAGAACTTGATTAATCAGTAGCAATCTTCACCAAAGATCACCGTGAACCACCTCAAGATCTTCCCCACTATCCTCTTGGAGCTTTAGACCGATTTGTGGGACTCAAGACAGCTTGAAGCGATGAAGAACAGAGAAAAGCACACAGTAGCACACTTCCGAAGAACCATTCTTCCAGCTGAAATTTTCTCTCAAAATTTCTGTGTAATGCATGCCTTCAATTCACTCTAATCTTCTTTATTTATTGCAGATGAACATGCAAAGAAGAGATATGCATGGCTTGCAGCTCATGATTGGAGTTTTAATGAAGAAGAGGAAGTGGACTTTGTGTGAGCATGAAGAAGATGATTATTGCGATATTCTCAATCTTTTACTTTTGTGTTCTTCATTGTGTTGCTATGATGTAATACTTGGAAACATTTCCCATACTTAGTAAATTCTGACTAACACTTAGTTAATTCTTAGTTTTATCTTTCAAAGTTCTACTCAAACTTTCTTTTTGAAATTTTCTTCTAAGTGTTTGTCTAGTCTATCCAAACAACACAATGAGAACCTTGCTCATCTTTAAATTTGGGGGTGGGGAAGGTCTGAGCAGATGAGATCAAGAATATGCAGTATTTAAGAAAAAAGCATCCTTTTGCTTAGTTGTGAAACCTTTAAAATGAAGGGTGTAAAATGTTCCAACTACGAAGGGTGTAAATTTGCTTAGTTGTAAAACCTTTAAATTTGGGAAACCTTTAAAATGTTCCCAACCTGATAAGAGTTTAGTTGTGAAAGGAGCCTACTCGTAGTTGGATGTTCTTATGACACCCGTAGGAGTAAGCCAAAACGAAGGTGGGTTTCCAAGAACAACGCAATATGAAATAGAAAAAAGAAAAATAAATGCAAGAGACAACTCCTCTGAAATTCATGAGTTAAAGTTGAAATTGGCACACAACTGTAGTTGGATGTTCACATGACACCCGTGGGGATAGGCTAAAATGAAGGGTGTAACCATGTCCAACAGTCTCTAATAAATAACGCAAATGTTTTGACCACCGCATATAGATATATCGAGTTGTTTTGACAAGAAGAGAAAAACATTCTATTTTGAAAAATTAGAAAAGCTTTTTTGAGCAGAAATTTGTGATATAGAAGAATAAAGTAGGGCTTTTTGAGAATTAGCAAGGATAGAAGGAAATTGTGATGTCAAGTAATGTGCCTAAGTGTAACATTCAGAGCAACCAATCGATGCAAAAATATAGGATAGGAATTAAGCTTTATTGCCTAAGTAGAAGATATGCTTGAGGACAAACATATATCTAAATTTGGAGATGTGATAACTTGTAGAAATACAAGTTATTTATACTGCCTTATCTAGATATTGCGGCCAAAAGATAGTGAATATGCGCCGATTGTATGAAAATTATCTCAGAATTACAATAATTATAAATTATTGCAATTACCCCCACTAAAATCTTTAAGATGGAAGAAAAGGAGATTTTACTTTGTTTTGCAGGAAACCAAGTCACCGCTTGTGCTCAAGGCTCAAGAAGAACTGATCAACGCATCTCTGTCACATTGCGCCCGTCAATCAACAATGAAGAGACGATTAACGCAATGACGGTGCAATGCGATAGTCGATCCAGAGCTGACTTTCAACCACATGCGGTAATAAAAACAACATCGCATGCGAACTCACGATCGAAAGATGCAACTGAGCAATGCAAAAGCGGAGGATTGAGACATGTGTATAACTAATGGTTATGCAGAATTGACGATCTGATTGCATAACAAAAGGAATAATATCCCTCCATCTTCGAAATTTCCATAACAAAAAGTGGGGACCACAAGGCCGGAGTCAAAGATCCTCACCTATAAATACCTCATAGATTTCAGAAAAAAAAATATGCTACTGGATACGGGGCTAATTGCTGCTAAAGTGTTGAGAGGAAAGGCTGAGCTGGGTGCTTAACTGTAGAAATCCGGGAAGAAGACAAGATAAGGCTGAGAGGTGAGTCTCAGTTCTATTCTGCCGAATACCCGCCGAGAAGCTCTGTGCTGAGAACCCTGCTACCGGTTGAGCAAGCCTGAGAGGGAAGCTCATCATTCCATCTGATCCATCCAATCCGGCAAGCAGATCTCCACCCGAATCGGTGCCAAGACGTTGGCGCTTGTTTGTATCTGTTCCATCTCTTTTCATCATTGTATTTCACTTTCTTTATCTCTTCATTCACACATCATGTATCAAACGCTTAATAGATATATTAAATGTTTCGATTGCTTTCATATTCCATTTTTTGTCTACTTTCGTTCCTCCGTGAATCACTTTCTTCATGATGTCTTCTTAATCCCCTGGTAGTTAATATGAATTAAACGAGTACTTAACTTGTGTTAAAGAGATAACTGCGTTTAGCTAAAGCATGCTAGATGGCATCTTCACCTGTGAGAGCAGAAGTGAAGATGCCATTCTGATCTATCAAGAGAAGGTTAGAAGAATGCGTTAACTAAAGCGAGTAGTACTTCCAGACATGGAAGCAACCTTGCGTTCATTACGTTCGTCTCTGTTTCACCATAGACATGTAGAAGCGCGGCCGATCACAGAAAGGTGTACGACAAGAGAAAAGCAGACCCGTACTTATAACTTCAACGCAATTAAGAAACTTGCGCTGTTTATATTAGTTATCTGTCTCTTTCTATTTGTACATAAGACTTGCCGCCGCATTCCATGTTCTTTGCATAACCTTCACAGCCAGCCTAGACCTCAGCATCTTGTATCATGAAGCCTGTATCTTGTATCATCTAGCTTAGGTTTACTGTACTTATTTTATTATCGCATTTTACTATTTTCCTTTACTTTACCGCAATTTTATATACTTGTACAAAACACTCTTTAAAGATTGAAAAACCTGGTTGCATATACCACGAACATACCACAATAACCTCAAACAGTCCCCGTGTTCGACCTCGGATCACACTGAGAAACTTGCGGTGGAATTACACTTGGTTTCAACGTAAGGAAACTTGTGACAACGCAAGGCATACTACAAGATATTCATAATTAACGCATATCTAGAAGTAGTATCGCATATTTGTCCACATGCTTAAAGAATAAATTTTGCATCACAAGTTTATGGCGCCGTTGCCGGGGAACTGGTAATGAGGACATGGACTTGTTCATTCATTCATATCTATATTTGTATCAACGCATTGTTTAAGAATAAAATTTGCATCACACTACTTTAAAGCTTAACCATTTACGAGTTAGTAGGGGGACCTTGCAGACCTACAAATCATGGGCTCCAACGATTTGAGATTAATCGGCTAACTCATTAGTCTGATCTAACCCCTATTCGTTAACTAATGAGATACTCCACTATAGCCCATAGTTGAACTCCCCTCACTTAGATATATTATGTCCACTTTATAACCATAATCAGTAAGTCGATCCTTCACATGTTGTTGGTAATCACAACTAGGTCAAAATTATTGTTTTACTCCTGTGAATACATCTTGTTCCTTAAGTTCCTACTGACCCTCTAATGAACAATTCTAATTCATAAAGCCTTTCTCCATCATGAGAAGGCGGGCCCCGATTGTTCAAGACCTAGAATCAGTACTTAAGAGAACAACCTATCTGCTAACCCTAAATCAAGTAGGAGTGAATTTCATCTTGTAAGGCTATGCCTCTAGCTATTCATCCAGTATTATCCCTAAAATGGGAAGCTTATTGAGCAATGTTGTTGGACTACTCTCACCGTTTGCAGATCAAAGGATAATCCTGAACAAACAGGAGTTCATAGCTAGCTCAGGATTAAGATCGAGTTAACCTAGGTTATTTGATAAATGAAATAGTCAGTTTTGACAGTAAACGGTCATTATAAAGAAAAATGACTTTTTTCATGGTCCAGTCTATATGCAAACTCATTACATAGGATGCCCCCACTCATATGTCTCAACATGAACAATTTGTGAATCACATATTTGTAGCACTTTACAACTTCTTGTAACAACACAGAGTGGGCCGCATCCAATAGTGTTGTCAGGATGAGATATCTAATTTCATTCATATACTTATTAGATTATTTATGCTATATACCGTCAACTTGATCTCGTTTATGTCACTATATAAAGTTACAGTATTCAGACTATAGCCATGGATATGTTTATTAGATTTTCATAATAAGATGCAAAACCAAGAAGTCATTATTATTGATAAATAGAATGTTTAACACGAACTATGAGTTCTAGGACATTCCCAACATGAAGAACTCTCAAGGACTATCTGCTCATGCTCTCATCTGTGATCAAAAGAATCTGCCTAAGGCAGAGACTCGGATGCTTTGAATTTGGGCTTCAAGGCTCTATTTATAGAGCTCAAACGCCAACAACATTGGTAATTCACTCTGAATCACTGTCATCCTTGTCGTAGTAGGTGAAATGTCATCATGACCTTATCTCTTTGACACTCCCGAGGTATGCGTTTATGATTGTTTCTTCTTAAGCATCACCACATTTCACCCTCTTTGTGATCGATCTTCTATCACGGCTATCACTTCGTAGTTGCAACATTCCATGCAACGAACTTGTCTTCATGAAAATCAACGCATGCGATCAACTTTGCGATGGTCTGGGATCAATGCAAGCGATCGGTTCCTGCGATAACTATAAAAATAGACATTTTGACGTAAGACAATGCCTGATATAGGGTTAGTGGGAGTTTTTACGCTGATCGACACAATCTCATTTTTTCACATGAATTCTTATCAATATCAACGCACCCTCATAATTCTAAATAAAAGGCTACAATAGCTTGTATTTCTACAAGCTATCACACCCTCAAATTTAGAATCATGTTTGTCCTTAAGCATGCCTTATACTAAGGAAACTCAAAACTTGCCTTTTGACTCTTACTTTGCGTTAACCAGCTTCTCATAATATAATTCACTTGTACCTCTAACCTAGGGAGCAACACTCTCCGCAAACTTAGCCACTTCTTCTAAGAGATATTTTCTAAGTTTAATTTTGGCAAGCCTTCGCTCAAAACTTTTTACTCATCACAGACAACTTTACTTTTAGAATTTTGAAATGCGATCATTCAAAGGGATTCCAAGATTTGTGACTTATTATTAGATTTAAGGTTTTGAACCTGGGTACACTCTTCGTTTTGGCTTGCCCCACGGGTATCATGCGGGCATCCGACTTCGGTTGCGTGCCATATTCAACTCAACTCTTACTCTAGCTAAATTTAATTTGCATCAGACAAAGGAGTTGTTATTATGCATTTATTTTGGACACCTGCTTTCGTTTTGGCTTACCTACATGGGTGTCATGCGAAGTATCCAACTACGGGTAGGTACCTTTCATAACTTAACTTTTATCAGCTTTGATTTCCCCTTTGCACTGACAGTGGAGTTTTTACTATGATAATTCTTTTAAAGGCGTTGTCGCAATATTTATGTTGAACGCATTTGCTCAGACCGATTCCACCCCCTAATTTAGGGAATAGTAGGGTCCTTGCCAAAAAGCTAAAGACAAACTTGTTCAAAGATGCGGTAAAAGAGGTTTGAGCAAAGGTTTACACATAATAAAACTTAAAACTGTCAAACTTTGAAGAAGCTACTAAAGCGAGGTGAGCCATGCGACATTTAGTTAGTGAATTTAGTCCAATTTACATAAGTATCTATTGGGGTTGATGCCCTAAATCTCGTAGGGTCCTGTAGTTTGTAAACACCTGTATGAACAAACGCTTGTGATGTAATAATATGATATATTTTCTTTACTATTGTCTATGAAATATGAGATATTTTAGTTGCATTTACCACAAACCAATAAACTAAGATCCCTGGTTGTCATTGTAACTTAAGCATGTATGTGGAGATATACAAGTGGATCTTTCCTTAAGTGATAACCTAAATGATCTGTAGTATATGGTAAAGGAGGGAACCTTATCTCGGTGACACTATGGATACAACTCGCTTTGTAGATGTTACAAGTGTTGTAAAGTGCTACAGATGGTCTGATCCTGATCATTCATGTAGAGACATGCGAGCAGGGGTATCTTATACAAAGAGAGTTGACTCACTATACTCGTGCAACATACACCTTTCGGTGGTTTGCTACATGCATCATATCTCTATGCCGCATGATTGAGTATGCGATAACTCTTGCAATCTACACTTAACTAATTGCGATGAAAGTAAAAGATGAAAAAATAGAAGAAGATGATGGAAATGGAGTTGAAGGAACTAAAAAGATGCATTGGTTACAAAATATATTAATGTCTTAAGCCAAAATGTAATACAATACAAAGGTAAGATGAGAGGTAGAGGGCTAGATGTAGGCAATCTCTTGCTTCCATCAGATGTATGTCAAGGCTGCCGGTGGTGTCATGGATGGGCGGTGGAGTAGTCTCTCTTGAGCTCTATCTCCAATGAGGCTCCAGTCGTCAATTGAAAAGGGTTGTGGGAATGAAGAATTCTCAAGGACTGTCTGCTCATGCTCTTGTCTGTGATCATAAGAATCTGCCTAAGGCAGAGACTCGGATGCTTTGAATTTGGGCTTCAAGGCTCTGTTTATAGAGCTCAAATGCCGACAACATTGGTAATCTCACTTTGAATCATTGTCATCCTTGTCGCGGTAGGTGAAATGTCATCACATCTTTGACACTCCCAAGTATGCGTTCATGATTGTTTCTTCTGAAGCATCAACATGTTTCACCCACTTTGCGATCAATCTTCTATCACGGTTATCACTCTGTAGTTGCAGCATTCCATGAGACGAACTTTTCTTCATGAAAATCAATGCATGCGATCAACTTTGCAATGGTATGGGATCAACATATGCGATCGATTCCTGGGATAACTACAAAAATAGACATTTTAATGCAAGATAATGCATGATATAGGATTAACGAGTATTTTCAGCGTTGATCGACGCAAGCTCATTTTTTCACATGAATTCTTATCAATATCAATGTATATTCTGCTTATCAACCCTCATAATTCTAAATAAAAGACTATAATAACTTGTATTTCTAAAAGCTATCACATGACGTGGGCAATCTCGGAGAGGACGAATGAAGATGGAGGACTCGAAGCGAACGAAAGAAGACGATGGAGTCGAAGCAGATGAATGGCAACGACGGACGTGGAGCAGATATATGTATGTATGTATATGTATATATATATGTATGTATGTATATGTATATACTTTTCCTTCCTTTTTTAGCTTTTATGGGGAATTTGATATATAATGTGATATATGTATTTCTTTATTTGATGTCAATGAGAGTTTTTTCTTTATTTATACTTAATGTATTATGATATATACAAATTGTTGTGATTTTTTACTATCTTGATGGTATATATGATACTATATACTGTGATGTAAATGAAATATATGAAGATTTATATATCGTGGATATATCGTATATTGGTTTATACTGTGATTTATGTAAAGCATCGAGTCAATCTTTGATTTATAAACCCCAGTATATTTCATATATTGGTTAGAATATTTCAAAATACCTAAAAATGTATAAGATATATTTAAAATAACTATGAATTCGTTAAAAAAACAAGTTGATAGGTGAAAACCAACGTAAATAGAAAATAAAATCTAATTAAGGGGGCGTTCGATGCACGATAAAAGTAGAGAGTTAAGTTGAGTTGGTAATTGTTATATGGAGAGTTAAATTATCCAGAGAGTTACATTGTTTGTGTTTAGTGTGCAAAGTTGAGTTGAGTTGGAGTATCTGGTGCTGTTTTTGTAAATGAAATTGATTTTGTCTTTTGTCTTTTTTATTTTTTTTTATTGTTGATTTTAATATTCAACTATACATATATGTTTCTAACTTTTCTAGGATAAAAACAAAAAAAACTTCCAATTCTTTTCCATTCTCAAAACATAACAAATTTGCTACAAAGTCTTCATATATAGTTAATAAAATTTTGAGTTCAAACTTTTTAAACAGTGATTATTGCATTCAAAAACCCAACTTAATCATTAATTACCATAAAAATTAAAAAGAACTAAAAGGATTAGTGCCATCAAATGAAACTATTGACATTGTTTTAGATAGAAAGGATGACACTTATGATAGAGTAAATTAACATGCAACGGAGAAAACCAGAATCAATAGCCACTCTAATTATACTTAATTTGAGTTTAAAACATGCTTCGAAGAAACTATTACAGAAGAGGGTTTGCTGAACACAATACCTTTGATGAAACCTCTTCAACACCAGTTGAGCTCCATGTAAATATGGTTCAACCTAGAAGTAGACCACCATGAAGATCTTCCCTACTATTCTCTTGCAAGGATTGTGTTGGGGTTGATGCCCTAAATCTCATAGGGTCCTGTAATTTGTAAACACTTGTATGAAAAAATATTTTGTGATTTATAATATGTGATATTTTATTCACTTCGATCTATGAAATATGAGATATTTTAGTTACATTAATCACAAACCAATAAACTAAGATCCATGGTTATTGTTGTAACTTAAAGATGTATGTGGAGACATACAAGTGAATCGTGCTTTAAGTGATAACCTAAATGGTCCTATATTATATGGATAAGGAGGGATACCTTATCCTGGTGACACTATGAATATGACCCGCTTTATAGGTGTTACAAATATTGTAAAGTGCTACAAATGATCTGATCCTGATCATTTATGTATTAGACATGCGACCAGGGATATTCTATACAAAGGAGTTTGTATAAGACCAGACCACGAAATGTTTAGTCTCGTTATATAATGCCGTTCATAATTAAGACTTTCATTCCACTAGGATGACCATAGGGAAGATGACCTTAATTTGTGAACACCTGCTTATAAGGGCGATCCTTTAATTTGCAGGGTGAGAGTGGTCAGATCGCCGACTCAACATGCATACCACTTTGGGGATTCTTCTGATTGGGAAGCTGGGAACTCAGCTACACAAGATGGAATTCACTCATTCCCCAAAACAGGGGTAAGTAGATAAATTACTCCCTTAAGGGTTGATTTTGGGGCTTGAACAATGTAGCGCCACACTTTCACTTGGCCCGAAAAGGGTTTAGTCATAATAGGACGATGATCTATTTTTCATTAGAGGAATCAGTGGTACTTAAGGAGTTAGATGTAACTTCAGGGGAAAAGTGGTAATTTGGACCACCTGTACTTACGAGTGATTTGTGAAGGATCATCGTACTATTGATTGGTTATATCCAATGCACATAGGAATATATCTATAGTGCGAAGAGTGCAACTGTCGGTCTTTAGTGAAGTTCTCGGCAGTTAACGGATGGTGGATAATGTGATTAAAGAGTTTAGTAAGTTATTGACTTACCGTTGGAGCTTCAAACTACATGTTCATAAGGTCCCCTTGGTGATGGAACACAAGACATACCTAGCGGAATAAGAATCTAATTACACTCTAATTGCTTTTAATTTAAAGGATAAAAGCATGCAATTGAAGGAAAAAACAGTAATTAAAAATTACCTTTGAAGCTCCCGAAACCCGCTTTTCCTCACTGAATCTCGACCTGAACTCTTTCGGACCACCACTAGAGTTTACCTACTATCCTCTGGACTTAGAACCGGGTTGTGGGACCCGATGGATGAAGAAAATTGAGAGAGAGAAAGAGATGGAAAAAGAAATGGATTTTCTTTTGGTTTGGGTTTTCTTTTTTGAACTTCACTCAAAGAAAAGAGTTTTTTTCCAGCCCAAATTTTGAAAACTATTTTGGAAAAATATGGCAAAAGTTTTTAATCCAAATTCAAAAGCCCATTTTATAGAAAAAACCATGCAACATTTATATGAAACAAATCCATAAAAACCCAACACCTAGAATCCACTATCTAAGTAGGCTTAATGTCTCCACTATAAGCCGACACCTAACCCACTATTTTGTTAGTGGAATTATCCAACAAAAGTTTGGATTTTTCCACTAACTTTAGTCAAAAGGCAAAATAGTCATTTTGTCAAAGTCAAACTTTGACCAAAAAGTCAACATTTTGACTTTTTATGATTTTTTCTGTGTTGACAAATTTTGACCTCCCGAGCATGAATCCGCATTCATTTTCTCGAAATTCAAATCACATTTGAATATAAGATCAGTCAAAGTTTGACTTTTCAAAGTCAAAAGTCAACTCTTTGACTTTTTACATCTTTGACCATTTCTATTATTTTCGAGCTTCCAAATATGAACGTATTCATATTCTTGATATTTAAATCACATTTAAATATTAAAGCTATATCTTTAAACTGAAAAACCGACCACTATATCACATATACTTGTTAGTTTCTCTCTCTTCACCTAATTCGAACAATTCGAATTATTCTATCATACTGTTCTAAGTTTATTCCATATGAGCTAGTAGGGGAACCTAATGAACCTATAGATTATGGGCTCCAACGATCTGAGATTAGCTAGCTAAACTTTTTAGACGGAGCTAATCAACATTCATTAACTAATAGGTCATTCCACTATAGTCCCGTAGTTGCACTCCCCTCACTATAGATATATTTGTGTCCATTTGATATAACCATGATTAGTAAGCTAATCCTTCACAAGTTGTTCGTAATCTCGGCTGGGTCATAAAAACTGTTTTACCCCCAAGACTACATCTTATTCCTTAAGTTCCACTGATCCTCTAATGAACAATTGGTTTAAGATCCAACCTATAAACCGAATCCCTCTCAGGCCAAGGAGAGGGTGGGGCCCTTTGTTCAAGACCTAGATTCAGTACTAAAGGGAACAACCTATCTACTATCCCTATAACGGGTAGGAGTGAATTCCGTCTTGCACCCTATGTTCCCAGCTATCCACCTGATCTTACCCTTGAAATGGGAGGCTTATTGGGCCAGCGATGCTGAGTTGCCCTAACCTATGCAGATCTAAGGATAATTCTGAGTGATCAGGAGTTCATAGTTAGCTCAGGATTAAGATTAAATTACCAAGGTCATCAATTAACGAAATAGTCAGTTTTATACATAAAATGACATTTAAAACGTAAAAAGTGACTATTTCATGGTTCAGTCTTATGCAAACTCATTGCATAGGATGCCCCCACTCACATATCTCTATATGAACGATTCAGGATCACATCGTTTGTACTAACTACAAAGTGTGTCGCATCCATAGTGTCCCCAAAACAAGGTGCCCAAACTTATTCATATACTATAGACCATTTTGGCTATATATTTGAACTTGATCCACCTTTATGTCACTACATAAAGTTCAAACTACATTAGATATCCTCAGGACCTTAGATTATTGGATTCAAGATTACAATTTCAATAACAACTTTATCGAAAAACAAAACATAATATGTTTATTAATTTACAAACTACGAGTTTTAGGACATAAAATCCAACAAACTCCCACTTGGACTAAAACTCCTAGTGGAGTATCACAATGTTGAATTTAAGTGAGAAACATATGAGTACAATAAACATATGAATACAATAAACATATGAATACAATAAACTAGGGCATATACCCAAAAGTTCTATATGAATATAATAAACTAGGGCATATACCCACTTGTCCTAGTTTACAAACTTTGTAGATCTAGATTTTGTAGGTGACCTTCAAACACTTTAGCCGTGAGGGCCTTTGTAAAAAGGATCAACAATTTTTTGCTCAGACGATATCTGGGTTACTACAACATCTCCACGATGTACAATTTTTCGGATCAGATGGTATTTGCGCTCAATATGCTTGCCATGCTTGTGGCTTCTTGGTTCTCTTGAATTTGCAACTGCACCACTATTATCACAATATAGGATGATAGGCAGATGCATATTTGGAACAACTTCCAAATTTGTCAGGAATTTCCTCAACCATACTGCTTCCTTTGCTACTTCACAAGCAGCTACGTTTTAGCTTCCATTGTGGAGTTCGCAATACAATTTTGCTTCACACTTCTCCACACTACAGCTCCTCCATTCAGAATGAACACTGATCCTGATGTAGATTTTCTTGCATCTTTATCTGTTTGAAAATCAGAGTCAGTGTATCCAGTAAGGATCAAATCCTTAGTACCATACACGGGCATTTAGTTCCTCGTTCTCCTAAGATACTTGAGAATATTCTTAACGGTAGTCCAATGATCATATCCAGGATTGGACTGATACCTACTGACTATCCCTACTACGTAGCATATGTCAGGTCTAGTACATAACATTGCATACATCAGGCTCCCTACCGTGGAAGCATAGGAAATTGTCTCATATCCTCAACCTCTTGAGGTGTCTTAGGACATTTATCCTTTGACAAATGAATTCCATATCTGTAAGGTAACATACCTCTTTTGGAATTCTGCATCTTATACCTAGACAACATTTTGTCTATATAAGTTGCATGAGACATGGTTAGTATTCTGTTCTCGCGGTTTCGAATAATCTGAATCCCGAGAACATATTGCACATTTCCTAAATCTTTCATTTGGAACTGCGTTGCTAGCCATTTCTTGATGTCAATTAGGTAACCTACTTCATTTCCAATGAGTAGAATATCGTCAACATATAAAACGAAGAACGCTATAGTAGTATTGACGATCTTCTTGTAAACACAAGGCTCGTCAATATTCTGTACAAAGCCATAAGATTTGATCGCAGTATCAAATCTTATATTCCAAGATCTAGAAGCTTGTTTCAACCCATAAATGGATTTTTGAAGCTTACAAACCTTTTGTTCTTGACCCTGTGCAATAAACCCCTCTGGTTGGGCCATATAGATACTCTCCTCAAGATCGCCGTTTAGAAAGGCTGTCTTGACATCCATCTATCAAATTTCATAGTCATAAAAGGTGGCAATGAATAAGAGTATTATAATAAACTTAAGCATGGCAACGGGAGAGAAAGTTTCTTCATAGTCCACTCCCTCTCTCTGGGTATAACCCTTTGCCACAAGTCGAGGCTTAAAAGTCTGTACTTTACCAGCTTGGTCTCGTTTTCTCTTGTAGATCCACTTACAACCAAATGGTTTTACATCATTTGGTTGATCTACAGGTTCCCAGACATAATTGAAATACATAGACCCCATTTCGAGGTCCATGGCTTTGGCCCACTGATCACGGTTCATATCTTTCAGCGTCTGTTTATAGGTTGATTGATCCTCTATGCCGTCATCAGATATGAAGACTTATGTTTCTGTTAAACCTAAGTAACGGTCAGGCTGATGAACAACCTTCCCACTACGTCGAGGCATTCTCAACTCTTGAGAAGGATGTGACTTACCAGATATACTAGTTTTATCTACTACTTTAGTAGATGAACTAGCTCTATTTGTAGCGTCTTTGGAAATTTCATTCAATACTAGTCTAATGCGAGGTTGATGACTTCTTATATGGTCTTCCTCTAAGAATGTGGCATTTGTCGATACAAATACCTTATTCTCTTGAGGATCGTAAAATAGACCACCTTTTGTTTCTTTTGGATAACCTACAAATAGGCATAGTTTTGAACAACGTTCTAATTTTTTAGGATTTTGCACCAACATGTGTGCCGGGCATCCCCAAATCCTAAAGTGATGTAAACTGCCTTTACACCCTTTCCATAGCTCATAAGGTGTTTCTGAAATACTTTTAGAGGGAACGTTATTCAAAATATAGATAGCAGTCTCTAATGCATGTCCCCTAAAGGAATCAGGTAACTTAACAAGGCTCATCATTGAGCAAACCATATCCAACAAGGTTCTGTTTCTTCTTTTAGATACACCATTCTGCTGTGGCATATTAGGTGCAAAGAGTTGTGACTTGATTTTGTGTTCTATCATATAGTCCTTGAATCTTAAGTCCATGTACTCCCCACCTCGATCTGATTGTAGTGTCTTAATTGTTTTACCTAACTGGTTCTCAACCTCAGCCTTATATTCCTTGAACTTTTCAAAAGAATTAGACTTGTGATGCATTAGGTAAATATGACTATACCTTGAATAATCATCAATAAAACTGATGAAATATTCATACCCACCTCGAGCTTTAACATTCATCGATCCATAGAGGTTCGAATGTACGAGCTATAAGGGTATTGTGGCTCTGAGACATTTTCTAGTAAAAGATCTCTTTGTCATTTTTCCCTCAAGACAAGACTCACATGGAGGTAAATAATTGTCTTCTAACTGATTTAGGAGTCCATTCTTAACCAATATCTCAATCCTTTTGAGATTTATGTGGTCAAGTCTTAGGTGCCATAGATAGGCATTAGAAGAAACTTTTTGTCTTTTATTCTGAGTTTCGGTTGTTCTAATCATCTTAGTATTTAAGACAAATTTTTCTTTAGTTGGTCTTAACTTATATAAGTTGTTTTCAAGTATAGCAGAACAAATTTGAATACCTTTTCTAAAAATGAACGCTTCATTAACTTCAAAAGATATTTTATACATTTGTTCCAATATACATGTGTTAGATATTAAATTCCATCTCATTTTAGGAGCATACAAAACATCTTTAAGTATGATATATCTATCGTTGAAAAACAACTTCAAGTCTCCCACTGCTTCGGCCGAGACAACCTCTCATGTTCAACCTTGAGGGTGATCTCGCCTTCTTCAAGCTTTTTCAAGGAACTAGTTTCCTGAAAAGAGAAGAAAATATGATTAGTGGCTCCTGAATCCAATATCCAGGTTGAGGTATCATACTCCACTAAACATGTTTCAGCAATTAGTAAATCATATTTACCTTGTGCTTCTTTCGAGGCAGGGGCCTGAGGACATTCCTCAATTAAGACAAATCTCAAGTCATCTATTACTAGTGTTGAATTCATATTTGTTTTCCATGTTGAGTAGTTCTCGCCGTTAAGTTTTTCAGAAGCTAATAATTGAACTAAAGAGCTAGTCATGTTGAAAAGAAAAACATATCCTTTTTAGTAAAAACCATTAATCTTTTAAATCCAATCAAGTTTAGCAAAAAAACTAATAATGTACCATTCATTATTATATTTTGCAACGATATTTCAATGGTTTAGAATAACCTCCACCAAGGGGTGATCGACTATTCCTCCATTGAACCAAGTCTACTTGACTAGATACTATCACCAGAATAACTCTTATTCCTATAGCAGCTCAGTTATCGCTACTTTGGTCAAGAATTTACTAACACTTAGTAATTCTAGTGTGACCCTCCATTTTCAAACCTCAAAGATCGTAATCATTATGCTCCTGAAGTTGGAAAGACAAGAATGAAAATAGACCTGAGAGACCCTATCAATTTCTAGAGTTCGCAGAGTTTCGAATCCTATAATACAGCCCTCCGATTGGTAAGGTCGCTCCAGGGCAGACATGCAGGCACATTATAGGAATCTCACGGTGTGATCTAATAGAAGAGACCGTAGGATGTGTTGACACACTTCCTTCTCCCACTTACTATGAACAACTTCCCCTATTCACCTTGGTATTGACTCATGCAAACACTCTCCGAATGGAGTCCACTCCTAGGGTGGCCCAAAGCCAAGTATGAATCTCATGGTGTGAACTCTTAGGGATGCTAGAGCTAAAAGTACATTACTTCTCTCCAGTTGAAGTTTTCTAGATGGTTAGGATATAAAAGACTTAGCGATACATTTCGGTTAACTAAACATATCCTAAGTCTAGGTGATTCATCCGAGTATAACTTTTATACTGGATTTTTAACCTACGATGTCTAGGTGATAAACAAATTTTATTACCTCATATCGCTCACGCATGCTCATAAAACCGATTTAACTTAACTCAGACGCCGGCTCGATCTCCAGGTAGTAGGTGTTCCGTGAACCGTCAATTTAAAAACCTTCAACCTTAGTCATTTTATCTGACTTTTTGCCAAGATCTTGTCGGGTGAGTTTTCTTGTAACTTTGGTTTTACAAGATATCGACCTATTTTCTATAAAAATTGGGATTGCTTGATGGTTAACCTTAAACGAGCATGCATCTTATTTGTATTATAGATTTTAGAAGTCTAAGTTATTTTATAACAATTATAAAATACATTATAACAATTATAGCCCTAGAGCATTCATCTATAACATTCTTCCTTCAAAGAAATATGCTTTAATATAACACTTATATTAAAACTAAGCATGCATAGTATATATTTTATAACACTTATAAGATATAACAAATGCATGTCACATGCTTTTCCTATGGTGGGATTTTAAAACTATATGGCATACTATATGCACACATAATCATACAGCATTATACATCACATGCATAATATGTAAACAACACTAAAGTGGACCAATTTTGGCATAAAAAACAAACAAATAACAAATTTATTACATAAATCAGCAACCCACTTCCTGGAACCGGCTTCAAACACTTTGAACCATTTGGAACCACTCAGAAACCACTCGAACCGGCCCAAAAACTCCAAAAACCAAGTTGAACCAATCAAACCGACTCAACCAGGTCAAACGGACTAGTCCAGACCGTCTAGACCGGCTGGTCAATACGCGCTGGTGCAGTGAACGGAAGCGCAGGCGGGTCGGGCAAATGGAAATCACGGGTCGCGAGCAGGCGGGAGGCGCACGGGCGGTGGGTCAGATCCGGGGGGGCAGGTGTGCGTGCGAGAAACCGAGTCGGAGTGCTCGGGCTGGCAGGTCGGGTCTAGGAGCATACTCTAGGGTCTAGGGCTAATTCGGGTCTGTGAGCCAAAATTTCTTCAATTTTGCTACTATCTTCTCTCTTGGAATCAAGAAATTACAGCCTAATTTCAACTCTAATGACTCTAACAAATTCAAAGACCCTTTTTCACACATTAATGCTCATAAACATGTGAGCTATTACAAATTTCCACAAGAAATTTAAAGAGAAACAATGCCAAAATCATAATAAATCCACTTTAGTCTATATTTCATTCAACCTTTGAATAGAAAAGAAAAAAAACCCACCAAAAGCAATTGAGTGTAATTAAAGCATGCTTTGATACCACATGATGGAACATGAGATATACGCAGCAAAATAAGGATCTAATTACACTCTAATTGCTTTTAATTTAAAGGAAAAAAGCATGCAATTGAAGGAAAAAACAGTAATTAAAAATTACCTTTGAAACTCCCAAAACCCGCTTTTCCTCGCTGAATCTCGATCCGAACTCTTTCGGACCACTACTAGAGTTGACCTACTATCCTCTAAACTCAGAACCGGGTTGTGGGACTCGATGGATGAAGAAAACCGAGAGAAAGAAAGAGATGGAAAAAGAAATGGATTTTCTGTTGGTTTGGGTTTTCTCTTTTGAACTTCACTCAGAGAAAAAAGTTTTTTTCCAGCCCAAATTTTGAAAATTATTTTGGCAAAAAATGGCAAAAGTCTTTAATCCAAATTCAAAAGCCCATTTTATAGAAAAAACCATGCAACATTTGTATGAAACAAATCCATAAAAACCCAACACCTAGAATCCACTATCTAAGTGGGCTTAATGTCTTCACTATAAGCCAACACCTAGCCCACTATTTTGTTAGATGAATTATCCAACAAAAGTATGGATTTTTCCACTAACTTTAGTCAAAGGGCAAAATAGTCATTTTATCAAATTCAAACTTTGACCAAAAAGTCAGCATTTTGACTTTTTATGATTTGTTTTTCCGTGTTGACTAATTTTGACCTCCCGAGCATGAATCCACATTCATTTTCTCGAAATTCAAATCACATTTGAATATAAGATCAGTCAAAGTTTGACTTTTCAAAGTCAAATGTCAATTCTTTGACTTTTTACATCTTTGACCATTTCCATTATTTCCGAGCTTTCGAATATGAACGTATTCATATTCTTGATATTTAAATCACATTTAAATATTAAAGCATATCTCTAAACTGAAAAACCGACCACTATATCACATATGTCGGTTTGTCTCTCTTCATCTATTTCGAACAATTCGAATTATTCTATCATACTATTCTAAGTTTATTCCATATGAGCTAGTAGGGGACCCTAATGAACCTATAGATTATGGGCTCCAACGATTTGAGATTAGCTAGCTAAACTCTTTAGACGGAGCTAATCAACATTCATTAACTAACTGGTCATTCCACTATAGTCCTGTAGTTGCACTCCCCTCACTATAGATATATTTATGTCCATTTGATATAACCATGATTAGTAAGCTAATCCTTCACAAGTTGTTCGTAATATCAGCTGGGTCATAAAACCGTTTTACCCCCAAGACTACATCTTATTCCTTAAGTTCTACTGATCCTCTAATGAATAATTGATTTAAGGTCTAACCTATAAACCGAATCCCTCTCGGGCCAAAGAGAGGGTGGGGTCGCTTTTTCAAGACCTAGATTCAGTACTAAAGGGAACAACCTATCTACTATCCCTATAACGGGTAGGAGTGAATTCCGTCTTGCACCCTATGTTCCCAGCTATCCACCTGATCTTACCCTTGAAATGGGAGGTTTATTGGGCCAGCGATGATGAGCTGCCCTCACTTATGCAGATCTAAGGATAATTCCGAGTGAACAGGAGTTCATAGTTAGCTCAGGATTAAGATTAAGTTACCTAGGTCATCAATTAACGAAATAGTCAGATTTATACATAAAACGGCATCTATAACGTAAAAAGTGACTATTTCATTTTTCAGTCTTATGCAAATTCATTGCATAGGATGCCCCCACTCACATATCTCTATATGAATGATTCAGGATCCATCGTTTGTACTAACTACAAAGTAGGCCGCATCCATAGTGTCCCCAGAACAAGGTGCCCAACCTTATTCATATACTATAGACCATTTTGGCTATATATTTGAACTTGATCCACCTTTATGTCACTACATAAAGTTCAAACTACATTAAATAGCCTCAGGACCTTAGTTTATTGGATTCAAGATTACAATTTCAATAACAACTTTATCGAAAAACAAAACAGAATATGTTTATTAATTTACAAACTACGAGTTTTAGGACATAAAATCCAACACTTGGTAGCTCAATGGATTCAAGTTGAGAATCAGTTTTTGGGTTAGTTTGAAATGTTCAAATTAACAAGAGAGAATTTGATTATATATGATATAATTAAATTAATTCAATTATATATGATATAATTAAATTAATTCAATTATATATGATATAATTGATATGATGTATTTGATACATTATTATTTGATTTGAGGAATGAATATAAATATGATTTATATTAAATGCCATAAAAAGAGAAAAAGAAGTATGGTTTATGTATTGTATACGATGCAATATTAAAACTATAGGTTATAAGTATAATATGATAAGTTAGTTATTGTATTAATTTATAATTTATTAATTATATGATAATTGATATTTCTTTTTCTCAATAGCCAAACTTAGTGGGTGGTTATACAGTTATTATGGCTAAGTGGGATAAAATGAAAACAGTTTTTCAATTCAATATACAATAACACGAAAACAAAAAATCAGATTACTAATCGCAAGACTAAACGATAGAGCATCGAGTTCACTATACGATAGTGTTTTTAACTAAACGATCAAGCGTCGAGTCTATGCGATAGACTTTTATCTTCTACACGATTGCATCATCGTTTACTCGATCATTTGCTCGTTCACTCCAATCCTTCCCTTAATCCAGAATCAGCCAGAGCCAACAACTCCTGGATTCTCACACTGAGAATACCATGGTAATCTTGTGGTGGTGTCTAGTTCTATTCGAGGATCGAGGATCGAGTTTTACTCGCTTGTGATCGAGGAAGTTTCAGTTGCTCGTTGCGTTCGTGCTGTTCGACGCATTGATGACTGATCGAGGGAAATACGTGAAGAAAGAGTTCTTCAAAGGTATTGTCTTTTTTATCCTTTGTTTAGATTAGAAACATGCCGTAATTTATCTTTAATGCATAATTGTTTTTGTATGATTGTAAATGTATGTTTTCTTTCCCAATGGAGTTTGGAATAATCCACTTCAGCTCAAAGGTCCTCTAGAGTTCCTTCAAATTGTGTGGTGGAAACACTAAATTGAGCTGGATTGATGAAGATATGAAGAGGGTTTGGAGGGTTTCGAATTTTGCAAAGTTCTTGAAGAAGTTATGAATGCTTAGCTTAATGATTTAGCCCAACGCTTAATTTATAAAGCTTTCATCATGCAAATCAAAGATTGCATGAAGGCTAGCTCCCTCTTCATGGATTAAGTGGAATTGGATGAATAAAGTGCTTTGCACCATAGCGGAGATTTCCAACTTTTGGAAATCTCCATTTTGTATTTCCAAATTTTTTTTTTCAAAAATTGATTTCTAAAATCAATTTTACAAATAAACTAATTTATTTGTTTTATTAGTTTTATAAGAAATCAATTCAATTAATTAATTTTAAATAAAACTAATTAATTGAACTTTTTAATTAATTTTGTTAATTTAATATCTAAGATTAAATTAATTAAATACCAATTTCACTATAATTAATTTAATTTCATGTAATTAATATTTAAATCATAATTTAAATATTAATTGTTTCTCCAATTTCGTTTAATTTCAATAAAATTAAGCATTTTAATTGTATCGAATACAATTAATTGAAAGCCTAATTGAATTTGAACATTTCAAATTCTAAACCTTAATTTCAAATCTCATCAAGATTACTCAATTTACTAATCCAAATTACGAGCTAGTAGAAGAACCTTATGGACCTACAGATCATGAGCTCCTATGATTTGTAATTAATTGGTTAAACTCTTTAAACCGAATTAATCACTATTCGTTAACTAACAAGACATTCCACTATACCTCGATAGTTGTACTCTCCTCACTGTAGATATATTTCTGTCCGCCTTAACCATAATCGGTAAGTCAATCCTTCACAGGTCGTTCATATTTACAGCTAGGTCAAAGATTACCGTTTTATCCCTGTAACTACATCTTGCTCTTTAAACTCCCACTGATCCCTCATTGAACAGTTGATTTATAGTCCAGCTTATAAATCATTATGAGAGGGCGAGCCCCCATTTGTTCAAGACAAGGCATCAACGCTTAAGAGAACAACCCATTTGCTAACCCTAAATCGGGTAGGAATGAGTTCCATATTGTAAAGCTATGTCTTCAACTATCTATTCGGTCTTATCTCCAAAAAGGGAGGCTTATTAAGCAATGCTATTGGACTACTCTCACCTGCAGATCAAAAGATAATCCTGAATAAACAGGAGTTCATAGTCAGCTCAGGATTGAGATCGAGTTACCCTAGGTCATTGAGTTTGAGATAGTCAGTTTTATTAGTAAACGATTGTTATAAAGAAAAATGACTGCAAACTCATTGCACAGGATGCCCTCACTCACATGTCTCCACATGAATGATTTTTGGATCACATCATCTATATTAGTATACAAAATGGGCCGCATCCAATAGTGTCACCAGGATGAGGTACTCAATCTCATCCGTATACTTATAGACCATTTTGGCTACATACTAGAACTTGATCCTATCTTATGACACCACATAAAGTTAAAGTATTCATGTTATAGCCATGGATTAGTTGATTGGGTTTTAATAAAAGGATGCAATATTAATAGTAATTTATTGAATAAAATACTCAACAATATTTTTACTGATAAATAGAATATGTTCACAACATTTACGAACTGCGAGTTTAGGATATTCCCAACAATCTCCTACTTGGACTAACACTCCAGTGAGACAAACATATAAATATATAATGTTTACAATGTTGAAAAATAAAGTAAGAGAGAAATATAATAAACTAGGGCATCGGAAATATCCTTTGACATTCTCCCACTTGCTAGATTATGATGCTCGTAGTCCTAGTCCAACTAGATTTTCCTCAAACACTTTAGCCAAGACGACCTTCGTAAAAGGATGTGTGACTATCACATCTCTTCGGTGTACGATCTCTCTGATGAGATGATACTTTCTTTCGATATGTTTTCCACGTTTGTGACTCCTAGGTTCCTTGGAATTAGCAACTACACCATTGTTGTCACAATACAGAGTAATGGGCAAGTGCATATTTGGAACTACTTTTAAATCTGTTAGGAACTTGCGTAGCCACACTGCTTTTTTAGCTGTTTCGCATGCAGCTACATATTCTGCTTCCATCATGGAATCAACTATACAACTTTGTTTAATGCTTCTTCATACTATAGCTCCTCCGTTAAGAGTGAAAATTGATCATGAGGTAGATTTTCTAGAATCTACGTCAGTCTGAAAATCAGAATCAGTGTATGTTGTAAGGATCAAATCCTTAGGTCCATACACAAGTGTGTAGTTCCTCGTTCTCCTGAGATACTTGAGGATGTTTTTGAAAGCTGTGCAATGAGTGTATCCTGAGTTAGATTGGAACCTGCTGACGATTCCAACTGCAAAGCATATGTCAAGACATGTACACAACATAGCGTACATTAGACTCCCAACTGCTGATGCATATTGAATTCTTTTCATTTCCTCAATTTCTTAAGGTGTCTTAGGACACTATTCCTTTGATAGATGAATTCCATGTCTAAAAGGTAAATACCTTTTTTGGAATTTTGCATGTTATATCTTGACAACATTTTGTCAATATAAGATGCTTGAGACAGTGTTAAGGTTCTATTCTTTTGATTTCAAAAAATCTAAATCCCAAGAACATATTGAGCATTTCCCAAATCTTTCATTTGGAACTGTGTTGCTAACCATCTCTTTACATCAGCAAGGTAACTTGTCTCATTCCCAATGAGCAAGATATCATTAACATAAAGTACCAAGAATGCTACAATTTTGTTGACCTTATATACACAAGGTTCGTCAATATTTTGTTCAAAGATATAAGATTTGATCGCAATGTCAAATCTTATATTCCAGGATCTAGAAGCTTGCTTCAACCCATAAATGGATCTCTTAAGCTTACAAACCTTTTGTTCTTGACCCCGTTTAATGAACCCTTCTAGTTGAGACATAAAAATACTTTCATCAAGATGGCCATTCAAAAAAGCTGTCTTGACATCCATTTGTCATATTTCATAGTCATAATATGTGGCAATGGATAAAAGTATTCTTATTCATTTTATCATGGCAACAGAAGAGAAGATTTCTTCATAATTAACCCCCTCCCTTTAGGTAAAACCTTTTGCCACAAGTCTGGCTTTATAGGTTTGCACCTTACCAGTTTGGTCTCTTTTTCTCTTGTAGATCCATTTACAACTTATAGGCTTAACCTCATGTTGTTGATATACAAGATCCTAGACATAATTGAAGTACATGGACTCCATTTCTACGTCCATGGCTTTTATCCATTGTTTCCTATCAACATTTTCCATTGCTTGTTTATAGGTCAATGGATCCTCTAGACCATCATCAAGTCTTATGTCTTGAGTTTCTATTAAACCCATGTAGCATTTAGTTTAATGAACAATCCTCCCATTACATCAAGGCATTCTCAACTCTTGAGAAGAATGTGATGAGGTAAAAACCGTTGTTGATGGACCAACTTCATCAACAACTTTTGTTGATTTATCTGTAGTATCTTTGGTCATTTCTTTCAATATTAGTTTACTGTGAGGTTGATGACTTCTAATATGATCTTCTTCCAAGAATATAGCATTTTTCGAAACATATACTTTATCTTCTTGAGGATCATAAAACAATCCACCTTTTGTTTCTTTTCGGTATCCAACAAAGAGGCATAATTTTGAACGTTGTTCCAATTTCTTAGGATTTTGTACCAACACGTGTGCCAGACATCCCCAGACCTGAAAGTAATGTAAACTACCTTTATGTCCTTTCCACAACTCATACGGTGTTTTAGAAACAATTTTTTGGGGAACCACGTTCATAATATATATCGCAGTTTGTACTGTATACCCCTAAATGGATTGAGGTAACTGTTCAGAATATATACCGTCGTGAGCATATGTTTCCAACTTGAATAGTTTTGGCCATTCAACTTTTCGGTGCTAAGTAAACTGATAGTGGCTGTAGCCATTAAAAATCATTGCTGAAAGAACGAATAACTTTTTATAAGACTTTGTAAAAGCCATATTTTTTAACCAATTAATTTTAGCAAAACAGATTCTAAGTACCTTAAGTGATAAGACTTCTACTTTGCAATGATGCCCCAACGAGTCAGGACAAACGTCACCGGTGGGGTGATCAGATGCCCCTTCACTGGGATTAGACATTCTCAACAATTAGACAGAACCAAATCTTGGAACTGAACCTAATAGCCACCATTTGTTCGATCCAGAACTGTTAACCCTTAACAATCTCGTGTAAGTGTAACCATTCGTTTTCGGCCCCAGAGTCCCGCCCTAATGCGCCCACCGTAGGGAAAAAGCAGATTAGGACAAGAGACTAAGTAACCTTATCCTCTTACAGGAGATAAAATAAAGAAACGCGCAAAACAACCATCCTATAGGGGGACACACCTAGGGTGCCCATGAGGCGATGCACAGAAACTTTATTCAATCTAACGAGAGAGACCGTGGGATATGCTGTTGCATTTCTTGCTCCCACTTACAATGAACATTCTCTCCATCCACCTTGATATTGATCTGCCCAAACACCATCCTGTAGGGGGACACTCCCAGAGTGTCACGAGGTCGAGGATAGATCTCACGGTGTAGACTATGAGGGAGAAACGCGAGAGGTGTAAAGAAAGCATCAAATGCCCTAAGTCCTTCCCATTGAATGTTCTACCTAGGGGTTTATTAACCTAGACTACCTGGCTACTGATTATAATCTAAGTCATTTATTAAGTTTGCTAAAAAACAACTTTTGTCTTTGAAATTAAAAACAAGTCTAAGTAGTCACATTAAACTCTTTAATGGACTGGCCTTAACTTACATGCATACATCAAATCTATCTAAAACACCTTTCCAGGTAGGTTCCCAAGTAGGGGTGATTCCAATTCATGAGCACCTATGAGCGGAAGCAGATCTTTCCAATTCATTGTGACAGAATTACCACATGTACATTCAAACATACTAAAATGCATTCATAATGCTAAAGAGATCGAGAGATCATACTAGTTGAAGACTTCTTCTTCACAGCAAATCTAAAACCAATCGTCTACCTCGAATAGTCTCCACACGAACAGAAGGAAACAGAGATGACACCACTACTCAAAACCCTTAGTATTCTTGGAGTGAGAATCCAAAGTGTGGGCTTTGTTCGGATTTGGTAGAAGGGAAGAGGAAGAGAGATCGTACACAACAATCAAGCAAGTGGGAGATGAGCTCGTCTATTGTATAGACAAGATGCTTGATCGTTTAGGTGAAGTATACGTTCGTGTAGGAAAAAGGTAAGTGATCGTCTAAACGATCGTCTAGGAAAAGGGTAACGATCGCGTAGGAAAAACTAAATGATCGTCTATATGATCGTTTAGTAAATATTGGGAGCTAAACGATCGCCTAGGAAAAGGTAAACGATCGTTTAGTAAATAACGCGCTAGGGTGTAATCGGTAAGCGGTCGCTTAGTAATATTGTATAGGTAAGCAATCGTGCAGGCACTATCGTGAATGATCTCTTAATGAAGAGCATCCATGAGCGCCGTCGGATCTCTCCAATTTCACCGTGATCGAAATACATCAAATACATTCAAACATATAGTTATGTAATATACAATAATAAACGTATACTTTAAACACTTAAATGTAAGGGAAAGAGTTCTCATACCAGTTGAAGACGTTCTTCAAGCTTTGGAACTCAACGCAGTGGATGACCTCTACCTGATCAACAAACGGCCAACACATGCGTTGGCTGCAGCAACATGAACAATCGCAAACAAATGAACGCAGCGGGGACGACACCACCAGAAATGAGCCCTTTGTATTCTCAGAGTGAGAACCCAAAGTGTGGTCTTTGGTGAGTTTGGTAGAGGTAGGAGGAAGAACTGATCATGTAGATGATAAGCAAGTGGGAGAAAATAGGAAGCTATCACATAGCTAGATGCTTATTGCTTAGAAGAAACTACACGATAGTGTAGGTTTTACTGAATGATCGTTTAGAAAAAGGTAGGCGATCGTTTAGCAAACACGATGCACTATACGAGCATTTAGGAAATCTAACCGATCATTTAGGAACTAATGTGCGATCGTTTAGGTGCTGAGCGACTATCGCATAGGCTCTCGACTTAAGCGATTGTTTACGTTTCCACACCAACGCAAAAGCTTCCATCTTTTTTCGAACTTTACAAAATGAAACAAAATTTCATTTTTATTCTTCGATTACAATAACTGACGCGGTTTTCCCATTAACGCACGTCCAAGAGAGTTTTTAGGTTAATTATCATATAATTAACCAATGAAATTATTAATAAATATAATCATATTATATTTTTACCCTATAGTTTGATATCACATATCCACTATAGTAATTTCTCCTCTACTTGATATAAATCATATTTATATCTAATTTCCACCAAAATAATGTATCTCATACATTTAGCCAATTATATCATATATAATTAACCAGTTCAATTATATCATATATAATCAAACTTCCTCTTATCAATTTGAACATTTCAAATTAACCAAAACACTGATTCTCGACTTTATCCAAGCTACCCAGGGGACCTAATGGACTTGTGGCTTGAAGCTCCAACGGTTCGTGAATAACTGACTAAACTCTTTAGCCACGAGATCCACCATCCGTTAACTGTCAGGCATTCCACTAAAGACCAACAACTGAACTCTTCTAAACATAGATATATTTCTGTGTCCATCGGATATACAATCATGAGTACGATGACCCTTCACAGATGCTCGTAAGTATAACTGGACCAATTTACCGTTTTGCCCCTGTAGTTACATCCCACTCCTTAAGTACTACTGATTCCTCTAATGAACAATACAACATAGTCCAACTATGTGTCAACAGCTCTCGGGCCAAGAGAAGGTGTGTGGTGCCACATCGTTCAATCCCTGGAATCAGCCCTTAAAGGAGCCATCTATCTACTTACCCTTGCCTCGGGGAATGAGTGAATTCCATCTTGTGTAGCTGAGTTCCCAGCTCCCAAATCAGACGAATCCCCAAAATGGTAGGTTTGAATCGGCTACCTGGCCACTCACACCCATACAAATCAAAGGACCGCCCTCAATGGCAGGAGTTCCCAACTCACTAAGGATTGAGGTCATGTTACCTATGGTCATCCTAGTGAAATGAAGTCTCAATCATAAACGGAGTTATATGACAAGACATTAACACTTCGAGGTTAGGTTTTATACAAACTCTTTGTATAGGACGCCCCACTCGCATGTCCATTACACGCACGATCAGGATCAGACCATCTGTAATAAGTCACAACATTTGTAACAATTCCACAAAGTGAGTCGCGTTCGTAGTGTTACCAGGATAAGCTTTTTCTCCTATATCCATATACTACAGACTATTTTGGTTGTCACTTAAGACATGATCCACTTTTATGTCACTACATACATGCTTAAGTTACATAAAGACAACCAAAGATATTATGTTTATTGGTTTCTGTTAAAATAAAAACATCTAAATATGCAAAGTCAAGAAGTGAAGTAAATATCATATATATTCTACATCACAAGTGTTCTTACAAAGTTGTTTACAAACTATAAGACACGAGATTTTAGGGCACAAATCCCAACAATCTTTGTCCTAAAGTGAAGTGGGAAGTACAAACAAACAGGTACAAAACAATAAACTAGGGCATAAAAACCCAATGCAACAAAATCTCCCACTTGCCTTAGTCCAGCCATGGGCAGTCCCATAGATCCATACTCTGAAGATGACCCTAAAACATTGTATCCGTGAGAGCCTTCGTAAACGAATCAGTAAAGTTTTGCTCCGAGGCGATCTTCGTGATGATCACGTCTCCTCGATGCACTATCTTGTGGATCAGATGATACTTTCGATCTATGTGTTTGTCGCGCTTGTGACTACTGGGCTCCTTGGAGTTCGCCATAGCACCATTATTGTCACAATAGAGGGTGATGGGCTTAGACATATCTGGAACAACTTCCAGCTCTGTCAAGAACTTTCTGAGCTAGACGACCTCTTTAGCAACTTCACAAGCTGCTACGTACTTAGCCTTCATCGCGAAGTCGGCGATGCACCGCTGCTTAGTGCTCCGCCACATTACAGCTCCGCCGTTAAGAGTAAATACTGACCCTGAAGTGGACTTCTGAGAGTCTTTATCAGTCTGAAAGTTAGAATCCGTGTATCCAGTAAGGATCAAATCCTTAGACCCATACACGAGGATGTACTCCCTCGTTCTCCAAAGATACTTGAGGATATTCTTAACTGCGGTCTAATGACCCTGGCCTGGGTTAAACTGATACCTACTGACTATTCCCACAGCATAGCAGATGTCTGGCCTAGTACAGAGTATCACATACATTAAACTGCCAACGGCAGATGTATATGGGACCCATCTCATGTCCTCAACTTCTTGAGGCATTTTAAGACACATGTCCTTAGATAAAGTGATTCCATGCCTGAATAGTAGTAAGCCCCTTTTAGAGTTCTGCATCGAGAACTTGAGCAAGATTTTGTCAATATATGATGCCTGAGACAATGCTATCATTTCGTTCTTATGATCTCGAATGATCTGTATACCCAGAAAAAACTGAGCCTTTCCCAAATATTTCATTTGGAATTGGGTCGCTAGCCAGTTCTTAACTGTAGTCAGTAGACCTATATCATTCCCAATGAGTAGTATATCGTCTACATATAATACTAAGAAAACTACTGAACTATTGACTATCTTTTTGTAAACACAAGATTCATCAATGCTTTGGTCAAAGCCATACGAATTGATCGCAACATCAAACTAAATATTCCAAGATTGAGACGCTTGTTCAGCCCATAAATGGACCTATTCAGTTTGCAAACTTTTTGCTCTTGACCATAGGCAATGAATTCTTCTGGTTACACCATGTAAATGGTCTCCTCAAGATTGCCATTTAGAAAAGTTGTCTTGATGTCCATTTGCCAAATCTCATAATTATAATAAGTTGCAATAGACATGAGGATGCGAATCGACTTTAACATGGCAACATGTGAGAAAGTCTCCTCATAGTCGACTCCCTCCACCTGGGTATAACCCTTTGCCACAGGTCGAGCCTTGAAGGTTTGCACCTTCCCATCAGAACCCTATTTGCGCTTGTAGATCCATTTATTGAAGGATCTCATTCCGAGAGTTCCATGAGCGTGTTCAGATCGCTCCAATTTCACAGTGACCGAAACACAAAAGATATACATTCAACATAAACAGTTATGCATATTAAACCTAATTATCAGCATGCTCAAAACACAATAAATAACAAAGAAAGGATTCATACCAGTTGAAGACTCTTTTCGCACGTCTAAACCCTAAGCAGTGGAAACGCTCCAACGGATCTACCAATATCCGACTATATGTCGACTGCAATATCACGATCAGTAAAAACACGAACACTGCAGTGGGGACGACACCACCACCAGTGAAACCCAGGTATCCTCGGAGTGAAAACCCAAAGAGTGGGCTTTGGTGAGTTTGGTAGAGGACGGAGGACAACGTGTCGTGTAGACGATAAGCAAGTGGGAGATAACACTGTACTATCGTATAGCGGAAGTACTTATCATATAGTAAAGCTACATGATCGTGTAAGAAAGGCTGAACGATCATTTAGGAAAAACGTATACAATCGTTTTGAGAAATCATGAGGTAGACGATTGTTTAGGCGGACGAGCTTTTATCGTATAGGCTCTCGTGATCGTTTTCATGAATTCTTTTGGGTACGGACGAAAATATGAATGCACACTATTGAAAAATGAAAACTATTTTCATTTTTAACCCGCTGGTTACCATAACAACCACAACCCACTTCCCACATTCGAACGGGGACAGATTAGTTAATTATCATTTAATTAATTAATTAATATAATCATATTATATTTATATCCTATAGTTTGATATCACATATCCACTATAGTATTTTCTCCTCTACTTGATATAAATTATATTTACATCTAATTTCCTCAAAATTAATGTATCTCATACATTTAGCCAATTATATCATATATAATTAACCACTCCAATTATATCATATATAATTGAACTTCCTATTGTCAATTTGAACATTTCAAATTAACCCAAACACTGGTTCTCGACTTTATCCAAGCTACCTAGGTGACCTAATGGACCTATGGCTCGAAGCTCCAACGGTACGTGAATAGTTGACTAAACTCTTTAGCCACGAGATCCACCATCAGTTATCTGTCAGTGATTCCACTAAAGACCAACAGCTGAACTCTTCTTACCACAGATATATTTCTGTGTCCATCGGATATAACCAATCATGAGTACGATGACCCTTCACAGATGTTTGTAAGTACAACTGAACCAATTTACCGTTTTGCCCTTATAGTTACATCTCACTCCTTAAGTACCACTGATTCCTCTAATGAACAATACAACATAGTCCAACTATGTGTGAACACCTTTCGGGCAAGAGAAGGTGTGTGGCGCCACATCGTTCAAGCCACGGAATCAGCCTTTAAGGGAGCCATCTATCTACTTACCCTTGCCTCGGGGAATGAGTGAATTCCATCTTGTGTAATTGAGTTTCCAGCTCCCAAATCAGACGAATCCCCAAAATGGTAGGTTTGAATCGGCAACCTAGCCACTCACACCCATACAAATCAAAGGACTGCCCTCAATGGCAGGAGTTCCCAACTCACTTAGGATTGAGGTTATGTTACCTATGGTCATCCTAGTGAAGTGAAGTATCTATCATGAACGGTGTTATATAACGAGATGTTAACACTTCGTGGTCAGGTCTTATACAAACTCTTTGTATAGGATGCCTCCGCTCGCATGTCCCCAACACAAATGATCAAGATCAGACCATCTGTGACAAGTCACAACACTTGTGACCATTCCACAAAGCGGGCCGCGTCCGTAGCATTACCAGGATAAAGTTTTCCTCCTATATCCATATACTACAGACCATTTTGGTTATCACTCAAGACATGATCCATTTGTATGTCACCATATACATGCTTGAGTCACATACAGATAACCAGGGATTTTATGTTTATTGGTTTGTGATAAAGTAAATAAAACAAATAACTGAGCAAAATACAAGATGTGAAGTAAATATCATATATTAACAACACAAGTGTTCATACATACTGTTTACAAACTACAGGACACGAGACTTTAGGGCATCAACCCCAATAATCTTCCACTTGTCCTAAAGCGAAGTGAGGTGTGCAAAAAACTTAGTACAAAACAGTAAACTAGGGCATAAAAGCCCAGTACAATAAAATCTCCTATTTGTCCTGGTCCAGCTGCTGGCGATCCTGTAAGGAGCAAATCCCTCGAACCATACACGAGCTATAGTCCCTCGTTCTCCGAAGATACTTGAGGATGTTCTTCACTGCGGTCTAGTGACCCTTGCCTGGGTTAGACTGATACCTACTGACTATGCCCACAGCTTAGCAGATGTCTGGACGAGTACAGAGCATCACGTACATCAAACTGCCAACGGCAGATGCATATGAGACCCGTCTCATCTCCTCAACCTCTTGAGGCATCTTAGGACACATTTCCTCAGACAAAGTGACCCCATTCCTGAACGGCAGTAGGCCCCTCCTAAAGTCCTGCATTGAATACTTGAGCAACATCTTGTTAATATACGACGCCTGAGATAATGCTAGCACTTTGTTCTTACGATCCTGAAAGATCTGTATACCGAACAAATTGAACCTCTCCCAAATCTTTCATTTGAAATTGGGTCGCTAGCCAGTTTTTAACTGCAGTCAGTAGACCTACATCATTCCCAATGAGTAGGATATCGTCTACATACAACACTAGGAAGACTACTGAAGCGTTGATGATCAAAGCCAACGTTTTTGTCAAAGCCATACGACTTGATCGTAGTATCAAATCGTATGTTCCAAGATCGAGACACCTGTTTCAGTCCATAAATGGACCGATTCAGTTTGCAAACCTTTTACTCTTGACCTTGGGCTATGAATTCCTCGGGCTACACCATATAAATGGTTTCCTCAAGATTGCCATTCAGAAAGGCCGTCTTGACATCCATTTGCAAGATCTCATAATTATAATAAGCTGCAATGGACATGAGGATGCGAATTGACTTTAACATGGAAACAGGCGAGAAAGTCTCCTCATAGTCGACTCCCTCTACCTGGGTATAACCCTTTGCCACAAGTCGAGCCTTGAAAGTCTGTACCTTCCCATCAGCACCCCGTTTGCGCTTGTAGATCCATTTACAACCTATAAGGTGAACCCCATCAGGCTGATCTACAAGATCCCATACTGAGTTGAAGTACATCGACTCCATCTTGAGATCCATGGCGTTGACCCATTCATCCCGGTCAACATCCTCCATTGCCTTCTTATAAGACAACGGATCCTCAACATTGCCATTGCTACCATAGAAAGGATTTCCGTGAAACCCAGATAGCAAACGAGTGGGTTCGCAACCCTCTCACTACATTGAGGTTCCCTCAACTCTTGAGGTAGAACCGACCTACTGGATGAACTCCCATCAACAACTCTTGTTGATGCAGCAGGCTCTTCAACAACTCTTGTTGAAATTTCAGTAGTTTCATTGGAAAGCTCACGCAACACGACCTTGCTTCGTGGACTGTGCTCCCTTATATGATCCTCCTCCACGAAAGTAGCGTTTTTTGAAACAAACACCCTATTTTTCGTTGGATCATAAAAATAACCCCCTCGTGTACCTTTGGGGTAGCCTACAAAGAGGCACAATCTCGACCGTGGTTCCAACTTCTTGGGATTAGCCTCAAGCACATGTGCAGGGTAACCCCAAATGCAGAAGTGACATAAACTAGCTTTACGCCCATTCCACGACTCCAGAGGTGTTCTTGCAACACTCTTGGAGGGAACACAGTTGAGTATATACAGTGTAGTCTCCACTGCGAAACCCCAAAACGAGTCCGATAAGGAAGCATAACTCATCATCGAGCAAACCATGTCTAACAAGGTCCTATTTCTCCTCTCCGCTACACCATTTTGCTGAGGTGTACCCGGCGCTAAGAGTTGGGAAACGATTCCATGTTCTATCAAATAGTCCTGGAATGCCGAGTCCAAAAACTCTCCACCCCGATCCGATCGAAGTGTTTTAATCCGTCTATCTAATGCGTTTTCAACTTCAGCCTTGAACTCTTTGAACTTTTCAAAGGGTTCAGACTTCTGTTGCATAAGATAAACATACCCGTACCTGAAGTAATCATCAGTAAAACTGATAAAGTACTCATAGCCACCTCGGGCTCGCACATTCATAAGACCACAAAGGTCAGAATGTACTAACTCAAGTGGCTCCTTGGCTCTAGAACCTTTTCCAGTAAAAGGTCATTTAGTCATCTTACTCTTAAGGCAAGATTCATACACTGGCAAAGAATTTTTCTTCTAACTCACTTAGAAGTCCATTCTTTACCAATCTCTCAATCCTGTTGAGATTGATGTGCTCTAAACGTAGATGTCAAAGATAGGCATTTTCTTTTAGAGGAATTCGTCGACGTTTTGATTGAGTTACGACAGTTATGAACATTTCAGTATTAGGGAGGGAATTAATGACTAATGGCCTTAGCACATATAATCTCGATTCTAGATTTTCGGCAAATAAAAACACCATCTTTAAGAATGAACGCTTTATTCAAATCGAAGGAAATAGTGTATTTACATTGCAATAAACATTTTATAGAAATTAGGTTCCTTTTTAGTTCAGGAACAATATATACATCATTTAAGATAAGAAACCTATTCTGTAAAGCTAACTGAAGTCTTCCCACTGCCACAGCAGAGACGACGTGCCCGGTGCCTACTCGCATCGTCATCTCACCAGCCTCCAACTATCGCCAAGATAAAATCCCCTGAAAAGAAGAACAAACATGGTTAGTGGCGCATGAACCAATTATCCAGGCAGAATCATCATTCTCAACTAAACAAGTTTCAAGCACAAGTAAATAACATTTACCTTTATCCGCCTTGGCCTTACCCTTGGCTGCTTTCTTCTCCTTCAGATATCGAGGAAAGTTCCTCTTCCAATGTCTATCTTGGTTGCAATGGAAATACTTTCCCTTAGCAACTGGTGGACGCCTCCTCGGGCCGATAGGCGGTGGGTTAGTAAGTGCCTTCCCTTTTCCCTTACCACCCTTCTTCTTCTTCCCCTTTGTAGAGTTAGAAGTAGAAGGTGCAGACTTCGTTCCTGAGGTCGAACCTCTATGGAACGTTCTGGAGGATGAAGTAACATTTTCCTCACCCTTCTACCTCTCGTTACTTTTCAGAAAGATTTGTACGTCTGAAACTCGTTGAGGAGAGTTGTAAGGTTATATTTCACTTTGTTAAGAATCACATTGCTAACACAGTGCAGGAAGCTCTCCGGCAAAGAATGCAGGATTATGCTAACCTGACTGGCCTCATCGATGGTAGACCCATTCAACTTCGCCACATTGAAGTGGACCATCATGTTTAGCACATGTTCACGAACAGGGGTGCCTTCTTGCATTTTCGAGTTGAATATGTATTTAAGAACCTCATGCATATGCTATTTAGATGGTTATCTAAACATCCCCCGCAGGGACTCCATGATCTCACGTGCTGAAACCATAGGCTCATGCTTCTTGGCCAAGATGTCAGAAAGACTTGCCAAGATATAGGCTCGGGCCTTCTCATTCGCCCTTGTCCATCGCTCGTATGCCTCCCGAATATTTCGAGCGGCATTTGGAGCTGGAATAAGAGGACAAGCCTTTGTGAGAGCGAACATGGGATCCTCGATGATTAGGATCGTTGTGATCATGTGTTTCCATGTTGAAAAATTATCGCCAGTTAGTTTTTCGACACTTAACAATGATAATGTGGTTGTAGCCATTTGAAAAAGTTGTTGAAAATACGAATAAAACTTTATTAGATTTTGCTAAACCACTTTTAAACCAATCAGTTTTGCAAAACAGTTTCAAGTACCCTAAGTTATAGACTTCTATTTTGCAATGATGCCTCAGTGAGTCAGGACAAATGCCACCGGTGGGGTGATCAGTTGCCCCTTTGCTGGGATGAGACATTCTCAACCATTAGGCAGAAACAACTCATGGAACTAACCTAACAGCCACCATTTTTTGGTCAAGAATCGTTAACCTTAACTATTCCCTATAAGTGTAATCCCTGGTTTTCGGTGCCAGAGTCCCGCCCTAATGTGCTTACCGTAGGAAAAAGACAGATTAGGACAAGAGACTAAGTTACCTTATCCTCTTACAGGAGATCAAATAAAGAAACACACAAAACTGCCATCCTTTAGGGGGACACTCCTAGGGTGCCTCAAGGCGATGCGCAGTAACTTTATTCAACCTAACGAGGGAGACTGAGGGATATGCTGTCGCACTTCCCGCTCCCACTTACTATAAACATTCTCTTCATTCACCTTGATATTGACCTACCCAAACACCATTCATTGCTGGGACACACCAAAGATGCCATGAGGCCGAGGATAGATCTCACGGTGTGGACTATTTAGGAGAAAAGTGAAAGGTTTAAGTGAAGCATCTTACGCCCCAATACCTCCCACTGAATGTTCTACCTAAGGATTCATTAACCTAGATAATCTGGCTACTGATTTTAGTCTAAGTTGTCTTTTTAAACTCTGCTCATAAACAACAATTGTCTATGAAATATAAACAAGTTCAAGTAGTCACATTTAAACACTTTAATGGACTATCCTTAACTTGCATGCATGCATCAATTCTATCTAATTCACCTTTCCAGATAAGTTCCCAGGTAAGGGTGTTACATTTCCATCAACTTAAATACCCCAACCTAGACAGAACCCGCCTTAGACAAAAGGTCCCTTATAGATAGGTTTTCTACACTTTAACCTTTTATTATCCAATTTAATCCTATTAAACTGATTAAAAGATTAAAGCCTTAGGGTTTTTAATCATATTAGAACCGTGATCTTAGGTCTATGTGATCCAAGTTTTAAACATTTTAAAACCATGAATTAAACCTAAGTGAGCATGTATGTCTTTCTTATTTCTTTTAGTTCTAATTTCTCTTTAACTTTTAAAAAGAAACAACTAAAAAACATTGTGCATAACGAGGTGTTTATAACATTTATAAAGTAACCTATGTGTCATGCTTCATGCAATGTCCGGTCATTACTATTTAACTTTTATATATTGCGTAATAACCAAGCAAACATGCTATCATTCACCCTTATACTATAACAATTATAATATAAAGATGATGCATGTCAATGCTTTTTATGCATGCATAAATATAACTTTTATATTATATGATGTATGAGCATGCTCTTACATAACTAAAATCATGCTTCTCTAAATTATAACAATTATAATAAAGAGATGATGCATGATCATTGCATAACCTAAGGTGGGATTTACTATATGTGCATACCATATGACATATAAAACATACATCGCATGTAATAAATAAAGGATTAATGGACCGAGATGAGCCTTTACTAAAAAAAAAAACAGAATGAAAACCCTATCTATTACATTTTTCATCGAGCAAACCGGTTCATAGGCGAACTGGGTCTTCAACTGCCAGGAGGTCTTCATCGTGTAGCAAACTCCAACAGGTAGACGATCGTTCAACGTGCACTAGATAATAGGAACATAAGTAAACGATCGCGTAAACGATGACGAGGCTACGAAGCCTGATCATCCATGCGATCGTGTAGCACGATGACAGGTAAACGATTTACCTTGAGTTACTAAGTGATGAAGCTTGCTGACCTAAACGATTGTCTAGTGCACTTTAAATGATACAAGAGCGTCTCATCGTCTAATCGATGTGTGTAACTTGGTAAACGATTTACCTTGCGATGCTAAGTGATCGTTTAGTCAGTTACTAAGCGATGAAGCTTGCTGACCTAAATGTTCGTCTAGTGCGCTTTAAATGATATATGAGTGTCTCATTGTCTAATCGATGTGTGCAACTTGGTAAACGATTTACCTTGCGATGTTAAGCGATCGTTTAGTCAGTTACTAAGCGATGAAGCTTGCTGACCTAAACGATCGTCTAGTGCGCGTGTATTAAATGATACTCAGCGATTGCGTGCCCGATCATCAACCCGATACGACCAACTCTTGATCGCATACCCCATCGTTTAACCGATGCATTCCACCACAATCGTGTACTCCTTCATCTTTACGTTGCGATGGACAATGATCGTGTAGGAAATTCTTCTACACGATGCGATCAACCCTAGATCGTCTCCTTCCTTGAAGAGCCGTAACCTTTGCCTAGAACTTCGACGAACAACTCAAGACTTCAAACAAACTTTGAGTACAAACTCGATAACGATTATTAATGCCCAAAAATGTAGGGGCCTTTACAAACAACCGCAAATGTAAAAGGAATTAAAAAAACCGAGGCGATTCATCCCGAAAGCATCCATTAATCCGGTACATCCACAATAGATTTAACATTTAAAATAGCATAGAAATGCACCCACCATGAATGTATATGTTATTTCGTTGCAATAGATGAAATCGGAGTATCAGAAACCTGGCTCTAATACCAATTGAAGGATCTCATTCCGAGAGTTCCATGAGCGTGTTCAAATTGCTCCGATTTCACAGTGACCGAAACACAAAAGATATACATTCAACACAAACAATTATGCATATTAAACCTAATTATTGGCATGCTCAGAACAAAATAAATAACAAAGAAAGGATTCATACCAATTGAAGACTCTCTTCGCACGTCTGAACCCTAAGCAGCGGAAACCCTCCAACGGATCTACCAATACCCGACTATATGTCGATTGCAATAGCACGATCAGTACAAACACGAATACTGCAGCGGGGACGACACCACCACCAGTGAAACCCAGGTATCCTCGGAGTGAAAACCCATAGAGTGGGCCTTGGTGAGTTTGGTAGAGGACGGAGGACAACACGACGTGTAGACGATAAGCAAGTGGGAGATAACACTGTGCTATCGTATAGTGAAAGTGCTTATCGTATAATAGAGCTACAAGATCGTGTAAGAAAGGTTGAACGATCGTTTAGGAAAAACGTATACGATCGTTTTGAGAAATCGTGAGGTAGATGATCGTTTAGACGGACGAGCTTCTATCGTATAGGCTCTCGCGATCGCTTTCATGAATTCTTTTGGGTGCGGACGAAAATATGAATGCACATTGTTGAAAAATGAAAACGATTTCCATCTTTAACCCACCGGTTACCATAACCAACATAGCCCACTTCCCACATTCGAACGTGGACAAATTAGTTAATTATCATTTAATTAATTAATTAATATAATCATATTATATTTATATCCTATAGTTTGATATCACATATCCACTATAGTATTTTCTCCTCTACTTGATATAAATTATATTTACATCTAATTTCCTCTAAATTAATGTATCTCATACATTTAGCCAATTATATCATATATAATTAACCAGTCCAATTATATCATATATAATTGAACTTCCTCTTGTCAATTTGAACATTTCAAATTAACCCAAACACTGGTTCTCGACTTTATCTAAGCTACCCAGGTGACCTAATAGACCTAAGGCTCGAAGCTCCAATGGTACGTGAATAGCTGACTAAACTCTTTAGCCACGAGATCCACCATCAGTTAACAGTGATTCCATTAAAGACCAACAGCTGAACTCTTCTTACCACAGATATATTTCTGTGTCCATCGGATATAACCAATCATGAGTACGATGACCCTTCACAGATGATCATAAGTACAATTGAGCCAATTTACCGTTTTGCCCCTATAGTTACATCTCACTCCTTAAGTACCACTGATTCCTCTAATGAATAATACAACATAGTCCAACTATGTGTGAACACCTCTCGAGCCAAGAGAAGGTGTGTGGCGCCACATCGTTCAAGCCCCGGAATCAGCCCTTAAAGGAGCCATCTATCTACTTACCCCTGTCTCAGGGAAGGAATGAATTCCATCTCATGTAGTTGAGTTCCCAGCTCCCAAATCAAACGAATCCCTAAAATGGTAGGTTTGAATCGGCAACCTAGCCACTCGCACCCATAGAAATCAAAGGACCGCCCTCAATGGCAGGAGTTCCCAAGTCACTCAGGATTGAGGTCATGTTACCTATGGCCATCTTAGTGAAGTGAAGTCTCTGTCAGTTATATAACGAGACGTTAACATTTCGTGGTCAGGTCTTATACAAACTCCTTGTATAGGATGCCCCGCTCGCATGTCCCTAACACGAATGATCAGGATCAGACCATCTGTGGCAAATCACAACACTTGTGACCATTCCACAAAGTAGGCCGCATCTGTAGCATTACCAGGATAAGGTTTCCCTCCTATATCCATATACTACAGACCATTTTGGTTATCACTCAAGACATGATCCACTTATATGTCACCACATACATGCTTGAGTTACATACAGATAACCAGGGATTTTATGTTTATTGGTTTGTGGTAAAGCAAATAAAACAAATAACCGAGCAAAATACAAGATGTGAAGTAAATATCATATATTAACAACACAAATGTTCGTACATACTGTTTACAAACTACAGGACACGAGACTTTAGCGCATCAACCTCAACATTTACAACCTATAGGTTTTACCTCATTAGGCTGATCTACAAGATCCCATACCGAGTTGAAGTACATCGACTCCATCTCGAGATTCATGGCTTTGACCCATTCATCCCAGTCAACATCCTCCATTGCCTTTTTATAGGACAACAGATCCTCGACATCGCCATCTGTCACTATAGCTAGGATTTTCGTGAAACCCAGATAGTGATCAGGTGGGTTCGTAACCCTCCCACTGCGTCGAGGTTTCCTAAACTCTTGAGATGGAACCAACCTACCAGATAAACTATCATCTACAACTCTGGTTGATGAAGCAAGTCCTTCAATAACTCTTGTTGAAGTTTCAGTAGTTTATTTGGAAAGCTCACTTAACATGACTTTAGTACGTGGACTGTGCTCCCTGATATGATCCTCCTCTAGGAAAGTAGCGTTTGTGGAAATAAACACCTTGTTTTTCGAAAGGATCATAAAAATAACCTCCTCGTGTACCTTTGTGGTAGCCTATAAAAAGGCACAACCTCGATCATGATTCCAAATTCTTGGGATTTGCTACAAGCACATGTGCTAGGCAATCCCATATGCGGAAGTGACATAAACTAGTTTTACGCCCGTTCCATAACTCCAGAGGTGTTCTTGCAACACTCTTAGAAGGAACACAGTTGAGAATGTATACTGCAGTTTCCACTACGAAACCCCAAAACGAGTCTGGTAAGGAAGCTAACTCATCATTGAGCGAACCATGTCCAACAAGGTTCTATTTCTCCTCTCTGCTACACCATTTTGCAGAGGTGTACCCGATGCTGAGAATTGGCAAATGATTCCATGTTCTAATAAATAGTCCTGGAACTCAAAATCCAAAAACTCTTCACCTCGATCTAATCAAAGTGTTTTAATTCGTCTACCCAACACATTCTCAACTTCGACCTTAAATATTTTGAACTTTTCAAAAAATTCAGACTTTCGTTGCATCAGATGGACATACCCATATCTTGAGTAATCATAATAAAACTGATAAAGTACTCATAGCCTCTTCGAGCTTGCACATTGATGCGTTGTGAAAGTGATGAAATAATGGTAAGAAATTGCGGTGGTGAATTATGCGTTGCACATGCAAGTTTTCCTAGTAAAATCCAAGTATAAACCCTACTATGTTTCCTGGTAAGTCCAGGGTCGAACATAGGGACTATTGAGACAATATGCGACGGTAAATTTTTTATTCCTTTGTGGTGACAAAAATAATTAATTTGGTTGGTGTATTGTTTTAAGTATAAATCCTATGCGGCGGAAGTGAGTAAAGAGCTGATGATAGCGAAAGTGACAATGAGTATGTGGGGAACGGGTTGAGAAGGGATTTAGCTAACACTTCCTAAGATTGTGTTCAAGTTATGCGATAATGTTACTGATGGCGAGAAATTAGATGTCAAATTACTCAACAACTAAAATTCTGTGGACGCAATATGTGATGCATGTTCTTAAGGTATGCGTAGATTGTCATGCGTTGATGGTCATGCATTGGAATGACTATACGTTAACAAATGTATGCGATGACCATGTGTCCTGTCACAAGTTTTCTTATGCTCACGCCAAGTATAACGCGAATGCAAGTTTCTCGGGTGATCGAGGTCGAACTCAGGGACTTGTAGTTGGGTGAATGTAGTAATGTGCATGTGGCAGTTGAATAAAAGAATGGATGGTAGGTTTCTAAGCTAACACTACTCCTACTCCTAACTAACAAACAACACAATGAGAATATGCATGAGAGGTAGAGGCACGACAATTATTGACATAGAGTAAATGGATGGAAAAATAGATAAAAGGTGGAGGTTTCTTTATTGCAATACATAAGAGTGACCACAAGGGCAACCTTAGTCAACGCAAGCCATGCAATCATGCCAACACACTTGAACCTAACTCTAGGACATATGCGGTGTATCTGCGATATTGTCGGGAAGCCTATGCCTGCCTAAACCTCCATAACCCGCTCACGTGCTCTCGTCGCATGAGCGTGCTAGTCGTATACCACCGTATCCTACTTCCTGGATGCATGCAATATTCTATTCGGAGGGTGCATATGCTGTGTGATAGCAAACAGAGCTTATCTCTAAGTTCCCCATTCTTGCCTATGCTTTCCAATCCGCTCTCTTGAGTCTTAGATTTGGGTTTTAGACCACTCTCTCAAGTATGCCTAAATGATGAATGATGCACTCATAAGACAAGGTAACCGCATGAATTTTGCTGACATAAGATTATTCCTATCTCTAGTGAACAATAACTTACATTGCTTAATGTGACCAACCACTTACCCTATCGGGCAGTTAGTTGTTGCTGACTTTACTCATAGACAAGCATTGCGTCTGCCTATAAGCAGGCGTTGCTATAGCTTCACACTAAGCAAATAAGATTTACTTACACACTCACGCAACGCACACCTTTCGGTGGTTTGCTACATGCTTCATATCCCTAATCCACATGACTAAGTATGTGATACTCAAGCAATCTTACTAAGTGATGCAATAAAAGTTAAAGATGCTAAGTAAAGAAGATGGAGATGGAGTCGAAGGAGACTCCCAAATGCATTGAATACATAATGTATCCTTAATCCCAAAATGTAGTACAATACAATCTAAGAAGAGAAGAGAAAATTAAATGACCAATAGGAAGCAATGTCTTGCTTCCAGCGGATGTGCGTCAAGGCTGCCGGTGGTGCCATGGAAGGGCGGTGCAGCTGACTCTCTCGAGATCTAACTCTGGTCGAAGGCTCTGATCGTCACTCGGAATGGAAGAAGGAGATGAAGAACTTTCAAGCTTTCTTCTCACGCATTTGTCTGGATCACAAGGATCCTCCCTAAGGTGAACCTCAGGTGAAAGCCATGGATATCTTGAAATTCTGCTCATCGACTTCTTTATATAGAGCTTGGATCGCCGACAACATTAATGGACTACTCTGATTCTGACATTCGTGACGCGTTTAGTCCTTTTTGAATCTCTGCTGCTAATGGCGGGGTAGGTGAGATAACATCATCTTTTGATTTCCCGAGGTAGATGCGTTGATGCATTCATTCCACCAACCTTGCGTTGATCCCTTTATCATGCGTTATCATGTAGCCGCAATCATTCAGTGACCGCATTCGCTTAATACAGCAACTTCTACACGATGACCGCAATCGCTTAATGAGCGCAACTCCCATGCGTTGATTGAACGCGTTCGCCTTTGCGATGAAGAGTTTTCTCCGCATGCAGTAGTCCGGTTTTCGTGTTTGCGTCCACTTCCTGCATTAGCTACAAAAATAGACAATTGAACACATAATAATGCATAATAATGGGTTAGCAGAGATTCTTAATACTGAACGCCGTAAGCTCATTTTCTCGTGAATTCCTAACATAATTGCCGCATATTCTGCTTAACAGCCCTCATAATTCTAAATAAAAGGTCTAAGATGACATGCATTTCTACCTGTCATCAGCTACACACACATAACAACATGTCATCTCTCAATGCAAATGCCATAGTTCCTATTTCTAGGACGCATGTGATGTATACAATAGTGTCGATAGGACTTATGTCTAAGCCTCTATTCTTGTCTATGCGATGATAAATGCTACACACACACACAAGGTGACTGCATACTATTATGTCCTATTTCTAGGGTGCATGCGATGCATAGTAGCAAACAGAACTTATCTCTAAGTTTCTATCTCTTGCTTATGCTGTTCTAATCTGACTCTCTCAAGCCTAGATTCTAACCTAACTCTCTTAAGTCTAGGTTCTTTCTTTAGACTACTCTATCAAGTATCTCTAATGGGTGAAGGACGCATACATAAGAGAAGATGATAACATAAAGTGAAGATCTTAGGTCATACTAGCTAAGTGCTTTTCAACCCGTTCGGAAATTTAGCTACTCATGCGAAATGTGAAGATATTGAATAGATGTGGAGATGAAAATTCCATTTTATAAATAAAGTCAGAATACAAAACAATAATGGAAAGCAGGGATAAGAAGCCCGGTAGCAATGTCTTGCTTCCCGAGGCTTTTACACTGTCTTTTACTCTACTCTACTCAGAAGAATGTTCTTGCCTTCGCAAGTGTTGGCTCAGTGCTTCTCGGCTGTCTTTCGAGCTAACTAGGAATGATCTCTTGGCATCTTCTTCTCTTCGCTCGCCTCCGCCTTCTAAGTATATGAAAAATTACAGAGTAATGGCTAACTAATTGTATATTCTATCTCCAATGTATATGGCGAACTGTGTAGAATTCGAACTAGCACTATCACTCTATCGAACTTCTTTAACGATGGTGGCCCTTGGTATTTATAAAGCTCAAGGTGAAGAAAATTTTCTCTCAAATGATTGCAATGATGGGCGGTCATTAAATCTTCTGTCTGATGCGCCGATTAATGGTCATAAAAAAGTTGAGTGTACTTGCTATAGTGTGTCGTTAATGACTTGTCAACTAAATTTGAATTCGACCGTCATCAGCTTTCCGTCCCATCATGATTTATTATGCTTTCACCTTGATGCGCTGTCTTTATGCGGCCACCTTCTTGAGCGAATTTTCACGAGCGCATACGATCACATGAATTTATGGTCGCAATCTTCCAATGCGCTCGGGCGCCGAATTTCTTGGATCGCAATTTTCTTTGCGCCAACGCATTTTTCCTGCAAAAAATAAGTAAATTAATTGCTTTTATGCAATAGGTGCATGCGATCGCAATATTCTTAGTTTAACACTTTTAGACACGATTTTACATATTTTTACCGTCTCATTCTCACATGTTTTTATATCTTTGTGCTGTAATAACGTGCATTTCTCCCCGTTATCACACCTCAAAATTTAAAACAATGCTTATCCTCAAGCATAAACTAAAGATTTTCTTTAGAGAGTCAACCGCCTTTTCCTTACCTAGATTTCTCGAGGTGCCTTATTCAAATTTTATGAACCAAAATCTTCTTAATTTCTATCCTGTTCTCTTCCTAAATATTTCTAAAACTTAGGGACCGCAAGTTTAACCTTCAAAAAGACTTTACTTGTTTCCAGGACATCGCATGATTTATTTCAAAACTTTTTTCAATCGGGGTGTTTCCAAATGATTTTTATCCTTGCGCGGTTTAGATATTCTTTTTGTGACCTTACACTGATCCAAGTGCTTAACCTTCATTTTGGCTTGCCCCCACGGGTGTCATGCGAACATTCGACTACGAGCAAGACACTCTTTCTTAATCTAAACTCATGCCCATTTGGTAGCGGAGTTGCGGTCACTTTATTTATGCGTTGATCAAGATTCCTACCGTCGTTTTGGCTTGCCCCCACGAGTGTCATGCGAACATCCAACTATGAGTGGGATCCGATCTCAACGTTATGTTTTTTTTTTGAAATGTCTAAAAGTAGCAAGGTTGAAACCGGCACCCCCAAATTTAAATGCAATAATGTCCTCATTACTGATAGACTGAAATAATTCATGCGATGCTCTTAGAAAGTTTCGTAAAACTCATTTTGAAAGAAAACTGGTGGGCCACTAACTTCTAGAAATGTTTCATGAATTGACCGTCCTGAAATTAAGTGGAATCTAGTACATGCGATGAGAGATAAAGGCATGCGTTTCATCATTGAAATCATAATTAGTATGGAAAACATTGCGGTGACTAACTAGAGTAATCAATATTTAATGATTGCACCAACTAAAGAGGATGTGATGATAAAATTATCAATGTTAAAAAAATGAGATGCGATAATGCAAAAATTGGAATAAACGAAGTCGAGGAAAGATACAACCCCCAAATTTGCTTTGTTATCCGCATTATCTGTGATCACATCCTTCTTTGCGATGGGCTGATTTCGTCGATTGCGATGGTTGAACGAACTGGTTGCATTTTTTCGGTTATCGCATAGCTCTACTGCAATCGTTTACCACAATCGTTGCCAAAAAAATCGAGAGGGTAAAAAATATAAAAGACAGAGTTGAAACATTTTTTTTGTTGACAAGATGGTGTAAAAAGGATATAAAAAGGTAGAGTGAGTTCATGAAATGAAGATTTAAAAGGATACTTCAAAAAGATTGCGTCCCTGATGAGTTTGAATCGCATGATTGTGCAGGGACTGCCCATTTCTTCTTTAGTCAGGAGTTCCTTAGGTCCACGGAGGTTTTCTCGTGATGCAAGTCTCCTCCGTGATATATCTTGACTTTTTTCCCGTTGACTTTGAATGCGTTAGTCCTGTTCTCATTGGTTAACTCAACCGCTCTATGCAGGATACCTTTTTGATTATAAATGGACCGGACCATCGTGATTTTAATTTTCTGGGAAAGAGTCACAGTCGAGAATTGTATAACAAGACCTTCTGTCCAACTTGGAGATTCTTCTCGCATACTCGTTTGTCATGCCAACGTTTTGCGCGCTCCTTGTAAATTTTGGCATTTTCATATGCTTGAGTTCTCCATTCGTCTAGTTCGACCAATTGAAGTTTCTTTGCCTCCCCTGCGGCCTTCAAATCAAAATTGAGTTTTTTCACTGCCCACATTGCTTTGTGCTCCAATTCAAGTGGTAAGTGGTATGCCTTTCCAAACACTAGCGCATATGGGGACATGCCTATAGGTGTTTTATAGGCGATCCTGCATGCCCACAGTGCATCGTCCAGCTTCATAGCCCAATCTTTGCGTGAAGACTTTACCACCTTCTCTAGGATAAGCTTGATTTCCCTATTGGACACCTCAGCTTGGCCGTTTGTCTATGGATGGTATGCAGTGGCGACCTTATGGTGGATATTATATTTGAGCAGCAATTTATTGATGACGCCATTAACAAAGTGGGAGCCTTCATCACTTATTATGGCACGTGGGGTGCCAAAACGAGTGAAGATATTTGTTCGCAAGAATTTGGAGGCTACTGCCGCATCACTTGTGACGCACGACACCGCTTCAACCCATTTGGAAACATGATCGACGGCCAACAGAATGTATTTGTGACCATTTGATGGTAGAAATGGTCCCATGAAGTCTATGCCCCATACGTCGAATAGCTCCAATTCTAAGATAATATTCATCGGCATCGCATCTTTCATGCCCGTGCGTTGGAACCTATCACATTTCATCGCATAGTCTCTTGCATCTTGGAAAAAAGTTGGCCAGAAATATCCACTTTGTAATACCTTTGCTGTTGTGCGTTGACCTCCAAAATGTCCACCATATGGTGAGTCATGGCATTGGGATAATATGCATTGGTGAGTAGTCTCTGGTACACATAGGCGCAAAATCTTGTCTGACCCCCTATTGTAAAGATTTGGCTCGTCCCAATAATAGGATTTACATTCGTGTATAAGCCGTCTCTTTTGGTGGGCTGCATAGTTTTCCAGGAATTGTGCACAGACCAGATAATTTACCACATCTGCGTACCATGGTAATTCTTCAATTTTGAACAGTTGCTCATCTGGGAAGGTAGCGTTCACGTCCGACTGGTTGCGGTCAACTTTTGGATTTTCTAATCTTGATAGGTGGTCCGAAACCTGGTTCTTCGTCCCTTTACGATCAATGATTTCCATGTTGAATTCTTGAAGGAGGAGAACTGATGACGAGAAATTAGATGTCAATTACTCAACAAGTAAAATTCCATGGACGCAATATGCAATGCATGTCCTTAATGTATGTGTTGATTATCATGCGTCGTGGTCATGCGTTGGAATGACTTTGCATTAACAAATGTATGCGATGACTATGCGTTTCTGTCACAAGTTTTCTTGTGCTCATGCCAAGTATAACGTGAACGCAAGTTTCTCAGGTGATCCAAGGTCGAACTCAAGGACTTGTAGCTAGATAAATGCGGTAATGTGCATGCGGCGGTTGAATAAAAGAAGGATGGGGAGGTTTCTAAGCTAACACTACTCCTACTTCTAACTAACAAACAATGCAATGAGAATATGAATGAGAGGTAAAGACATGACAACTATTGACATGAAGTAAATGGATGAAAAAATAGATAAAATGTGGAGATGTCTTCATTGCAACCCTTAAGAGTGATCGCAAGGGCAACCTTAGTCAACGCAAGCCATGCGATCATGCTACACACATTTGAGCCTAACTCTAGGACGTATGCGATGTATTTGCGATAGTGCCGAGAAACCTTGCCTGCCTAAACCTTCATGACCCACTCATGTGCTCTTGCCGCATGAGCATGCTAGCCGCCACCGTATCCTACTTCCTAGACGCATGCAATATCCTATCCGTAGGGTGCATACGCTGTGTAATAGCAAATAGAGCTTATCTCTAAGTTTCCCATTCTTGCCTATGCGTTCCAATCCCTCTCAAGTCTTAGATTTGGATTTTAGAATACTCTCTCAAGTATGCCTAAATGATGAATAATGCGCTCATAAGACAAGGTAACTGCATGAACTTTGCTGACATAAGATTATTCCTATCTCTAGTGAACAATAGCTTACATTGCTTAATGCGACCAACCACTTACCCTCCCGGGTAGTTAGTTGTTGTTGACTTTTCTCATAAATAAGCGTTGCATCCACCTATAGACAGGCGTAGCTACAGCTTCACACTAAGAAAATAAGGGTTACTCATATATTCATGCAATGCACACCTCTCAGTGGTTTGCTACATGCTTCATATCCCTAATCCACATGACTAAGTATGCGATACTCTAGCAATCTCACTAAGTGATGCCATGAAAGTTAAAGATGCTAAGTAAAGAAGATGGAGATGGAATCGAAGGAAACACAGAAATGCATTGAACATATAATGTATTAATTCCTTAATCACAAAATGTACTACAATACAATATAAGAAAAGAAGAGAAAATGAAATGACCAGCTGAAAGCAATGTCTTGCTTCCAGCGAATATGTGTCAAGGCTGTCGGTGGTGCCATGGATGGGCGGTGGAATTGACTCTCTCGAGATCTAGCTCCGGTCGAAGGCTTCGGTCGTCACTCGGAATGGATGAAGGAGATGAAGAACTCTCAAACTTTCTTCTCACGCATTTGTCTGGATCACAGGGAAAACCCTAGATCCGCTCTAAGAAGAACCTCAGTGAAATCTCTGGATGAGTTGAACTTCTGCCCATCGGCTTCTTTATATAGAGCTTGATCGCTGACAGCATTAATGGACTGCTCTATTCTGACATTCGCGGTGCGTTAGTCCTTTTCTGAATCTCTGCTGCTAATGGCGTGGTTGGTGAAAGGTCAACATCATCTTTTTCTTTTTCCGAGACATGCGTTGATGCGTTCATTCCACCAACCTTGCGCTGATTCCTCTATTATGTGTTGTCGTGTAGCCACATTCGCTTAATACTGCAACTTCTCCACGATGACTGCAATCGCTTGACGAGTGCAACTCCCATGTGATGGATGCATGCGGCTGATTACTGCAACACCCATGCGTTGATCAAACGCGTTCGTCTTTGCGATGGAGAGTTTCTCTGCATGCGATCATCTATGCAGTAGTCCGGTTTCCGCATTTGCGTCCACTTCCTGCGTTAGCTACAAAAATAGACAATTGAACACATAATAACGCATAATAATGGGTTAGCCAAGATTCTTAATGCTGAACGCCACAAGCTCAATTTCTTATGAATTCCTAACATAATTGCCGCATATTCTGCATAACAGTCCTCATAATTCTAAATAAACGGCCTAAGATGAAATGCTTTTGTAATTTAAGATGATTAAGTCGGTTGGTAATATAAATTCGTCGATTGTCACCAGAACGTCCTTCACCTTCCCCTCTGGATGCACCAGAGATCTATCTGTTAGTTGGAGAGTCACAGTTGTGGGTGCAAGTTGCCCACATTCAGCTACTTAAAGATTGACAGAGGCATCAAGTTGATGCTGGCTCCAAGGTCACACAATGCTTGCCCAACGTACAGTCCTCTGATGGAGCAAGGTATAGTAAAGCTCCCAGGATTGCTCATCTTCGGTGGGATTATTGATTTCGAGCTTCGTGTCAAAGCCACCGTGGCAAACTTATGCTTCTCTTTTTGGTTACCATATCCTTTAGAAACTTCGCGTATGCGGGCATCTCCTCAATCACTTCACTGAACGGAATATTAATATGCAATTGTTTTAACATAGTCATGAAGTGTTGATATTGCACCTTGTCATTCTTCTTCTTTCTGAGTCTCTGCGAGAAAGGTGGCAACTGTACTCTCACGATCCCCTTTTCTTTTGGCTCTGAGGTGGATGCAATTTCTGGCTCTATCGTTTCTTTTTCTCCTTGTTCTTTTCGAGTTACCGCAATTTCGGATTCTAGCGTAATTGGGGTCGTCTGGCTAGGCTCTTTCCTCTCCCTCACCACAGTCTTTCCACTCCTTAATGTCACGACTTGACATTGCCCTTTACCTGTTCCCCTTGGGTTGCGTGGGAGTTTTGTTGAACTCGGTAGGGCCCCTTGTGGTCTGTTCTTTAGCTCACTCGCAATCTGGCCCATCTGTAATTCCAAGTTGCGAATGGACGTTGCTTGGTTTTAAAGCACAGTTTCGTTTTTCTCGATATACTGCTTCAATATACTTTCCAAAGAGGAAGATTGCGGCGATTGCGAGCTACTGGCTTGACTGCTCGTCTGACCATTATTTCGCGGGAAGAATCCGGGTGGCCCTTCTTTCTGCACCACAGATTGGAAATTTTGCTGCTGATTCTTCCACGAAAAGTTGGGGTGGTTTCTCCGCCCGGGGTTGTAGGTGTTAGAGAATGGATTATTTTTCATAAAATAAATAGACTATGGGTTCTGCGGACATTCTTCCATTGCGTGTCCGTCACCGCAAGTCGCACACCTTGAGGCAGTCTGATTAATTGCATTCACTTGCCCACTATGCGGTGTTGGACTGTTGATTGTGATTCCCTGAATTAGGTTCATCATCGCATTCATCTGACTCTGAAGTGAAGCGATAGCACCATTGTTTGCGGCGTTATCCTTTATTCTCAGTCTTTGATCACTCTCTATCCAATCCTCATGATTTTTAGAGATGCGATCCAGGATGTTCTTAGCCTTATCATATGTTTTGTCTAGTAGACCACCAGCGGCTGCTGCATTGGCAGCGGTCTGTGAAGCGGGATTTAAACCGTGATAAAAGATCTCTATTTGCAAGTAGTCTGGTAATCCATTGTGTAGACAGTCCCTTACCAGCCTCTTAAACCTCGCCCAGGCATCGCTGAGCGATTCTCCATGACTTGTTCAAAATTGGTTATTAATTTCCTTCTTCTCGCATTTTCAATGGGTGGGAAATATTTCTTCATAAACTTCTCAATGACCTGTTCTCATGAAGTGACCTATCCCGGCTCGAGGGAATACACCCATTTTCTTGCCTGATCACAGAAAGAAAATGGAAACAGAGTTTGTCGAACTTCTTCAGTAGAGATATTCGAGAACACAAAAGTGTTGCAGATTTCTATGAAGCTCTAGAGGTGGGCATGCGGGTCCTCGCAATGCCATTCTCTGAATTGTCCTGCAGTCTGGATCATCTGTAGCATCACCAGTTTCATTTCGAATCAGATTCCATCAAGGGCAGGCCTCATGATTCCTGGAGAGAAATCATAGAGGTTTGGCGATGCATAGTCTCGAATGGGCCTATTACGATCGTTTGCCAGTAGGATTGGATTCGCTATGACGTTGTTTTCATTTGGTGCTCCATTTCCAGGCTACTCCACCATATCTTCTTTATCTGGTTGTTGTGGTTGGCGGCTGTTTCTTAGTCTCCATCGAAATTTCCTCTCAATCTCCGGGTCGTAATTCGCCAGAGATTGAGAGCTACAAAGAAAACAAAAAAATTATCGTTAGCACACTAAATTGCCGAAGTCCCCGGCAACGGTGCCAAAAACTTAATGCGTTATTTTATGAGGTGAAAATATGGAATAAGATGTAGTGATGGAAATGCGTTGAGCAACAGGTTTTCTCAATGGAATCCAAGTATAAACCCCACTGAGTTTCCTGGTAAGTCCAGGGTCGAACTCAGGGACTAGAGAAAAAATGGTATGCAGTGATAATTTTTCAAAATACTTTGCGATAATCGGTAAATCAAATAGTTGTTTGGTGTTGTTATTTGCGGTATAAAATAAATGTATGTGGCGGATTTGAGAAAAGATCGATTATGCGGAGATACACTAAGTATGCGGAGGAACGGGTTGAGTGTTTCCCGGGAATGCATCAGATTATGCGATCATGCTACACTCATGCGACAGAAGATCATTTTCCAATGCAAATGCGGTTCTCTTAGTTCTAGGATGCATGTGTTGAATGCAACAATGTCCATAGAGCTTATTCCTAAGTCTCTACTCTTTTCCTATGCAATGATGCAAGATGCTAACAAAGACAAGGTGACTGCACACAATCATATCCTATCTCTAGGATGCATGCGATGCATTAATAGCACACAGTGCTTATTCCTAAGCTCCTATTTCTTGATTATGCATTCTAATCTGACTCTCTCGAGCCTAGATTCTAACCTGGATTTTCCAAGCCTAGATTCTATTCTTAGACTACTCTCCCGAGTATCCCTAATGGACGAATGATGCATACATAATACAAGATAATTGCATAGAATGAAGATTCCCAGTTACACTAGCTAAGTGCTTCTCAATCCATTCGACAGATTTAGCTACTCATACGTAATAAATAGAGAGTGAATAGATATAAAGAAGTAAGTTCCATTTCTATAGATGAGTTTAAGTACAAAATAACAATGGAAGATAAGGATACAGAGCCTGGTAGCAATCCCTTGCTTCCCAAGGCTTTTACATTGTCAACTTTATTCTGTTCAAAAGATAATCCTAGTTCCACAAAAGCTGGCCCTCTCTTTGATCTCGACGCTTCCGGCACTCTCCCAAGTTCATCGGAACAATCTCTTGGCACAATCTTGCTTTCGCCTTAAAATAAAAGGAAATCTAAGAACAAGGCTATTCTAACTATGGAAAAATTATCTAAGTATCTGAACTGTCTAACTTCTCTTCTGAAGGTTGCCTTCAGTATTTATAGAGCTTCAGGGTGAAAGGTGTCTTCTCTCTTATGATTACACTGATGGGATGGTTTTAATTCCTTGTCTGATGCGCCAAATATTTGTCACCAAAAAGTTGAGTGTACTTGCTACAGTAGACCGTTAGCGGCTTGTCAACTTAATTCGAACTCAACCATCATTAGCTTTCTGTCCCATCGTGATTAATTATGCTTTTCACCCAGATGCGCCCACCAAGTTACACCAGCTCTATGCGGCAATCCTTCTTGAGCAGATGTTTGCAAGCATAAATCACCACAAAGCCTTGCATTAACGCTGAACTCGACCGTTGCTTTCTTGTGATCGCACTTTTCACTTTGCGTCAACGCATATTTTTCACAAAAATACAAAAGTTAACTGTTTCTATGCGATGAACACATGCGACCGCAATGTTATGAACTTAATGCTTTTTGGACGCAATCTAACATATTTTATCAACGCAAACCTTCATTGTTTAATAACTTAGCACTGTAATAACGTGCATTTCTGCCCGTTATCAGACATCCTTCACCTTCCCCTCTGGATGAACTATGGACCTATCCGCCAATTGGAGAGTCACCGTCGTGGGTGCCAGCTGCCCCACATTCAACTGTTTAAAAATTGAAAGGGGCATTAAGTTGATACGGGCCCCGAGATCGCAAAGCACTTGACCTATATATATCCCTCCAATTGAGCAGGGTATTGTGAAACTTTCAGGGTCATGCATTTTTTATGGAATGATGGTGTTTGACTTTTGTGTTAATGCCACCGTTGCGAACTTCCCTGTGCTCCTCTTCTTTTTCAACATGTCCTTCAGAAACTTCGCATATTTTGGCATTTGTTCAATGGCTTCAGTGAAAGGGATGTTGATATGTAACTGTTCCAACATGTCCATGAAGCGATGATACTGCACTTCATCATTTTTCTTCTTCTTAAGTCTTTAAGGACATGGTGGCAGCTGTATTTTCATGGTTCCTTGTTCTATAGGCTTAGAAGTGGACGCAACTTCCAGTTCCATCGTCTCATTTTCTTCTGGTTCCTCTTGAGTCAACGGGGTCTGGGATTCCATCGCAACTAGATTAGTCCGGCTTGGCTCCTTCTTCTCTTCCGCTACTGTTTTCCCACTTCGCAAAGTCACAACTTGACATTGCTCCTTTCCTGTGTTCCCTGAGTTGTGAGGGAGCTCATTCGAACTCGGCAATGCCCCTTGCGGTCTACTCTTGAGCTCGCTCGCAATCTGTCCTATCTGAATTTTGAGATTATGGATAGACGTCATCTGATTCTGAAGTATTGTTTCATTCTTCTCAATATATTGCTTTAATAGGCTCTCCAGAGATGAAGATTGCGGCATCTGTGAGTTGCTAGCTTGATTTTGCAATTGACCGTTTGTTCGCGGGAAAAATCCTGATGGCCCTTCTTTTTGTGCCATCGGTTGGTAGTTTTGTTGTTGATTTTTCCACGCGAAGTTGAGGTGGTTTCTCCATCTGGGGTTGTAAGTGTTGGAGAAAGGGTTATTCTTTACGAAGCATATAGATTGCAGATTCCTCAGACATTTTTCCATCGGATGGGCTTCTCTGCAAGTGGCATAACTTGCGCTCGTTTGATCGATTGCGTTGACTTGCCCTCTATGCATTCCCGAGCTATTGATAGCGATGCCTTATATCAAATTCATCATCGCATTCCTTTGATTTTGTAGGGATGCGATAGCCCCATAACATGCGTCACCTTCTCAAATTCTAAGTCATTGATTGCTTTCTCTTCGATTCTTTAAAATGCGATCAAGGATATTTCTAGCCTCGTCATACATTTTGTCAAGAAGACCTCCAACTGCTGCCGCATTGGCAGCCATCTGCGATGTAGGGTTCAAATTGTGATAAAAGATTTCCATTTGGAGACAATCAGGTAAGCCATTATGCGGACAATCTCGTACCAGTCTCTTAAACCTCGCCCAGGCATCACTGAGCGATTTGTCAATATCTTGTTCAAAATTTGTAATCAAATTCCTTCTTCTTGCGTTCTCTGTCGGGGGGAAGTTCTTCTTCATGAACTTCTCAACTACTTGTTCCCAAGAGGTGATCTCCCCTGGTTCCAGAGAATAGGCCCATTTCCTTGCTTGGTCACATAGCAAAAATGGGAACAACGTTAGTCGAACCTCCTTAGCTGAGATGTTTCGGAACACAAAAGTATTGCAGATTTCAATAAGACTCCGGAGATGGGCGTGCGGATCCTCACCACACCTTACACCAAACTGTCCGGCAGTTTGAATCATCTGCAGCATAACTGGCTTTATCTCGAACCTCGATCCATCCAGGGCTGGTCTCATGATTCCTGGGGAGAAATCAAGGTTAGGTGATGCATAGTCCCGGATGGGTCTATTGTAGTCGTTCGCCAGGAGAATGGGCCTTGCCATGATATTATTTGCATTTGGTGCTCTTTCTTCCTGTTGCTCTGCCATGTTGGGATTTCTCTCTTGCTGTTGTCGGTAGTTGTTTCTTCTTCTTCTTTGGAAAGTTCTCTCAATCTCTGGGTCGTAGTTGTGCTCAGGAACTTGTCCTTCACTCATACGATGCCCGCTTCTTCCCTTACAAAAGGAGAGGTAGTGTACAGAGGTTGAAAGCTGCAAAAAAAATCAAAAAGTTACTGTTAGCGCAATATGTACTGTCGTAGTCCCTGGCAATGGCGCCAAAAACTTGATGCGTTGTGAAATTGATGAAATAATGGTAAGAAATTGCGGTGGTGAATTATGCGTTGCACATGCAAGTTTTCCTAGTAAAATCTAAGTATAAATCCTACTAGGTTTCCTGGTAAGTCTAAGATCGAACACAGGGATTACTGAGACAATATGCGATAGTCGCATATTTTATTCCTTTGCGGTGACAAAAAAAATTAAGTTGGTTGGTATATTGTTTTAAGTATAAATCCTATGCAGTGGAAGTGAGTAAAGAGTTGATGACAGCGAAAGTGACAATGAGTATGCGGGAAACAGGTTGAGAAGGGATTTAGCTAACACTTCCTAAGATTTTGTTCAAGTTATGCGATCATGCTACACACACACAACAACATGTCATCTCTCAATGCAAATGCGATAGTTCCTATTTCTAGGACGCATGTGATGTATATGATAGTGTCGATAGAACTTATGTCTAAGCCTCTATTCTTGTCTATGCGATGATAAATGCTACTCGGCAATGAATACAGGATAATGCTAACAAAGTGGAGGAATTGTATTAAGGGTGCTCTTCGGCAACTCGTTGAGGGGAGTGGTAAGGGTGTAGTCCACTTTGTTATGAATTGTATTACTAACAAAGTGGAGGAAGCTCTTCAGCAATGAATACAGGATAATGCTAACCTGACTGCCCTCATCGATTTTAGACTTATTCATCTCCGCCATATTAAAGTGGACCATCATATTCAACACGTGTTCACGAACAGAGGTGCCTTCCTCCATTTAGGAGCTAAAGATGTGTTTCAGAGCCTCATGCTTGAGCTGTCCAGATGGTTGTCCGAACATTCCCGCAGGGACTTCATAATCTCATGTGCTGAGACCATGGACTCGTGTTTCTTGGCCAACACTTCAATAAGACTGGCCAAGAAATAGGTTCGGGCCTTCTCAGTTTCCCGTGTCCAACGTTCGTATGCTGCCCGAACATTTCGAGTAGAGTCTGGAGGTGGAATAGGAGGGCATTCCTCCGCAAGGACAAACTTCAGATCCTCGATGATGAGTATTGTCGTGAGCATATGTTTCCAACTTGAATAGTTTTGGCCATTCAGTTTTTCGGTGCTAAGTAAACTGATAATGGCTGTAGCCATTAAAAACCGTTGCTGAAAAAACGAATAACCTTTTATAAGACTTTGTAAAAACCATATTTTTTAACCAATTAGTTTTAGCAAAACAGATTCCAAGTACCCTACGTGATAAGACTTCTATTTTGCAATGATGCCCTAGTGAGTTAGGACAAACATCACCGGTGGGTGATCAGATGTCCCTTCACTGGGATGAGACATTCTCAACCATTAGGCAGAACCAACTCTTGGAACTGAACCTAATAGCCACCATTTGTTCGGTCCAGAACTGTTAACCCTTAACAATCCCGTGTAAATGTAACCCCTCGTTTTCGGACCTAGAGTCCCGCCCTAATGTGCCCACCGTAGGGGAAAAGCAGATTAGGACAAGAGACTAAGTAACCTTATCCTCTTACAGGATATCAAATAAAGAAACTTTATTCAATAGTTTCTTTATTCAATCTAGGGTGCCATGAGGCGATGCGCAGAAACTTTATTCAATCTAACGAGAGAGACCGTGGGATATGTTGTCGCACTTCCCGCTCCCACTTACTATGAACATTCTCTCATCCACCTTGATATTGATCTACCCAAACACCATCCTATAGGGGGACACTCCCAGGGTGTCACGAGGCCGAGAATAGATCTCACGGGGTGGATTATGAGGGAGAACCGCAAGAGGTGTAAAGGAAGCATCAAATGCCCCAAGTCCCACCCACTGAATGTTCTACCTAGGGGTTTATTAACCTAAAATATCCGGCTACTAACTATAATCTAAGTCATTTATTAAGTTTGTTCAAAAATAACTTTTGTCTTTGAAATTAAAAACAAGTCCAAGTAGTCACATTAAACTTTTTAATGGACTGGCCTTAACTTGCATGCATGCATCAAATCTATCTAAAACACCTTTCCAGGTAGGTTCTCCAGGGTTGGGGGAAAGGACATCACAAGTTTGTCAATCTTGTTGAGGATGCAACTAAGGTTCCGCCTTCCCTTGGCTTACACCTCTCAGCGAACGGCCGTGTTCCCATATCTCTATAGTGAATAGGGATGAATGTTGCGAACGTAAGTTTGTTTTCATTTCTGGAAATACTTCTTGATTTAGTTAACGCATTCTATCAACCTTCTTTCGAGAGGTGGATTAACATCTTCACTTCTGCTCTCACAGGTGAAGATGCCGTTGAGCATGCGTTATCTAAACTTAGCTAACTTCTTCAACATGGATTAACTTACTCGCTTAATCCCTCCCCCTCACCTTGGAGGATTAGTTACACATGGTGAGAAAAATGGAAGATGAATGTATGGTGGTGAACAGAGAGATGAAGATGAATATGAAAATGATATTAAAAGATAAAGCATTTGTTACAGATAGATGAATGAAAGATCAGGAATGAATAACAGTTGATGAACAGAAAGTAAGAACAAATAAGGATAGCGTATCAATGTCTTGACACGGATCCCGATCGGAGTTGTTATGCTTGCCGGCGTGTAGGAGGAGTGAGGTGGAAAACTTCCTTCTCAGGATAGTTCCCCAGGTAGAAATGACCCTTGCACAGAGCTTCTCTTTGGGATTGTGAATGAATTTCAGGCTCCTAAGACTTCCTCTCGGACTTGTCTTGTCTATCTCTCGGACTCTCTATGAATGTCTCTTCAGACCAGCCTCTCTCGGATTCTCTGTAAATGTATCTTCAGACCAGCCTCCTTTCTTTAGTGTTGATGTAGCTATTTATAGACCTTGGCACCTCCTTCGTCAGTGGTCCCGCTCTGAAAAGTTACTTTTTCTGTCGAGGCTTGGTGGAAACGTCCGCTCTGCTCCACATTCAATTTGTCAGATCGTACAACAAAAAAGTTGTACAATTTCAGAATTCTCCACGAATGCATCTCTCATTTGATCTACGATCGATCGTCGCATGTGGTGCCAATGCGTTGCTCTTTTGGTCCACGATCGATCGTCGCATTCGGTGCGAATGCGTTGCTCTTGTTGTTCACGATCGATCGTCGCATTCGGTGCGAATGCGTTGCTCTTTTTGTCCTCGAGAGATCGTCGCATGCGGTGATACCTGTTTCCTGCAAAACAAAGACTTGGACATCCCTTTTTGCCATCGCAATGGGGTCAGCGGGTGTGCTTCCGACATTTTACAACTTTTGCGTTTCTAAGTCAATTTCTATATATTTGACGCAACTTTTTCCTTCTTTTTGCCGCATATTCTAAATAATATGGTATAAATAACTTGTATTTCTACAAGTTATCAGTAGGGGTGATACCAATTCAAGAGTACCTACGAGCGGAAGCGGATCTTTCCAATTCATTGTGACAGAATTACCACATGTACATTCAAACATACTAAAATGCATTCATAATGCTAAAGAGATTGAAAGATCATACCAGTTGAAGACTTCTTCTTCACAGAAAATCTAAAACCCAATCGTCTACCTCGAACAGTCTCCACACGAACAGAAGGAAACGAAGATGACTCCACCACTCAAAGCCCTCAATATTCTTGGAGTGAGAATCCAAGGTGTGGGCTTTGTTCGAATTTGGTAGAGGGGAGGAGGAAGAGAGATCGTACACAACTATCAAGCAAGTGGGAGATGAGCTCGTCTATCGTATAGACAAGATGCTTGATCATTTAGGTGAAGTGTACGATTGTGTAGGAAAAAGGTAAGCGATCGTGTAGGAAAAACTAAGCGATCGTCTATACGATCGTTTAGTAAATATCGGGAGCTAAACGATCGCTTAGGAAAAGGTAAACAATTTTTTGGTAAATAGCGCACGAGGGTGTAATTGGTAAGCGATCGCTTAGCAATATCGTATAGGTAAGCGATCGTATAGGATTTGATTTTCTAAGCGATGACACTCTTTTTAACACAATTCCGCGCACCTCATGCTTAACACTCCGTGAGCTATTTATGCATCTCAAAGTGATATTTCAACTCACTCATCTGTTATTAAAACAAAAGAGACACTGTCCCATTTCCTTTTTAACCGTCTAATGAATGTGATCTCATCATATTCATAACATATAAATTAATATCATATATTAATTATAATATTTTCCTTCACTAGATATAAATCATATTTATATCCAATTTCCTCCAAATTAATGTATCTCATACATAAAGTTAATTATATCATATATAATCGAACTCCCTCTTGTCAATTTGAACATTTCAAAATGACCCAAAAACTAACTCTCAACTTGTATCCAAGCTACCAAGGGGACCTTATGGATCGATGGCTTGAAACTCCAACGGTACGTGAATAGCTGACTAAACTTTTTAGTCACGATATCTACTATCCGTTAACTGCCAGGCGTTCCACTAAAGACCGACAGTTGAACTCTTCTTGCCATAGATATATTTCTATGTCCATTAGATATAACCAATCATCAGCACGATGACCCTTCACAGATGCTCGTAATTACAGTAGGCCAATTTTTATTTTTTTTATTTTTGCCCCTGTAATTACATCTTCCTTCTTAAGTACCACCAATCCCTCTTATGAATAATACAACATAGTTCTACTATGTGTGAACACCTCTTGGGCCATGAGAAGGTGTGTGATGCCACGTCGTTCAAGCCCCAGGATCAGCCCTTAAGAGAGTAATCTATCTACTTACCCCTGCTTTGGGGAAGGAGTGAACTCCATCTTATGAAACTGAGTTCCCAGCTCCCAAATCAGACGAATCCCCAAAGTGATAGGTTTGAGTCGGTGCTCTGGCCACCTGTACCCATGCAAATCAAAGGATTGCCCTCAATGGCAGAAGTTCCCAACTCACTCAAGATTGAGGTCATGTTACCTATGGTCATCCTAGTAAAGTGAAGTCTCAGTCATGGATGGAGTTATATGACGAAACATTAACACTTCGAGGTTAGGTCTTATACAAACTCTTTGTATAAGACGCTCCCGCTCGCATGTCCACTACACGAATGATCAGGATCAAACCATCTGTGACAAGTCACAACATTTGTAACAATTCCACAAAGCAGGTCGCGTCCGTAGTGTTACCAGGATAAGATTTTCCTCCTATATCCGTATACTACAAACTATTTTGGTTATCACTTAAGACATGATCCACTTGTATGTCACTACATATATGCTTAATTTACATAAAGACAACCAGGGATATTAAGTTTATTGATTATAGTAAAATAAAAACATCTAAATGTGCAAAGTCAAGAAGTGAAGTAAATATCATATATATTATACATCACAAGTGTTCTTACAAAGTTGTTTACAAACTACATGACACGAGACTTTAAGGCACAAACTCCAACACTCTTATGTCGCCACATAAAGTTAAAATATTCATGTTATAGCCATATATTAGTTTATTGGATTTTCATAAAAGGATGCAATATCAATAGTAATTTATTGAATAAAATACTTAACAAGATTTTTATTGATAAATAAAATATGTTAACAACATTTACAAACTGCGAGTTTAGGATATTCCCAACAACTTAAATGTTAATCTTAAAAACAAACTAAAATCTTACAATTTAAATAATAAAACCAACTATTAGATAGTCTTTTTTTACCCATTCGTGGAATATGGATTTACCTTTTTCTAAACTAGTGAAATTATTTTAGAAATATTGAGGTCTATTTTTTCTACTATTATGTTGCATCAGTGTACAAACTATCTTTTTTTTAAAAAAAAAAAAAAACACTTGAGTCATAATTTTAAATTCCATAATTTCATTAGAATTATGTAATATTTGAAAACATCAAGGGATAGGTTGTTTAAAACATATTGTTGAACTTTTGTTTAGTGAAACAATAATAAGATGTCTTATGTAATGTTTTTTAGATCTAAGAAGAAAATGAAATAGAAGAAGAATAACTAGATCTAAAAGAACAACCATAGAAAGAAAATCAAAAAAGAGAAAGAGGGATTTCAAAAAGAAAAGGGAAAATAAAACTCATATAAGCTAGACCAGAGAAAGAAGAGAGAAAATGAGAAAGACGAACCAGGTGACAAAAGAAAAGAGAAAATGAGAGAAGGGGAATAAATGTGAAAAAAGCATGAGAGGAAAGAAACAACAAAGTAATTGAGGGAGTTTGGACAGTAATGAAAATATGTGGAAAAATGGGTGAGAATGAGAGTGATAAAATGATGGGTAATTAAACCCACCATTTTATTTTTATTAGTGGCCGTCGAAGTTGGACATACAAAGGTAGTAGGCGGAGTATGTTGCCTACGTTGCTTGTGCGAAGGTAGTCGTTGGAGTTAGTTGCTAGAGTTGTTATCGGAGATGGTTGGTGGAGCTCAAAGTTCTTCGTCGAAGTTGGTCATGCGAATGTGGAAGTCAGAGTTTTTTTTTTTTTTTTTTTTACCAAGGTGGTTGTCGAAATTGGTTGCTGGAGTTTCATCAGAGGTGGTTACCAGAGCTCGGAGTTGGCCACCCGAAGGTGGTTATCGGAGTATGTCGCCTAAGTGTGGTAGCGGTAATCGCCAACAGAGATCGATGGGTGGAACTATTAAAAACATTGGAGGTTGAGAGAATTGAAGAGAGTTGGGTGAGTTGGTAAAATAACTAACTTAACCCCACCAATATTTAAAGTTGGTTGTCAAACATAAAGTTGATAAAAAATACAACTCAACCCAACTCTACTTGGTTGTCAAACGCCCCTAAATGCATTTTCTCTCTCCAGATTGGAAAAGGAAAAAAGTTACATGCATTGTTTCTCTTTAACCGAAAAATAGGAAAAAATTATATTAAATACTTTTTTTTCATTAAAGTAGCTTCGTAAATAGGAAAACATATAAAATTTGGATATAAATAAATGGAAAAAATGGTAAAATCATAAATAAAAAATAAAATTTTGAAAAAATAAAATTTAAAAATATTTATGAAAATATATGGTCAAAAGATAGTTTTTTTTTAATGTCAAAATCCCTTATTAAAACGATATTGCGTAATAAATATTTTATTTTCTAAAACAAAATGTAACATATTTTCCTAATTACTGTGTAGATTCTTTTACAAACATAATGATGGTGAATATTAACTTTCATTTGTTCCAAATTATTTTTGTTTTGATTAAAAAGACAATTATTTTAAATGATAAAATTGATAAAAAAATATATTTATACATAATAGTAAAATATCACAATCCATCCATAATATACAACGATAGATTATTATCTATATCTATCTCTATCACAAATAGACGATAATATTTTATGGTTAATTATAAATTTTTTAATTCATTTTCCTATTTGACTTATTAAAAATTCCTATAATTCTTTTTATCATTAAAAAAATTCTTTTGGATATACGATTTTTTTTTCCTGTAGGATAATTATTATCTTGATCAATAATATATTTTACCTTGTTAAAACTTGAAAATTTTTGTGAATATTCCAAATAAAATTTCACTTGGAAAACAAATCAAACCATGATTATAATTTGGAGATATTTTTTTCCTTGGGTCTTCATATTTCCCCTTTTTCTTTTTTCTTGTTTGTTATTTGATTCTACATTAGGTATTTTTTTATAGTAAATTTCAAATAGTCAATCAATTTTATCATATTTAAAATCATTATAAACATATATTTAGGACATATTTGGGAGTGATTTTGAAACTGTTAAAATCATTTTTGAGATGCTTAAAATTACTTCGTAATATGTCTTCAATCACTCAAAATAAATTTAATATTTAATTTTACACTTTTAAACACAATTTTGATATTATTAAAGTCGGTTTTGAATGATTAAATACATGTTTTATAGCAATTTTAAAAATGATAAAAATGCTTGTACTATCAACTTTGAGGTTTGAGGTTCAATTCCCCCACCCCACACTTTAATTACAATACCTTTAAAAAAAATAAAAAAGATAAAAATGACTAATCCCTCCAAATTAATTTAATATTTAAATTAATATCCCGTATCATCAAAATTAATTTTAATAAACATAAGTACCATGTAATTTGAGCTATACTTTGTCAATCGTTGACCATATTAACTAACTTATTTCAATGCGACACATTTAATTAAATCCAATCCAATCACCAAAATGCAATGGGTTTATACAAATTATAGCGCGCAACAGAATGGTTTTCAGTTTCAGAGTGCAATTTGATCATTTATTAAACTAAATGACCAAAACAAATGTTCAATTTTGGATTTTATGGGCATTTGGGCTGTTGGGTCCTTGGGATTCTTCTTCTTCTGCAAACCCCTTTCGGACGCCGCTCGCCGGTTTCTTCGTCGGCCTCCACCTTATGGATTGCCATTTCACTCGAATGCCATACACTCACATGTAACTCACTCTCCATTTTCCTACATTTTCACGTTTGCCGGAAATTTTCTGCTTATGGGTTCAACGGAACTTAGTATTTTTTTCTTTGCTTTCCTCTCTGATTCTAACTCCCCGCCATAATTCTCTCCCATTAACATCTCTGTTTTAGCTTTCATGGAAGTGGCCATGAATGTTCTGGCTCCAATTACGTTCTTTCTGTTTTAGAACAAGTAGGGGTCATTTTCCTCGAGTTTGTTTTTTGGAAATTATTTTGCGTGCATTCCTCAATACTCTGAAGGGCTAGGGAAGAAAGTTGAAGGGCAATGGGACTTAATAATTCAATGAGACTTTATAATTTATATATCCTGCATTTTAGAACCTCATGACCTTCTTCGCTGCTACTAGTGTACTCTAATCATTATGGATAATGCGCTCTGGATCTGGAGGACAACAAATGCAAGGGTGAGGGTTTGGACTCCAATCACTATAGAAGAAAAAGATGCTTTGACTGCTTAGCTATGCTCGATTCTGGTTTAAATTTTTTGCTTGATAGTCATGGGAGATCTGTAAATACAGGAACTGTTTATTTTACTGGCGGATCGAATTAATAGCAAAACATGAATTTAACTAGGCTTTTAGGACATTATTTTGGCTGGATACAATGAAAGAAGTTAGTAATTTCATGTTGGAATGCAACCACCAATATCGTTTTGGATTATGTTACTCATTTTGGAATTGAACCATAGATAACTCTCCACATTATTGATATGTCACTCTTCAGTGATGGCATGTACATCAAAGCAACAATCAAAAGATTGGAGCCATGATGGAACTTTTAAAACTACTGCGATCAAATTGAAACTAAAGTTGAAGCATATAATTAAAGAAAGATATTTATAACCTTTTTTACATTTTTTTTCATTGACTATTTTATAGCATTAATATTTATCAGTCAGATAGAAGTGAAGGATTGTGACTGTGTAAAATTGAGGGTGTTTTTCTTAAGGGTCAAAAGAGAAAACATAAGATGTTTCAATTCTCGCTTACCAGACATTTATTTCATTGCATTTCTGAATGTATTACAGGAGATTATTAGGTACAACATTATCAGTTAATCTTGCTCCAAATCCTGCCCTCTGGAAGATTTCTTATTACCCGGTAGCCAATATCAATCTTCCTCCAAATGCTGCGCCAATTAATCAGCAGATGACTATACTAAGGAGTGATTCAGTCTTTTCTCCTTTAGATATTTTTAACAGAAGGAGTTCTTCACAAGCCATGCTTTTCATGGTTGATGAAGGTAGAAATTCCAACTTTGCCGAGTGCTACAAGTCTAAGTGTTCCTCAGGTCCTATTGAGAAGCTGGTCGTGAGCAACAAAAATGATTCTCCAGAAAATCTTGAGACTGAAAATGACAAGGAATTGCAAAGACGAAAAAAGATCGGACTGGCAAATAAAGGGAGAGTGCCATGGAACAAGGGCAAGAAACACAACCTGGGTAAGTAGCATTTAGTGGGAAGGAATGGTGAATTTTAAGGCTACAGGTTATACTTGGTGGAGTTTAGGATTTTAACCTATAATTATCTGCAGAAACTCGTAAGCGAATCAAGCAGAGAACAATTGAAGCCTTGAGAGACCCCAAGGTGAGGTTCTTCCAACTTATATTTATCTGTACTTCCTTGATGCTGTTGGATTGAATGTAGGCTTTCAGCACATTGTCTATTCCTGTCTTGCTCCAAACATTCGACTACTTGTTGCTATACGTGGCTTTTTTCTCACTGCTAGTCTTTTTTTTTTCCATTTAGTACACATTAAAAGAAAAATAAGCAATTAAAAGCAATGGAAAAGAAAAGCATGTTCTGCACGTTCACTATGGATATTTACTTTTTAAATCGAATCACCAATCATATTCCCTAAAGTAAAGTTCTCTTCTTTTTCATTTTTCCTTGAGTATTGCAGGTGAGGAGGAAGATGTCCGAATATCCCCGCACTCATAGGTTTCACTCTTATTCTTGCACACTCGTATTTCTTAATTCCGAAATGAACTTGAAAGTTGCACTGTTTTACCATGAACTTGGAAGATGCTGAATAGCCGGTCATATTCATATGCTATGACCATCATGTTTCCAGAGTAATGATGGGACAAGGTACTAGGGAGGATAGAGTAGCTGGATAACAGATTATGAGAATATATACACATCAGGTGATTGTTGATGTGTTATTTTAGTATGTTAGAATCGAAGGTGAACTCTGGGGGAAAAAGTGCATGGAATCATGAGGAAAACTACTGCCTGGGCATTAAATGATTAGTAGAAAATTAATGGAAATAACTAAGTTGAGTTTTCATGAAAGTTCAAGGATTAAACATAACGTTTGGAAATTTGGATAAACAGTATAAATTGATCTGACATAGTAGGTGCTTGTATGTTGAAGATAAGCAAAGTTTTCTTGCAGCATTTTCATTTTAACAAAACCAATGACTTCTTTTTATAGAATTAATAAGAAGTCTAATGTAAGTCTAGATCGTAAACCTTACAATCTACATTCAAGATCTCTTATAAAACAGAAAAGGAAAAAGAAAAATCCCGTTTTAGTATCTGCCCTGAAATCATAAAAAACTTCTCATCTTCGATCGAGTTGTAACCACCCTGGCCTAGAGTTCAATAAGGCTGTGGGAAAAGAATGCTCAACTGTTATAGTCCTAGAATTGATGTCATTGGCTCCAAAATCTCGACATTTTCCCCTTGACCATGTGAAATTAAAAGTCTCTCTTTGTGTTTGAATATTCACCAGAACTTTACCGTGTACTTCAGTCCTGGGAGCAAGTTCTTGGTGACGAAAACTTATTAGTTTAAGAGAGTTTCCTCGATAACAAGTGGAATTGTTTGGCTTGATGAGGCAAATCTCGTCTTTTCATAAGGTATTGACTTGCTAGGCAGTTGAATCTTCATTTATTCTATTTGCAGTGATCAGATTAAGGTTAAAATTAGCTCTTCACTCAGATGTGTTTGGGGAAAGAGACTAATGAAGAAGAGATTAAATGAGACATTCTTTCTGTCGTGGATGGAAAGCATAGTTGTAGCTGCAAAGAAAGGAGGGAAGGAAGAACAAGAACTCGACTGGGACAGCTATGACAAGATAAAACAAGAAATACTTCACCAAGAGCATCAACGGGTTGCAGAGAAGACAAAATTAAAAGTGACGAGAGCAGAAAATGTGAAAAAGAAAAAAGTCCAAGGGCTGGTTCATAAGAAAGAAAAAGGGGAAGACAATTCCAAAACAAAGAAGTTGAAAATGTGTTCCAGAAGAAGAAATGGGGGGAAAAGAAAGGGAAAAGAAGGAGATGACACCCTGAGAAAGATGAAGAAATCGACTACCATCGAAAGATCAAAGCTTAAGCAGAGATTGAAAAAGGTAAAGATCAGGGAGATTCTGTTGATTTACTCAAATAGTTTGATTGAAATTGTTGTTCCTCAAGTAGAAAGGTAAAGCTTGTGATTGCTCATTTCCACTGGATGAATCAAAATGATAGCAAGCATGCAATGGAACTGATCTATAACAAAAGCTCACCTATCATAACAAATTGGAAATGTAAATTTTTTGCCCAACTTTCTTCATTTTAATTTGCCATCGCTCTGAAATGTAAAATGAACTATCAATACAAATGGCACTTTATGATATCAAGGTTCTTACCACATTCTTATGTCTTCTTATATTGTTGTTATCCTCTTTCACTTGTCTTTGAATCTAGATTCGCAAAAAGATTTCAACAAATGGTGCAGTCATTGCCCAAGGAAGTATAGCTTCAGTGGCACCCAAAAACACATCCTGGGAAAAACTGGATCTGGATCTTATAAAGAAAGGTCAAATGAGGAAAGAAGTATCACTGGCAGATCAAATTCAAGTTGCCAAGAATAGAAAAGCCGAATCTACAGCCTGCAAAGTTCTTATAGCCTCTACTTTGACATACCAGTGCACCGGGTTTGCGGAAGGGTAACCTTTGACTGATCTTTACTGCTTGCAGGAAGAGTAAATATCTAGCATCTGCAGGCGTCTTGTCCTCCCATTAATTCCAGGTGATTTTCATTTTATCAATAAACTTGTGTATTTATATGTAAGGTAGGAACTAGGGTCTTTTCTTACTCTCAATGTCAGAATTCCATCGGGAGATGAAAAAGGTTTTGCATTTTGTTCAACATGATAATAACACACCCAGTAATTCTTCTATTGCATAACACACAAATGATCCTTCTGTACCTATTTCTTGTCTGTAATTCCTGTTTCTGACTCACGCAGATTCTGGGAACATTTAGATCCTTTGAGCTACCGAAGCTTGTTCAAGTAAAAAGATTAAAGCTCAGGAGTGTTGGAATACTTGAGGGAAGGCAGTGACAACTGACAAGAAGTTAAAAAGTTTTACTCTGTATTTGCAGAACCTCAATGTCCATGGCAGCCGAAAAAGATGACTTGCCTTTTTCCCTACGACTTTTGCAATTGAAATATAGAAAAGAAAAGTTAACAATGGAAAGCATTTATGGATGGTTATAGAGGAGTTTTTGAGTATAGCTCAATTAGTTAAGACATCATCCCTCAATCAAGAGAATAGTTGTTCAAATAATTTTACTTTCACATTGTGCAAAAGATGACTTTAGCATAAATTATAATTTTACGTCTTTCAACTTCCAACTGAAAATCTCTCTTGCTTCCCTAAGATTTAGAACAGTGCCCAAAATATTAACTTCGCTTCAAGGTAAAATTCCTACAATCATTCACCATATCTACTTATCATAAAGCTCCAAATGATATACCCCCAATCATACTAATTCTAATAACTTAATTAACAAAATACCAAAATTTTCTGTTGGAACGGCCATCGATATTTACACATTAGTTGCAACAACAAATGATAACCCTCATCTTAACCAAAAAGAGAATCTCCAAAGGTTATTTTTTTCCAATTTTTTTTTTTTTTTTTTTTTATAAAAAACCGTAAAACATGAAGTGTTTTTTCGAAACAAAAAATTAGCTACATCATTAAAAATAAATACAAGGAGCGTTGTTGTATTTAGAACACCTAACATGTTCTGAGCATATACCCTACTCAAAAAGCAAAGCATTTAGTTCAACTCAACGTTCAGTAGGATTTCAGGGTAGAACCTAGCAGCAACTAAATCCAAACAACCAACGACTTATGCAAGTTTGAGACTTCCCAAACCAGTTGAGGACTATTCTTGTTGATTGTTATGCACATTATTAGACCATCCACCAGCATTAGGTTGCACCCCTCCATAGCTGTTCTGTGCAGGCGGCCTGCCCGAGATTGAAGGTCCACCATAGTTGTTTGGTTGTGGTGCTCCCCAATAGTTGTTTGGCTGTGGCCCCCCAAAATTGTGTGGTGGTGCTCCCCCGGGGTTTGGTGGTGGTGGTGCATAGTTGTTTCGTGGTGGTGGTGGTGACGGAGGTCCATTAAAGTTGTTTAGTGGTGGTGGTGGTGGTGGCCCATTAAAGTTGTTCCGAGGTGGTGGTGGTGGTCCGTTAAAGTTGTTCGGTGGTGGTGGTGGTGGTGGTGGTCCGTTAAAGTTGTGTGGCGGCAGTGGTTTGTTAAAATTGTTCAGAGGTGGTGGTCCTCCCGGATAGTTGCCTTGGGGCATTCCAGCATGGTTGTGAGGAGGCATGCTGGGACTAAAGTCTTTGGGAGGCATACTACTTGGAGCTGGTGGACTCATGTTCGGTCCAGTAGGTTGATTTGTTGAAGCATTTGGAAATTCTCTATTTTGCATGTTATCCCTCCTCCTCTCAAAGTTTCTTGACCTATCAAAATTGCGAGGCCTATCATTGCGCCTATTCCTCTCATTTGCTCTAGCATTGTTTCTAATCCATTCCTCGTGGTACTTCGGGTCATACGGAACAGCTTGTCCGTTTATAAAAGGCTCCCCTGTCAAAGGAAAAAACATACACAGAAAATCAGATAACATTTCTGTACAACTGCATACTAAAAGGCAAAATAGTTGTAGCCTAGAAGTGCAAAATAGTTGTAGCCTAAAAGTGGACTAGCAGAATACTATTTAACGAGTTCTCCAATAGGTAAGACACTACAACAAAGAGATATTGGCTTTACAATTTACCCCTAATTATTTGCAAGAAATATGTGCCTTCCAATTTTATTTGTCTGATGTGATGATAAGGAACTTCAAGATTAGAGCTTTCATTGAAATGCCCCTATACTGTTAGCCTGCTCAAGAGTGCATTACAATCTCAGACACATTTTTTAGCTTTCTAACATCTTAAGAATGTGAGCTGAATGAGTCAAGATCCTAAACCATCATACAAGAGCTTCAACTTTTCAAGCAAGTATCTAACATTCAATCTCTCTTTATAGTCTTCATTTTTGTAAAGGTAAAAGCTACTTACTAACTTAGAATGGCATATTTCAACTTTTTTTCTCGGCAAAATTTATCATGTACAATTTCATATGATATTATGAACATTTTAACTTCTAGCAGCTTTAAATTGAAATAAAACCTTCTCTAGGAAAAAAAATTAAAGAAAAAAAGAAAAAGAAAAAAGGGGGCAGAGAGAAAACAATAAAACCAGTCTAGTTAAGATTTCAGCATACAAACTTGTTTTTAATATAGACTAATTTCTGCTTCCTGACAAGGAATATTCAATTAGAACTATTGATCTCTATTTAGAACTAAAGGGTGAGGATGCGATAGAAACAATAAAATTAGACATTGAGAGTGGTAAAATGTTCATTTGCATACTTAAAAAAGATTAGGAATTACCTCCATAATCTTTATTCTTAACGTCCAAGTATGAATCAGGAAGGACCCAACGAACCTTAGGCAACTCTGAGGAGGAAAAGGTACGACTTCATATAATCAATACAAAAGAAAGAAATAACCAAGACCAACACAACGAAACAAAAAGAAAACAAGACACAAAAGTGTACCTTTGATTTTGTAAGAAAGTTCTTCAGAAACAAGACACCCGAATGCAAAGTAGCATCTGGTTGAAACAGAGTATATTTTCATCCTAGCTTCTTCCTCACTGTAACAATAAGAAACCAAATAGGCAAATACAGTAAAAACCAATGACTACAAACACCGTTTATCACATAGACGCCGATATACTGCAAATTATCCTTTAGAGAAGGAACCGATAGAGAAAATAGTACATGTGGTGACCCGGAATTCCATCCAGAATTCTCAAATTTCATCTCTCATTTAAAAATCAGAGCATATGGATAAAGAATCGATACTGATAGTGAACTTTTTTAAAAATTGACAATGGCGTCGTCAGAGACAAGCGGTTCCACTAATCACCTCACATCCTCACATGCCATTTACTTTGAAATAAGAAATATACTTGAATACATTTTACCGCGAGAGAAATATTTCAAACATTTGATACTAAGAAAAATCCCATGTGGAAATGTTTCCGTAGATAACACAAACCCAACCCTAGTTTCTTCTCTGCATATTTTTCTTCAGCATCCATTAAAAATGAAAGAACTCGCCATTATGTTCTAAATACCAAACTACAATCCTAGAACTCCAAAAGAGATACGATTAAATGCAATCATCAGGGTAGCCAGACGCTGGGAAAGAGAGAGAGAGAGAGAGAGAGAGAGAGAGAGAGAGAGAACAAATACAATCGACGAAAACGAGAATTCACCTTCCGACAACCATGGCAAGCGTTTTGATATAGCTGTCGATAATCTCATCCCTCGTGAGATTCTCCTCTGGCTTTTCCATGACAACGAGCCAGTGTTCAAAATCACAGCCATCAAGCAATATGGTCTCCTTGGGTGGGCGATTGGACCAGTTAGGATTCGGATCATTGAGAGACGAAGAAGCGGCACGGGTAGCTAACTCCCTCACGCTCGGAGCTGCAGAGAGACAGCGGAAATCGGCAGCGACTATAGCAGCGAGGGGACGGAGGCGGCGCAGAAGGGAGAAAGAGGAGTGAGAGGAGGCGGAGATGGCGGCTCCGGTGGCAGTGAGAAAGGAACGAGAGAACATAGAAGCCAAAATTAGGGTTTTAGGGAGAGAACGAGAGAAGAGCTGAGTCGCCATGGGAGAAGTTGAAGCAAAGACGAGGGTTTTGCCAGGATTTATTCACTCTTTAAAAAGGAAGCTTGTTGCAATTATAAAAATTATATTATTAAAATTCTAAAAATTAGAAAATCAAAATCATCTTTAAGAAAATACAAGATTGGTTAAAACTTCTTTTTTCTTTGAAGAATTCTCTTTTCTAATATACCTTCCTTTTCCCACAACCATTCAAATTGAGGTTTTTTTATATATATATAATCTTTTTATTTATTATATTTTTTTTTTATGGATTGCCTTCTTCGCCTTTATGTTTTATGACTCGACCCCACTATATTATGAATTATAACATTTTGCTTATGTTAGAGGGCACTTTCAGCTTTTCCCATGAATTCGCGCTTGGGATGAGATCTCCAACCCGACGTCTTTTTCAAAGCCCGAACCTAATGTTATCATAATAATGCGACAAAAAAATTTAAGGGGAGACTCGAAGGCCTTTGGGTTAGGGATGAACTCACTAGCCCGATTGCTTTTCTGAAACCCAAACCCGATTTCAAGTATGCAACCCAATTGAATAAAATTCAAAACTCGAATGGTTACTTGTGACATCATGACAGTGGTGAATTTTAGTGCAAAAAACACTAAAATAAATGTTAAAAGTCACTTTTGGTCTATGAATTTAGGCTAGTTGCATAAATAGAATTCAAGCACAAAATAATAGAATATGTAGTACAAGGATAAAATAATTGCATGCATAGATAAAAAAAAATGGTAAAAGACTAAAAAACTTATGCCTAGTCATCATTTTGTTGTTTCTTCCCAGTTTTCTCAAATTAAAAGCTATCACTTGCTATTATCGGCTGTTGATAACTTCTACAATTGCTATCGATGATAATTGCTATCAGCGGTAGCTTTCAATTTGAGAAAAATTAATACAATCTTGAAATATTAGCTTTTATTTGCTATCAATTATCAGTAGCTATCATTGATTCACTTTCATCAATTGGAATCAACCTTGAAATATCATTACTTAAGACTATCAGTGGCTATCAATGATACATTATAAATAGTGATCAACTTTGAAAGAAGACCAACAACTTTGATTACCACAGTAGTTATCACTAATAATCTTTTATCATGACTATTACTGATAGAAGTTATCAGTCGCTATCACTGATAGACTTTCATCAATTAGCATCAACCTTGAAACATTAACACTTAAGGCTATCGGTGATAGACTTCTATAACTGGTTATCATCTTTGAAAGAAACTCGATTTATAGATATCACCTAAATTTTATCACCGATATCACTAACATCACTCAATTTGTGGTTATCATAGTTTCTTTCATTGATAACATCATTGATAAGATGCTATCAATGATCTCACTGATATTATACTATCAGTGATAGTTCTCTATCACTGATAACGTGCTATCAGTGATAGCTTCTATCACCGATAACGTGCTATTAATATTAGCTTCTATCATTGTTAACATGCTATCAATAGTAGCTTCTGTCAATCATAGCCATTGGACACCTTTTTTCCCATTTCTTGTCCTTCCCAAATATTTTATTTTCATTGATAACTTCTCTCACTGGTAAACATGCTATTAGTGATAGCTTCTAAGCATTTCACTTATATTTTAGTTCAAGATTCAATTTTATTAATTAAATTCACTAAATTGGCTATAAATGATAGATTTCTATAAGTGGCTATTATGAAAATATAATCAAAGATTAAGCTATCAACGATAGAAAATATTATTGACTATCACTGATAAACTTTCATTTTCTATTTATATTTATTATTTGTTATAATAATCAAACTTGATGATTGACTTGTTGGTGTTAAGTCACTTATGAATTAAGTACGTTCAAGTTTTGAGTATGAAACTCAACCTCATAATTCTTGTGAAAAAAGGGAAGAAGAAAAAAATTCAAATAAAGGAAGAAAATTTTTAAAAATAAGAGAAACAGAAGAAGAAAAAACTGAAGAAATGAAAGAAAATTAAATAGAAAAAAGGGAAACAAAAACCAGAGAAATGAAAGAAAAATTAAAAAAAGAAAAAGAAAGAGAAGAAGCAGAAAATCAGAGAAAGAAAAGAAAAGAAAATAATAAAAAAGAAAAGAAAAAGAAAGAAGCAAAAATCAAAGAAATGAAAGAAAATAAAAAAAAAAGAATAAGCAAAAATCCAAGAAAGAAAAGAAAATTAAAAAAAGAAAAGGAAAGAAGCAAAAATCAAAGAAATGAAAGAAAATAAACAAAAATCCAAGAAAGAAAAGAAAATTAAAAAAAGAAGGAAATGAAAGAAAAGAAAAAAAATAAAGGAAAGAAAAAGAAAGAAATGAGAGAAAATAAAAAATAAATGAAAGAAGAAAAAATCGTATAAAGGAAAGAATAAAATTAAAAAAAAAAGAAAGAATAAAAAACTGGAGAAAGAAAGAAAATGAAAAAAAAAAGTAGGGAAGAAGTAAAAACCAAAGAAAGGAAAGAAAATAAAAAGACTAAAAAAAAGTGTGCAAAAAACAAGATAAAGGAGGGGGAAATTGAAAATTATAAAAAATCAAAGATTGACTAGCTCATCCATATTTGCAAATATTTTAAATATGTAATATATTTTTAGATTTTTTCTCTTATTCTACTCTCTATTACAAATATCCTATGAATTTTAGTTTGTAAAGATTTAAGCCCATTTGATAACTATTTCATTTTTTTTATTTCTTATATTCTTATAAACATTCATTCTACATATTGAATTATTGATGTTATCGTCTACTTTTCAATAGTGGTTAGAAAAGATGAAAATTATGATAAAAAAGTGGTAAGAAAACAAAAATAATTTTTAAAAACCTAAAAAAAAAAAAAACCAAATAATGGTTTTCAATATGAGGCCTTAGTCTCTTGCTTTCAAAATTATAATAGTTTAGTCATTCAACTTTTAATTACCAATTCTATAGTTTACCATGATTTAGTTTCTATCATGAAGAAACTAACAATTAAAGTTTGATGACATTCTTACCCATAATAAGTGATGTTTGATAAATTGTCTCAAGATCAAATTTGTTTATAGATTATATGATTAAGTTGTTCATAATCAAAATTGACAATTAAATTTGATAATATTTTTTACGATAGGGACTAAATTGTATCAAATTTGAAAGTATAGAGACTAAGGTCCCGTTTGGCAACATTTTGTTTTGTATTTTTTTTGTTTTTGTTGTTTAAATTAACCCTATGGACATTACTTTCACCTCCAAATTTTTTCTTTTGTTATTTATTTTTCACTAATGGTTTAAACAATCAAGCCAAATTTTGAGAAATAAAAAAAGTAACTTTCAAAAAATTGTTTTTGTTTTTGGAATTTAGTTAAGAATTCAACCATTTTACTTAAGAAATATGCAAATCATGGTAAGAAATATGGTTGAAATAGACTTAATTTTCAAAAACAAAAATAAAAATAAAAAACCAAATGGTTACCAAAAGGGGTCTAAATTGTTACAAATTTTAAAATATAGCGACCTACTTGATAAGGTGTTAAAATTTAGGCAAAGTCCATTCTTTGATTTTATGTAAAGTACTCTTGGGTCAAGACCCGTGATTGATAGTTAATGAGATCCCCATATGCAATGACAAAGATTTATTCAGGAGACGTTTATTTTGTAGGAGCCTAAGATTCACATAACATAGACATCTGGATTACTGTGTTTGTGTTAGATAATATAAAATATCTTGACATCTAGATATTCTCGGGCATCCAAAAATGCTATTATGAAGGATATTTTGAGAGTTTTGGATGCTCTCCTGAGAATATGAGTTTTTCAGAATTCCCATGTCGAGGGCATCCCTTCTTTTACTTTTTTTATCATTAATTTTTACTTATATATATCACCCTTCTTTATTTGTATTTTATAACTAAGATAAATATTACCAGCCATACATCTCTTTTTTTGTTATATTGTAATTGTTTAATGTTTTTAGAAAGATGTTCAAATTTAAATGTAGATTATTTATTTTATAAGAAATCTTAAATTAAAATGTATTATTTTATTGAGAAAAACAACTTGCAAGTTTAATATAAACAATATTGTTTAAAAAGAAATTGAAATTAATAAAAAAAAAATGGTATATAAGTTCAAACTATATTAAAGTAGTTATAAATGAATGAAAGACATTCTTGGAACATTATGTAAATTCAAGAAATTTCTGTTTGGGCTCCAGAAAGGCGTCGTCGTACACGTCTCCGGTCCGAGAAAAGAAAGATAATAGAGAGAGAAAATCACCAATCTAAGACTTGTACCACAAATGCAGTAAAATGGTAAGATCGGGGTCAAATCTACAGAGAGTCTAATGATCAATCAGAACAATTTAAGAATTCCACATTGGGGGTGGGGGGGGGGGAGATTGTTGATTGTGCAAAATAATTGACAAGCAAACAGAGAAAACAGCACAAAAAAGGGATTGAATCAAATTGATGGAAAAATTTTGGATTTTATTTGTATGCTTTTTATTTTCCATCCTTAGGCACTAGTTAATTTTACTAATTTTATGAACCCTTCAACCTATTAGAATATATAATAGCCCAATTAGCCAATTTTGATAAAAATCCAACTAGCACTAATTCAATTATTAACTCTTCCTTCTTAGTGACGTACAAGTTAAAACTGAATTGCAATACAATAGGGTTCAATTGTTGAGACATACTACAAACCGAAAAAGCCATATCTTGTAGCATGATTAATTGGAAAATATTATACTAGGCCAAAAAAAGTCTAGACCCTAAACATGCGATCCTAATATGTGCAACTAAATCAATCAACATTGCATAGGCTATGACAATATTGCAAACAATAACTTTGATAAATTAATTTTTCAGGTCAATTCATTGAAACTCTATTAAAATTAACAGAAATCCACCCAAAGGGTTCACAACAATTCAGTAAATTTAACTAGCAACCCTTCAAGAATTAAGCCATACAAATAATCAAGAGAATTTACCTAGCCTTTAAAAGGCATATCAGAATCACAATGATTTGTTGAGAAACGAGGATGACTATGGCAAACTTTGTATAACAATTCAACTACAAAGGCTCCCAAAACTAGTTTAACTCTTCAATTTTTTCTCTATTATTCGTTGTATAGAGTATTGGCCCCAAATGGCTCATTTATAGGTTTGTCGCAGCGTCGCAATGCTAGGGAGAGCGTCACAACGATGTAGAGCATTTTTGTTGAGCATCAAGAAGGTGTCACAAAGCTTTCCCTTGACGCTTGGTTGTGTGCATGTAGAGGTGGAAGTTCTGTCAAACTACATAGCATTGCAACATTAGGGTTGAGCATTGCAAGGCTACCATTCTGCCTTATAGTATTGGAGATGAGCGTTGCACTTGTGTTGTGACGGTGGCGTTGTTCCATCTTCAGAGCGTTGCAATGCTAGCCTACACCTGAGCATACTGCCTTCATACGTCGAGCGACCATTGAGTTTATGCTTTGGAGGGGCGTTTATTCGATAGCTAAGTAGGTGTCGTTAATTCTACGTAACCCGAAACAAACAATATTTATAAAGCTCGAACAACAACCTAGCTAACTTGTAGTTAAAGTGGAAGTAAGAGGTCGATCCACAAGAAAATGTTATATAATATTTTCTTTAACCAAGCTTAACTATAAAGCTATAAAACAGGGATTTTTTTATTAAGACAAGAAACATGGTAAACTTCAAAAGATAAAGGACAGTTGTAACCAAGGACAGTCTCTACAAAGGTGGAAAACTAGCATAACCTAGTCAAGAAAGCGTCCTAATCAACAATTAAGGTAGGATAGCCCTAACCCTAATCTATCTTCATGACTCTACCTCTATTGGGTTCCTTAGCGGTCATATAGAAGAGAAAACATACGTATTAACACAATACTTCAAAGCTCTACCTCTACCTCTAAATAATACTGAGCATGCATTTCTTTCATAAACCTCTCAGTACTTAACAAGACCATCATACATCCTACTATGCATTTCTCTATTAAAATTATGTAAATATTCACAGTGGACTTAATACTTCCAAAACTGTAATATTCACGAGAGATAATAACAAATCCTAATACTTCAAAGCTGTGATATTCATGATATATCGAAACTATAAAACGATAACACTCACACTATGTGTTAATTATCAAAGTTATAACACTTACCTTAATTGCTTAGGAGCCTTTCTAATAGTTCCCTTTTCTACCTCGGGCTCCCTTTTTACCCCTAGAATCCAGATCTAACTTACATCTTAGATTACTCATAGTTATAAACCTTATTTTGAGATACTTCCTTCTACAAAACTATTCTAAAATGTCTCAAGAAGATTATCATAAAATCTTAGCTTATAACTCTTCATGGTTTAGTCAGAATCATCCAAACATCAAGAATGACCCAACTTACCCGATAGCTCGACCCCTCTATCTTTTTCTCATTCTTCAGCCCAATTCCTTAGAGATCCAACAACCTCACCATGAAAACTAGACTCTCTTATCTTTCAGATGGCTTTGAAATTACATCAAACGCTCGAGTAGATTGGGAGATCTCCTCGTCTCAAGTTGATGTATTCTCCTCCACCCTCACTGTCCAATGCACTCTACTCTCCCCCTCTTTTTACAAATTTTATGATTTGTGATTTGAAAATGAAAACCCAAAGGCTCTATTTATAGGCGTCCAAACCTCCTATGGTGTTGACATCACCTACTTGGCTGCATGGCCAAGTGGTTACTTCTCCCTTCATCAACGTAAGCTTACCTCACTTTGGCTCAAGGTGTTCTTTCCATACGCATCCACCACAATTTCTTAGGGTTTAAGAATTCTCTTAATAAGACACCTAATTTTGGTTGACGTTTGCCCTTGCATCTTCAATCTTTGTTTGTATTCAATTTAGAGTTTTCAATGTATAATCTATAAGAACGTGGCCAAATTCAACACATAAATACTTGCCCGGCCGTTTAATGCACATGCGAGTTCCTTCGATCGCGTGGGCGTGACGTTCGAATGAGGTGTTCAGGCTGCTCTCGCTCTCTCCGCTCTCCCCTCTCCCACTTTCTCTCTAGTCTCGCTCTCTCCACTCTTGCTCTCTCCCACTTTCTCGCTCACAATTCTCACTCTCTCTACTCTCGCTCTCTCCAACTTTTTCGCTCAAACTCTCGCTCTCTCCCACTTTCTCGCTCACAATCTCACTCTTTCCACTCTCGCTCTCTCCAACTTTCTCGCTCAAACTCTCGATCTCTCCAACTTTCTCGCTCAAACTCTCACTCTCCCCCACTTTCTTGCTCAAACTCTCGCTCAAACTGCTCTTTCCAATCTTATTCTTTCCAATCTCGCTCTCTCCAACTTCCTCTCCAATCTCGTTAGCTACTGTGAATATGGTTTATCTCCGTGTAACTTCCACACGAATTTTCTTAAATAATTTTCTATATTTTCCTCAGTTCTTCAATCCTTTCTTCACTATTCAGGATTTAAGTCTTCAAGGTTTTCTCTTCTTTTTATCCTTTTAGGGTCCTCTCTACTCGTACTCCAGGATCAAATATGGTTATCGTAACTATAATACCTAACCATTATAGTTTACATTCACTCTTACTAATTGTTGCTCCATAGAAGGTGATAATTATTACAGTTATTATGACAATTGTAAAATTATTAGATTATTTACATAACATAGGATTTAACTTTCTCCTAATTAACCCCTTAATCACTTACTTAAGTAGGAAAATGGAGATCCGAGTTTCACAGTAAGAGCAGAGAGTGGGCCAACTCTCGCGAGAGCGAGAATATCTTTAGAGCATGAGTAGAAACAGTGTAAATGCCTGGCAGCAAGAAATTTCTCCAGGCTCTTTACTATACTTGCATTGTTATTTGTACTTCATCTCATATCTATTTAATGGAAGTTCTATTTCTACATCTGCTCACTCTCTTAATATGCATGAGTAGCTAAACTAGTTGAATGGATTGAGAAGAACTAAGCTAACATGACCTAGGAAGTTCATTGTTTGCAATTGTCTTATTTTATGTTGTGCAAAATACCTTTTAGAGTTACTCGAGAGAGAATCTAGAGAAAGAACCTAATGTCTCGAGAGAGCTAAATTAGAATCTGAACTCAAAAGAGCAAGATTAGGCTTGCATAAACAAGAGATAGGGACTTAGAGATAAGCCTTGTTTGTCAACTTGCATCTCATGCATCCTAGGAATAGGAGTGATATTATGTGGTCGCATATTTGTGTGAATGTCATGTTGTCATCGCATAAATAGAGATAGAGGTTTATGTGTAAACCCTGTAGACTTATCACATATTTATCGCATGTGTTCTAGCCTTAGAAGCCATAGCACTCATGCCGAAAGGTGGTTTACTATTGTATGCATGTTGCATGATCGCAAGCATGAACGCATTCTCGGGAGTGTTAGCCGAAACTTTTCTCAACCCATTCACCACATATTCATCGTATTTTCTATTTACCAACTCTTTTCAAACTCTGCCACATTTGTTATTTATTCTCATCAATGCAAACAACAAACCTAATAATTTATTTAACTGGTTACTGCAAGTTTTCATAAAAATCACCAATGCAACTATTTTCACAAGTCCCTGTGTTCGACCCTGGCTTACCAGGAACTTAGAGGAATTTACACTTGAATTCTGCTGGGGAAACTTGAGTGCACAATGCAATCCATCAATGCATATCATCCATATTTTCATTCATAAAAATAACGTATTAGCTAACACTTCCTAGGATGCGTTCATGTTATGCGATCATGCAACCTACATACAATAGCAAATCATCTCTCGACACAAATGTTACGGCTTCTAATACTAGAATGCATGCGATATATGTGATGAGTCTATAAGACCTACACACAAGCCTATATTCTTATTTATGCGATGACAAAATGACACACACAAATAAGGCGGCCACATAATATCATAACCTACCTCTAGGGTGCATGCGATGTAGGTTGGGAAACAGAGCTTATCTCTAAGTCCCTATCTCTTACTTATACAGATCTAATCTTGCTCTCTCGAGTCTAGATTCTAACCTCGCTTTCTCAAGTCTTAGGTTCTTTCTTTAGACTCTCTCTCGAGTAGCTCTAAAGGGGTATTGGGCACAACATAAAACAAGATAATTGCATGCGATGAAGATCCTAGGACATGTTAGCTTAGTTCTTCTCAACCCATTCGGTAAATTTAGCTACTCATGCGTTCTTTCAAGAGAGTGAACAGATGTAGAATAAGAACTTCCATTGTATAAATATAGAGTTGAAATACAAAATAACAATGCAAGGAGAGAATAAAGAGCTTGGTAGTAATCTCTTGCTTCCTAAGGCTTTTACACTGTCTTTTCTACTCTGTTCAAAAGATAGTCTCGCTCTCGCGAGAGTCGGCTCGCTCTCTGCTTCTCCACGCCTTCGGGTTCTCTCTTGAGTTTCCCTGAGCGATCTTCCGACGTCTCTTCCCTTCTCTCGCTCCGCCTTAAAATAAAAGAAAAACTAAGAACAAGGTTATTCTATCTATGAGAAAATTCTCTAACTGTCCGAACTTGCTGAACTAGCTTTTCTAAAGGTTGCCTTCGGTATTTATAGAGCTTTGGAGTGAAAGGCTGATTCTCTCTTATGATTGCATAGATAGGATGACTTTAATTCTCTGACTGATGCGTCGAATATTTGTCACCGAAAAGCTGAGTGGACTTGTTATCGTTAGCGGCTTGTCAACTTAATTCGGATTCGACCGTCATCAGCTTTCTGTCCCATCATGATTAATTATGCTTTTCACCCAGATGCACTCACCAAGTTGCGTCGGCTCTATGCGAAAATCCTTCTTGAGTAGATGTTTGCAAACAGAAATCACCGCAAAGCCTTGCGGTAACGCTGCGCTCGACCATTGATTTCTTGTAATCACACTTTTCGCCTTGCGTTAACACATATTCTGAATAAAAATACACAAGTTAACTGTTTTTATGCGATGGACGCATGCGACCGTAATGTTATGAACTTAATGCTTTTTGGACGCAATCTAACATATTTTATCAACGCAAACCTTCATTGTTTAATAACTTAGCACTGTAATAATGTGCCTTTCTGTCCGTTATCAAAAAGCAACAAGAAAAAGAAAAAAAGTTAGTCTAAAATTTTATTCCTAGAAAGCAAATAAAGAAAAGTGAATAAAAGTTGTTTTATTTTTTACGCTTAGCTATTGCTCGACACGACCCATCTTTTATGCTTTTCAAGGTACATAAAAATTCTCATATTTCTCGGTCCTCTCTTGGATGAATCTATATAGCTGGGAAGGGCTATAAGAGAACTCATCCTCTCTCGAGAACCAGACAGGTCGAATTTGGGTTTTCTTATATTTGGTAAAAAAAGAGAAAAAGAAAGAATCAATGACTTAAATGACCCAAAAGAGTCAAAAGAAAGAAAAGACTCAACAACATACTCAGACTTATAAGGAAAATACGAGCAATAATCGAAGATGCAAGAAATTCCAAGACAAAGTACGATTCTAGGCTTAGAAGCCTCTAATTATTTTACCTGAGGTTCCTTAAGGTGTGGTGTAGGTTCATACTTATACCTACTTACTTGTTTCGAATATGGCGTGGAATACACATCAACTTCACCATTGGTCCAAGAAAACTCCTCAATTAGATCGGCTTCAGTGCCATAGACGACAAAAGGCTTTGAATGGTTCTCCAATGTAAGCATGGAGTGTGCAAGCTTAGGCGTTTGGTGGACCTCAACTGGCACGAGGGTTTGAATTTCAAGGTGAAACTCAATTAAATCCTGCTCACAATCAGAAAATCCATTAGCAAGTTCATACATTTCTAAATCCAACGTCTTACCTTGATAGGAATTTCAAAGAATCAACGACTTTACTGGATTGTCGATGTGAATTCCTCCACCGCTTAACTTAGTGTAGAAATCAAACGTGAGGATTTTCATGAGCAGCGGAATGATTGCTCCAAATTCCATTCGATATTGAACATAAAATATTATAGTCAAGAAACGAAAACTTACAGGTCATGCACAATACGAAATTACAGCATGCTTTATAATAAGATCAAGGGATAACAAGTACATACCTTTGAAGACTCATGCTTCAAACTCCCTTAATCACGAACGTTCGAACACAACTACCGCGACGCAACACGATCATAGCGAATACGAACCCAACGATCTCTAAGATCACGAACCCAACGAACGACCTCTAAAACCTCAAACTCAGTTGAGTTGAGTGAGGACACCACCACAATGACTAACTTGGTATTCTCGGTGTGAGAATCTAGAGTTGTGGGCTATGTTGTCACACCCTGCCCCAGACCACCCTCTTAGCCTAGAGAAGGGCGTAACTGCAGTAGTTATCAACCCTTGGGCTGACACTTACTACCTACTAACTCTTGCGGAATAACTCTGATACCAAATATAAATTATATGCAACGGGACATCTTTAAGCCCATAATTTATTAACTTAGAAACATAATATGTATAGAGTCATTACAATACTAGATTTACAAGCCCCCAAAACCCACGAACCTGAGTCCCTATATGAACAACAGTAACATGTGTACAATATTAATAGTAACCACCTAGCAAACGGTTACAAGTCTTTTAGTCCTTTAGTGGTAGAGCAGATACTGAGCTATCTTCAGAGGATTTGACCGCTACCTGTGGGGGGGAAAACAAAACATTTGAAAACGGGGTGAGCTTACGCCCAGTGAGTGATCGAGAAAACATAGAAATTCTCATGCATGATTTCAGTAAAGAGTTTAACTGAAACATAAACTTTTACAGTACTTGTACTACAACATAAACATTTTCCAAGCGTAAAACATATAAAGCTGTTTTAATCATAAAATAGTAAAATAATTTCTCAATCCAACGCATAATACTGTGGATAAAACAATCCCAACACCAACTACTAGTCCAGAGAAAACATTTTTGCTCAATCTCTAACTCTAGCCGGGTTCCTTTGAGTTTTTTCCTCCAGCGGCCTTACTCTGAAAACTAGATTTCCAGAGCTTTCAGATGGCTTTGGAATCACTCCAAACACATAAGTATATTGGGAGATCTCCTCGTCCAAATTTTATGCGTTCTTCTCAACCCTCACTGCTCTCCCTCTCTTTTACAAAATTGCTGATTTTGTGATTTGAAAATGAAGTTCCAAAGGCTCTATTTATAGGCGTCCAAATTTCCCCTAGTGTTGACACCACCTACTTGGCTGCATGGCCAAGTGTTTACCTCTCCCCTTATCAATGCAAGCTTGCATCATCTTGGCCCAAAGTGTCTTCTTCATATGTGTCCACCACAATTCCTTAGCCCTTATGAATTTCTCCCAAGAAGACACATGGTTTGGCTAACATTTGCCCTTGTGACCTCACCTTCCGTATGTGTTCAACTTAGGGTTTTCAACTCATAATCCACAATAACGCAGCCAAATTCAATGCATAGGCGAGGCCCTTAGACGTTTGCGTGGGCGAGGCGTTTGAAAAAAGCATCAGACGAGGCGTTACTGCACGCACAGGCTGCTCTCGCTCTCTCCCACTTTCTCGCTGGTCTCGCTCTCTTCACTCTCGCTCTCTCCCACTTTCTCGCTCAAAATATCGCTCTTTCCACTCTCGCTCTCTCCAACTTTCTCGCTCAAAATCTCGCTCTCTCTACTCTCGCTCTCTCCCACTTTCTCGCTGGTCTTGCTCTCTCCAATCTCGCTCTCTCCCATTTTCTCTCTCAAAATCTCATTCTCTCCAATCTTGCTCTCTCCCATTTTCTCTTCAATCTCGCTAATCTTGTTGTTTGCTACTGTGAACCTTGTTGTCTCTGTGCAACTTCTACACGTTTATGCCACTAGTCAATTGCCTTCCAGTGCTTTATGCACAACACACATTTCACATAAATTTTCCATAGCCAATTTTTCCTAAATTTCCCAAACTCAATTTCCATATTTTTCTTTTCAAATCCCCATTCCTTCTTCACTATTCCACACTAACTTTCTCATCAACCTACTTAACACTTAGAAATTTCCTTCCCTTTAGCATAGGATTTAACTTTCACTTAGTTAATTCCTTTTTATCACTTGCTTAAGTAAGGAAAATAGAAATCCGGGTTTCACATTTACTTCCCCCTTAAGAAAATTTCGTCCTCGAAATTTACTCGAACTAACTCTGGTTTAAAGTTTCACAACAACCACTATTGTAACCTTTCATAGTCTTGTCTATTACCACGCTTCTACTACGCTACTCTGATATCAATTCCTTAGTTTATCCACAATACTTCACCTAGCCATCTCTAAGCTAGATGTTGACCCAACTATCTACAACATAACAATTCTATCTCAAACTTTAAATGAGAATAACTCAAATTCATACTTGCCTCCCTTGGTAGATCTTTAGGTATGCATATTCTACCTTCTTTTAATAGCACTTTATCAACTCTTAATTGGTAATCCATCCTCAATCCTTTATCCATTTCTTCAGCTAACTTCTGAAGATCAAAATCCTTTAATTGTTCATGTAGAATATCTTCTACGAGCGTAGGACGTACTTGAAATGAAGCTAATAACCCTCCTTTTTGACCAACTGATAATGCTGCTCTAGCATTAAACAACTCATGAATTAGTGTATCCTTCACTGAATTGATACTAGCTCTAGCTGATCTGGTATTTTGACTTAGAGCATTAGCTACCACATTTGCTTTACCTGGGTGATAGTCAATTGTACAGTCATAATCTTTGATCAACTCGAGCCATCTTCTCTGTCTCAAGTTCAGTTCCTTCTGATCAAAGATATACTTCAGACTCTTATGATCCATGAATATATGACAATGCTCACTAAATAGGTAACGTCTCCATAACTTTAGAGCTAACACAACTGCTGCTAACTCTAAATCATGTGTAGGGTAGTTACATTCATGCTTCTTTAACTGTCGAGAAGCATAAACTACTACCTTTCCCTCCTGCATCAGCACACATCCTAACCCTTATCGGGATGCATCACAATAGACCTCAAACTCTTTACTTGGTGTAGGTAGAGTTAATACTGGTGCTGACACTAACCTCTGTTTCAATACCTGAAAACTATGCTCGCATTCTGGCGACCACTCAAACTTCGCATCTTTTCTGGTCAGGTTTGTCAATGGAAGAGCTATCTTGAAAAGCCCTCCACGAATCTCCTATAATAACTTGCTAAATCCAAAAAACTGCGTACTTCGGTTACATTCAGGGGTCATTCCCAATTAACTATTCTTCTATCTTTTGGGATTCAACGCTAACCCCATCAACTGAAACTATATGCCCAAGGAATACGACTTGATTTAACCAAAAATCGCATTTACTAAATTTGGCATATAACTCCTTTTCCCTTAGAATTTGTAACACCATCCTTAGATGTTCTTTGTGTTTCTCCACACTACTAGAATATACTAGTATGTCGTCTATGAATACTATCACAAACTGATCCAGATAAGAATGAAATATCCTATTCATCAAGTCCATAAATACCGCAGGAGTATTTGTTATCCAAACGGCATTACTAGGAACTCAAAATTTCCATATCTAGTTAGGAATGTAGTCTTTGGAACATCTGTGCCTTTCACCTTCAACTGGTGATAGCCTGATCTCAAATCTATCTTAGAGAATAACGTGGCCCCCTTTAACTGATCGAAGAGATCATCTATACAAGGCAATGGGTACTTATTTTTAATGGGCACCTTATTCAACTGTCTATAGTCTATGCATAATCTAAGAGTACCGTCTTTCTTCTTAACAAACAAGACTGGCGCTCCCCAAGGCGACACACTGGGTCTAATGTACCTCTTATCTACAAGTTCTTGTAACTGAACTTTTAATTCTTTCAGCTCCGTTGGTGCCATCCTATATGGTGCTTGGGATATAGGTGCGGTACTAGGAATTAACTCAATAGTAAATTCCATTTCCCTATCAGGTGGTAAGCCTGGTAATTCTTCAGGGAACACATCTAAGAATTCTTGTACTACAGGTACATTCTCAGGTTTTAGTTTCTTATCTTGTGAAACTATTACAGAGGCTAAATAGGCTTCACATTCTTTACTCAACAGTTTTCTAGCTTTTACTGCTGATATTAAATTTCCTGGGAGTATTCTTTTATTTCCTACCAGAGTTATTTCTTTTTCATCTGGTTTCCTAAACACTATTTCTTTTCTAAAGTAATCCATAGTGGCATAATGTTTAGTTAGAAAATCCATACCTAAGATAACATCAAATTCTAGAAATTCTAATGGAATCAAGTTAACCCAAAAACTCTGATCTCCAAGAATTACTTCACCATTCTTGTAATACTTATGTACAACTAGAGTATCTCCTACATGCATAGAGATAAACAAATCCTCATTCATACTCTCAGGTATTTTATCTATATGTAATGCACACATGCTAGATATGAATGAGTGCGTAGCACCAGGATCAAATAATGCATAAGCGGATTGTTTACATAAAGTTATCGTACCAGTTACGACATCTGGAGCCTCTTCCGCTTCTTGGTATGTCATAGCATATACTCTACCCTGCTACTGCTACTGCTGTTGTGGTCGTCCAACTATCCCTTTCTACTTATCTATACCGGATCCCTCTCCCCTAGTCCCAGTCGTTCTAGGTTGGCTCACCGTCCGTGTCACTTTTCTTTGTTCATTCTGTGTTCTATGACTTAGCTGAGGACAATCTCTTTTGAAATGCCCCGTTTGTCCGCACTGGAAGCACACATTCCTATTTTTATAACATACTTCTGTATGAGGTCTACCACAGTTTACACACAGCGGTTTTCTCCCCGTACTAGCTACTGACTCCTTAGCACGACCCGATACTGATCCACCACTTGGTCTAGCTACAAGTCTTGACTTCTTTCGACTCAAACTTTGTTGGCTCATGCCTCCAAAGCTCCTCATACCCGACTGTCCCGAGAACGAGGGTCTAAATCTTTTACTTCTTATTTCTCCAGGCACCCTAAACTGTCCTTCATTTGGTTGGAGTGTACATCCTCCCTCACTACACTCTGCTCTACTCGGATAGCGGTCTCAACTAGCTAAGTGAAATTCACCCAATTAGATGTAGAGGTAACAGGTGTACGTATTTTTCTTCTTAGGCCATTCTCAAATCTTCTACACCTCTCTTTCTCTTCCGCGATGATCGGCAGGGCATACTGAGATAACTCAGTAAATCTTTGCTTATATTCAGCAACCGTCATCACTCTCTGAGTCAGCCTAAGGAATTCCTCCCTCTTTGCTTCTCTAAAAGAATTAGGGTAGTATTTATCCTCAAATACTTGTTTGAACTCAGACCAAGTCATAGTTTCTGAACTATCCCTTCTAGCCTCTACCACTTTCCACCATTTCTCAGCCCCTTTTTGCAGCAAAAATATCGCTAACTCGACTTTACGGTCCTCAGGGCACCTCATAACCTTAAAACATATTTCAATCAAATCCAACCAGATCTCAGCATTCACTAGATCCGTGGCTCCATCGAACGTTGTGACACTTAAAGCTTTCAGCCTCTCGACGTCGAATTTCTTTTCTGGATCGTTCTGAATCGATCTTACACTCGCTGTTAATCTTTGAGCGATTCTATCAAACACTCAATCTTCCATCTGGGGATCTACACCTACTTTTGGTGTACTAGACTCGTTTTCAGAAGTTGCCTCCTACTCTACTGAGTCTAACTCTTTTCCCCTTCAGATCTGGGTCTCGTCTGACCTCAGGATCTCCGCTGGTAGGGTCAATATTCCTCTCCTCAGTCTGCCTGCTCGACTTGCCTCTTCTCCTCAGCATTTTTGCCTAGTTATTAAGTACACATGTTAGGGACTTATCTATGGGACTTTAATCTAATACATGAACTCTCTCTTTCACCCAAAACTTTATGCTCTAATATTAAGCTAGCTCAAATCTTTTCCCAAGTTTACGTATACCTTTGCTCTGATACCAAGTTGGTATCAATTAACTCTTTAACCTTCCCAGAAACTTATAAGGGATACTGAGCTGGTATAAACTAATTCCTCAATTGTCCCAAAAACTTATGCTCTAATACCAAGTTGTCACACCCTGCCCCAGACCACACTCTTAGCTTAGAGAAGGGCGTGACTGTAGCTGTTATCAACACTTAGGCGGACACTTACACATAAGCCTATATTCTTATTTATGCGATGACAAAATGACACACATAAATAAGGCGGCCACATAATATCATAACCTACCTTTAGGGTGCATGCGATGTAGGTTGGGAAACAGAGCTTATCTCTAAGTCTCTATCTCTTACTTATACAGATCTAATCTTGCTCTCTCGAGTCTAGATTCTAACCTCGCTCTCTCAAGTCTTAGGTTCTTTCTTTAGACTCTCTCTCGAGTAGCTCTAAAGGGGTATTGGGCACAACATAAAACAAGATAATCGCATGCGATGAAGATCCTAGGACATGTTAGCTTAGTTCTTCTCAACCCATTTGGTAAATTTAGCTACTCATGCGTGCTTTCAAGAAAGTGAACAGATGTAGAATAAGAACTTCCATTGTATAAATATAGAGTTGAAATACAAAATAACAATGCAAGGAGAGAATAAAGAGCTTGGTAGTAATCTCATACTTCCTAAGGCTTTTACACTATCTTTTCTACTCTGTTTAAAAGATAGTCTTGCTCTCGCGAGAGTTGGCCCGCTCTCTGCTTTTCCACGCCTTCGGGTTCTCTCTTGAGTTGCCCTGAGCGATCTTCCGGCGTCTCTTCCCTTCTCTCGCTCCGCCTTAAAATAAAAGAAAAACTAAGAACAAGGTTATTCTATCTATGAGAAAATTCTCTAACTGTCCGAACTTGCTGAACTAGCTTTTCTAAAGGTTGCCTTCGGTATTTATAGAGCTCTGGAGTGAAAGGCTGATTCTCTCTTATGATTGCATAGATGGGATGACTTTAATTCTCTGACTGATGCGTCGAATATTTGTCACCGAAAAGCTGAGTGGACTTGTTATCGTTAGCGGCTTGTCAACTTAATTCGGATTCGACCGTCATCAGCTTTCTGTCCCATCATGATTAATTATGCTTTTCACCCAGATGCACCCACCAAGTTGCGTCGGCTCTATGCGAAAATCCTTCTTGAGTAGTTATTTGAGAACAGAAATCACCGCAAAGCCTTGCGGTAACGCTGCGCTCGACCATTGATTTCTTGTAATCGCACTTTTCGCCTTACGTCAACACATATTCTGAATAAAAATACACAAGTTAACTGTTTTTATGCGATGGACGCATGCGACCGTAATGTTATGAACTTAATACTTTTTGGATGCAATCTAACATATTTTATCAACGCAAACCTTCATTGTTTAATAACTTAGCATTGTAATAATGTGCCTTTCTGTCCGTTATAAAAAAGCAACAAGAAAAAGAAAAAAAGTTAGTATAAAATTTTATTCCTAGAAAGCAAATAAAGAAAAGTGAATAAAAGTTGTTTTATTCTTTACGCTTAGCTATTGCTCGACACGACCCATCTTTTATGCTTTTCAAGGTACATAAAAATTCTCATATTTCTCGGTCCTCTCTTGGATGAATAAAATATGTTAGATTGCGTCCAAAAGCATTAAGTTTATAATATTGCAGTCACTTGTGTTCATCGCATAGAAACAATTGATTTTTGTATTTTTATGCAGAATATGCGTTGACGCAAGGTGAAAAGAGCGATCACAAGAAATCAACGGATGAGCGCAACATTACTGTAAGGCTTTGCGGTGATTTATGTTTGCAAACATCTACTCAAGAAGGATTTCCGTATAGAGGCGGCACAACTTGGTGGGCGCATCTGGGTGAAAGGCATAATTAATCATGATGGGATAGAAACTAATGACGGTCGAATCCCAATTAAGTTGACAGCCGCTAACGATAACGAGTACATTCAGCTTTTCGGTGACAAATATTCGACACATCAGTCAGGGAATTAAAGCCATCCCATCTGTGAAATCATAAGAGAGAAGCCGCCCTTCACCACAAAGCTCTATAAATACCAAAGGCATCCTTCAGAAAAGGGGTTCAACAGTTCAGTGAGTTCGATTCTTTTTGTTCATAGTTTCGCTTTGCCTATAGTTCTCCTTTGTATTTTAAGGCGGAAGCGAGATTAGAAGGTCGTGTCAATAGATCATTTCGATGAGCTTGGGACAGCGCCGGAAGCTTCAAGATCAGAGAGAAGGCCAGCTTTTTCGGAAACAGGAATATCTTTTGAATCGAATAGAGATTGCCAGTATAAAAGCCTCGGTCAGCAAGGGATTGCTACTAGGTTCTCTACCTTTATCTTCCATTGCTATTTTGTATTCAAACTCATTTATAAAAATGGAATTTACTTCTCTATATCTGTTCACTCTCTGTTATTTATGCATGAGTAGCTAAATTTGTTGAAGAAGCACTTAGCTAGCTTAATTGGGGATATTCATTCCATGCGATCATCTTGTATTATGTAATCTTCATTCGTCCACTAGAGATACTAAGGAGAGTAGTCTAAGGATAGGATCTAGGCTTGAAAAATTCAGGTTAGAATCTAGGCTTGGGAGAGTCAGATTAGAATGCATAATCAAGAGATAGGAGCATAGGAATAAGCACTGTTTGCTTTTAACGCATCGTATGCATCCTAGAGATAGGATATGATTTTGTGCGGTCATCTTGCCTTTGTGCATCTTGCATCATTGCATAGGAAAAGAGTAGAGACTTAGGAATAAGCTCTATGGACACTTTTGCATTCAACACATGCGTCCTAGACTTAGAAGCACCGCATTTGCATTGGAAAATGCCTTGTTGTGCATGGGTGTAGCATGATCGCATAGTCTGATGCATTCCCAAGTAACGCTAGCTAAAGACCTTCTTAACCCATTCATCTGCATACTCAATGCATCTATCACACAATCAACTTTTCTCAAATCCGCCGCATTTATTTATTTCATTACCGCAACAAAAAAACCAACAACTATTTGAGTTACCCGTTATCGCAAGGTTTTCCTAAAAATTACCACTACAACCAGTTTTCCCAAGTCCCTGAGTTCGACCCTGAACTTACCAGGAAACTCAGTGGGGTTTACACTTGGATTCCACTGAGAAAACATGAGTGCTCAATGCATTTTCATCATCACATTTCATCCATAATTTCACATCATAAAATAATGCATCAAGTTTTTGGCGCTGTTGCCAGGGACTTCGCAAAATAGTGTGCTAACGGTAATTTTTCTGATTTCTTTGTAGACTCTCAATCTCTAGTGAATTATGACCTGAAGATTGAGAGGACATTCAGACGAAGATTAAGAGACCGCCAACAACAATAGTCAGATAAAGAAGATATGCCGGAGCAGCTTGGAAACGGAGCACTGATAACTTGTAAAAATACAAGTTATTTATGCCACCTTATCTAGATATTGCGGCCAAAAGTGAGTGAATATGCGCCGAATGTATGAAAATTAGCTTAGAATTATAATAATTATAAATGATTGCAATTGCACCCACTAACACCATAAAGATGGAAGACAAGCCAAATTTTACTCTGTTTGCAGGAAACCAAGTCACCGCTTGCGCTCAAGGCTCACGAGAAGCTGATCAACGCATCTTTGTCACATTACGCTTGTCAATCAAAAATGAAGAGACGATTATTGCAATGACGACGCAATGCGACAGTCGATCCAGAGCTGACTTTCAACCGCATGTGGTAATAAAAATAACACCGTATGCGAACTCATGATCGAAAGATGCAGCTGAGCAACAGAAAAGCGGAGGATTGAGACACGTGTACAACTAACGGTTGTGCAGAATTGGGTTTGATTGCATAACAGAAGGAATAATATCCCTCCATCTTCGGAATTATCATAACCATCAGTGGGGACCACAAGGCCAGAGTCAAAGACCTGCACCTATAAATACCTCATAGATTTCAGAGAAAACGTATGCTACTTGATATGGGGCTAAGTGCTGCTAAACTATTGAGAGAAAAGGCTGAGCTGAGTGCTTAAGTGAAGAAATCTGGGAAGAAGACGAGATAAGGCTGAAAGGTGAATCTCAGATCTAACCTGCCGAATAGGGAAGCTCTGTGCATAGATCTCTGCTACCGGTGGAGCAAGCCTGAGAGGGAAGCTCTTCCTACCATCAAATCCATCCTATCCGGCAAGCAGATCTCCATCGAATCAGTGCCAAGACATTAGCACCTATTTGTATCTGTTCTATTTCTTTCTTCGTTGTATTTCACTTTCTCTTTATCTCTTAATTCACACACCATGTATCAAATGCTTAATAGACATATTAAATGTTTCGATAGCTTTCATATACCATTCTCTGTCTATTTCTGTTCCTCCATTAATCACTTTCTCCATGATGTCTTTTTTTTATCCCCTGATAGTTAATATGAAGCAAACAAGTACTTAATCTATGTTAAGGTATAAAATTCGTTTAGTATCAAACGCTTAATAGACATATTAAATGTTTCGATAGCTTTCATATACCATTCTCTGTCTATTTCCGTTCCTCCATTAATCACTTTCTCCATGATGTCTTTTTTTTATCCCCTGATAGTTAATATGAAGTAAACAAGTACTTAATATGTGTTAAGGTATAAAATGCGTTTAGCTAAGGCATGCTAGACGACATCTTCACCTGTGAGAGCAGAAGTGAAGATGCCATTCTGATCTATCGAGAGAGGGTTAGAAGAATGCGTTAACTAAAGTGAGTAGTACTTCCAAACATGGAAGCAACCTTGCGTTCATTACGTTATTCTCTGTTTCACCACAGATATGTGGGAGCGCGGCCGATCACTGGAAGGTGTACGCCAAGAGAAGAGCGGAACAGTATTTCTAGCTTCAACACAATTGGGAACTTGCGCTGTTTATATTATTTATTGTTCTCTTTCTATTCTATTCATAAGACTTGTCGCCGCATTCCACGTTCTTTGCATAACCTTCGCAACCAGCCTTGACCCCAACATCTTGTATCAAGAGCCTGTATCTTGTATCATCTAGCTTAGGTTTACTGTATTTCATTTTATTATCGCATTTTTACTGCTTTACTTTACTTGACTGCAATTTTAATACTTGTACAAACACACCTTTAAAGATTGAAAAACCTGGTCGCATATATCATGAATATATCACAATAACCTAAAACAGTCCCTATGTTTTACCTCGGATCACACCGAGAAACTTACGGTGGAATTATACTTGGTTCCATCGTAAGGAAACTTGTGACAATGCATGGCATACTACGTGAACATCCATAATTAACGCATATTTACAGTAGTATCGCATCATTTCGAGCATAGAACGTCATCAATCATATCTATCAGCATTTTCATTGACAAGCACCAAACGAAAATAACGTCATGGCGAATCCAATCCTCCTGGAAAACGATCGTAATAGGCTCATTAGGGACTATGCATCGCAAAACCTCTATGATTTCTCTCCAGGAATCATGAAGCCTGCCCTTGATGGAAGCTGAATCGAAATGAAGCCGGTGATGCTACAGATGATCCAGACTGCAGGAAAATTCGGATACGCCCACCTCTATAGCTTTATAGAAATCTGCAATACTTTTGTGTTCCCAAACATCTCTGCCGAAGAAGTTTGACTAACTCTGTTTTCATTTTCTCTGTGTGATCAGGGAAGAAAATGGGTGTATTCCCTCGAGTCGGGAGAGATCACTTCATGGGAACAGGTCGTAGAGAAATTTATGAAGAAATACTTTCCACCGACTGAGAATGCTAGACGAAAGAAACTAATCACCAATTTTGAACAAGACATGGACGAATCGCTCAGCGATGCCTGGTGATAATGGGCAGAAATGCACGTTATCATAGTGTTAAGTTCTTAAAATATGGTGGATTTTGTTGATGAAATATGTTAATTTGCGTCCATTAAGCATCAATTTCATAATATTGCGATCGCATGCGTTCAACGCATTAAAACAGTTCATTTTTGTATTTTTGTGTAGAATATGCGTTGACGCAATGCAAGAATTGCGATCATAGGAAATCACTGGTCGAACGCAACTTCACCGCAAGGCTTTGTGATGATTGTGTTCGTAAACATTCGTTCGAGAAGGATCGCCGCAACTTGGTCAGCGCAACATGGTGGGCGCATCTGGGTGAAAGGCTAATTAAGCGCGAAGGGACATAAAGCTGATGACAATCGAATCCGAATTAAGTTGATAGCCGATAACGATCACAAAGTATAATAAGCTTTTCGGTGACAATTATTTGGTGCATTAGTCAGGAATTAAAGTCGTCCCATCTGTACAACCATGAGAGAGAAGCCGCCTTTCACCATCAACGCTCTATAAATACCAGGGGCATTCTTCAAAAAAGGGGTTGACGAGTTGACGAGTTGATCAGTTCACCATTCTTTAGTTCATATGTCTTTGTTTTTAGTTTTCTTTCATTTTAAGGCGGAAGCGAGGAAGGAGGTTGTGCCGGCAGATCGTTCCGGTAAGCTTGGAAGAGCGCCGAAAGATTCAAGGGCAGAGAGAGGACCGACGCCTGCGGAAGCAGGAATATCTTTAGAACCGAATAGAGATTTCAGTGTAAAAGCTTCGGTCAGCAAGGAATTTCTACCAGGCTCTCTACCTTTAACTTCCATTGTCATTTTGTACTCAAACTCATTTATAAAAATGGAATTTCCTTCTCTATATCTGTTCGCTCTCTGTTATTTACGCATGAGTAACTAAATCAGTTGAGTGGGTTGAGAAGCATTTAGCTAGCACAACTAGGGAATCTTCATTCTTTGCGATTATCTTGTATTATGTATACTTCATTCGTCCATTAGAGATACTCGAGAGGGTATTCTAAGGACAGGATCTAGACTTGGGAAGGTCAGGTTAGAATCTAGGCTCGGGAGAGTCAGATTAGAACACATAATATAAGAGATAGGAGCTTAGAATGAGCACTATTTGTTATTAACGCATCGCATGCATCCTAGAGATAGGATATGATTGTATGCGGTCACCTTACTTTCATGCATTTTGCATCATTGCATAGGACAAGAGTAGAGACTTAGGAATAAGCTCTATGGACACTTTTGCATTCAACACATGTGTCCTAGACTTAGGAGGATCGCATTTGCATTGGAAAATGACTTGCTGTGTATGGTTGTAACATGATCGCATAGTCTAACACATTACCAAGTAACGCTAGCTAAAGACCTTCTCAACCCATTCATCGCATACTCATTACATCTATCACACAGCTGCCTTTACTCAAATCCGCCGCATTTGTTTATTTTCTCATTAACGCAATCAACAACAAACCAACAATTTATTTACTCGGTTATCGCAAGGTTTTCATAAAAATTACCAACGCAATCTATTTTCACAAGTCCCTGTGTTCGACCCTGGACTTACCAGGAAACTCAAAGGAGTTTACACTTGGATTCCGCTGGGGAAACTTGAGAGTACAACGCAATTTCATCAATGCATATCATCCACATTTCCACTTCATAAAATCAAGCATCACCTGGGCGAGGTTTAAGAGGTTGGTTCGGGACTGTCCATACAACGGATTGCCAGACTGCCTTCAGATGGAAATCTTTTATCATGGTTTAAATCCCGCTTCGCAGACTGCTGCCAATGCGGCAGCTGCTGGTGGTCTGCTTGACAAAACGTATGTTGAGGCTAAGAACATCTTGCATCGCATCTCTAAAAACCATGAGGATTGGAGAGAGAGTGATCAGAGACTGAGAATTAAGGATAATGATGCAAGTAATGGTGTTGTTACTTCACTATAGAATCAGATGACTGCAATGATGAACTTAATTCAGGGAAATGCTATCAACAATCCAACACCGCAAAATGGGCAAGTCAATGCAATTAATCAAAACACCGCAAGGTGTGCGACTTGTGGTGATGGACAAGCAATGGAAGAATGCCCACAAAATCCACAGTCTATTTACTTTGTGAAAAATAATCCATTTTCTAATACCTACAACCCGGGTGGAGAAACCACCCCAATTTTGCATGGTATAATCAACAGCATAATTTCCAATTTGTGGCACAGAAAGAAGGGCCACCTGGATTCTTCCCACAAAATAATGATTAGACAAGCAATCAAGCCAGTTGCTCGCAACTGCCGTAATCCTCTCCTTGAAAAGCCTATTGAAGCAGTATATAGAGAAAAGCGAAACTGTGCTTCAAAGTCAGGCTATGTCCACCCGCAATCTAGAATTACAGATGGGCTAGATTGCAAGTAAGCTAAAGAACATACTGCAAGGGGCTCTATCGAGTTCAACAGAACTCCCACGCAACCCAGGGGGGATCAGGTAAAGAGCAATGTCAAGCTGTGACATTGCAGAGTGGAAAAACTGTGGAGGGAGAAAAGAAGGAGCTTAGTCGCACTGCTCCCATTGTGTTGGAACCTGAAATTGCGGTGACTCAAGATAAAGAAGAAGGAGAAAAAGAAGCAATAGAGCTAGAAGTTGCATCCACCTCAAAGCCAATAGAGAAAGGAACTGTGAGAGTGCAGTTACCACCTTTCCCGCAGAGACTCAGAAAGAAAAAGAATGAAGAGGTACAGTACCAACATTTTTTGTCTATGTTAAAACAATTACATATTAATATTCCATTCAGTGAAGCGATTGAGAAGATGCCTGCATACACGAAGTTTCTGAAGGAAATGGTAACCAAGAAGAGGGGTACTGGTAAGTTTGCCATGGTGGCTTTACAGAGTTCGAACTCAATAATTACATCGAAGATGAGCGATCTTGGGAGCTTTACTATACGTTGCTCCATAGGAGGACTGTACATCTGGCAGGCATTGTGTGACCTTAGAGCCAGCATCAACTTGATGCCTCTGTCGATCTTTAAGCAGCTAAATGTGGGGCAACTTGTGCCCACGATCGTGGCTCTCCAACTTGCAGATAGAGCTTTGGTGCATCTAGAGGGGAAGGTGAAGGACGTGCTGATCACCATTGACAAATTTATCCTACCAGCCGACTTCATCATCTTAGATTACGAAGTTGATAAAGATATGCCCATCATCATGGGGCGACTATTTTTATCAACAGGTTGTGCCCAAATTGATATGCATAAAGGGGAGATCACTTTGAGCATAAATGAACAGAAGCTCAAGTTCAACATCATCCATGCCATGAAGTTTCCTGACGAAGAAGACCTGCATGACTCAGATGACGACCAAAATTTGACTGAAAAAGAAAATCTTGAGGAAGAGAATGAAGAAGAAGATGCATGCGCATCCATTGCTACCTGTAATGCGATCATAAAAAAAAAACAAACAAGGAAAGATCATTTCCCTCTACAGTTCATTGATCAACTTGAACTTGAGCCACGAAGTTGAGCCACAAACTTGACTAACTTGTAATGCGATCCAAGAAGAAGAGCCAACAAAAAAAGAAGAAAGAAAAACAATGCAACCGTCCTTAGTAGAACCACCAACAATGGAATTAAAGACCCTGTCGAACCACCTAAAGTAAGCATTTTGGGTAGAATGAGAAGCTGCCAGTAATTATTTCCTCCGAACTTAACGAAGACCAGAAGAATGCATTGATGAGCATTCTGAGCAAACATGTGCGAGCAATTGGCTGGACGCTCGCCGACATTTAAAGAATTAGCCCAACCTAATGTATGCATCGAATTCGTTCCGAAGAAGACCACAAAGCAACGATCGAACATCAGCGCAGGCTCAACCCTGCGATGAAAGAGGTCGTTAAAAAGGAGATCATCAAGTGGTTAGATGCGACATTATTTATCCGATAGTAGATAGCACGTGGGTCAGCTTCGTGCAGTGTGTGCCAAAAAAGGGTGGCATGACGGTAGTCCCGAACGAAAATAATAAGCTGAGATCGCAAAGAACCATCACCGGGTGGCGTATTTGCTTGGACTATTGCAGGCTGAATGCGGCAACAAAGAAAGATCATTTCCCTCTACAATTCATTGATCAAATGCTAGATCGTCTAGCCGGAAATGACTTCTACTGCTTTCTGGATGGCTATGCCGGGTATAACCAGATTATGATTGCTCCAGAAGATTAGGACAAGACCACATTCACCTGCCCATATGGGACTTTTGCTTTTCGCCGCATGTCGTTCGGCCTCTACAATGCGTCGAGCACGTTCTAGAGGTGCATGATGGCCATCTTTTCAGACTATCTTGAGGACTCTGTTGAAATTTCATGGACGACTTCTTTGTCTATGGGCACAAATACGAAGTTTGTATTGCCAACCTAGAGAAGATACTGAAAAGATGCGAGGAGACGAATCTCGTGCTTAACTAGAAAAAATTCCATTTTATGGTGAAGGAGGGCATTGTGCTGGGGCATAAGGTATCGCGGGACGGGTTGGAGGTGGATAAAGCAAAAATAGAAGCAATTGAAAAACTCCCACCTCCAACAGATGTAAAGGCTTTAAGGTGTTTCTTGGGGCATGTCGGATTCTACAGACGTTTTGTCAAGGATTTCTCAAGAATAGCATGATCGCTGAGCGTGTTGTTGGAAGCTGATAGGAAATTTGACTTTGATGATAATTGTCGCAACGCATTCATGATTTTAAGAACGTATTGAAATAATGTGCGATGCAAGCGGGTATGTGAGGGAGTTAACTATGAGGAAACTTTCTCACCTATTGTCATGCTGAAGTCTATCAAGATTCTCCTGTCCATAGCCACATTTTATGATTATGAAATATGGAAAATGGACGTCAAGACTGCTTTTTTGAATGGTAATCTTGAGGAGACCATCTATATGACTCAACCAGAGGGGTTCGTAGTTCCAGATCAAGAGCAAAGCGTTTGCAAGCTTAATAGGTCCATTTATGGGCTGAAAAATAAGCATCTCGATCTTGGAACATCAGATTTGACACTGCTGTCAAGTCGTTTGGCTTTGACCAGAATGTTGATGAGCCTTGTGTTTACAAGAAGATCATCAATAGCTCAGTAGCTTTCCTGGTACTGTAGGTTGATAACGAGCAGAAATGCATGTTATTACAGTGCTAGGTTCTTAAACAATGCTGGCTTGCATTGATAAAATATGTTAGATTGCATCCAAAATCATTAAGTTTATAATATTGTAGTCGCATGCATTCATCGCATAGAAACAGTTAATTTTTGTATTTTTATGCAGAATATGCATTGATGCAAGGTGAAAAGAACGATAAAAAAATTCAACGGACGAGTGCAGCATTACCGCAAGGCTTTGCGGTGATTTGTGTTCGCAAACATCTGTTCAAGAAGGATTGTCGCATAGAGCCGGGTCAACTTAGTGGGCGCATCTGGGTGAAAGGCATAATTAATCACGATAGGACAAAAAGCTGATGACGGTTGAATCTGAATGAAGTTGACAACCACTAACGATAACGAGTACATTTAGCTTTTCGGTGACAAATATTCGGTGCATCAGCCAGGGAATTAAAGCCATCCCATCTGTGCAATCATAAGAGAGAAGCTGCCCTTCACCCCAAAGCTCTATAAATACCAAAGGCAACCTTCAGAAAAGGGGTTCAGCAGTTCAACGAGTTCGATTTTTTTTGTTCATAGTTTAGCTTTGCCCATAGTTCTACTTTGTGTTTTAAGGTCGAAGCGAGAGAAGGAGGTTGTGCCGATAGATCGTTCCAGTGAGCTTGGGAGAGCGCCAGAAGCTTCAAGATCAGAGAGAGGGCCAGCTTCTGCGGAAGCAGGAATATCTTTTGAATCGAATAGAGATTGCCAGTGTAAAAGCCTCGGTCAGCAAGGGATTGCTACCAGGCTCTCTACCTTTATCTTCCATTGCTAATTTGTATTCAAACTCATTTATAAAAATGGAATTTACTTCTCTATATCTGTTCACTCTCTGTTATTTATGCATGAGTAGCTAAATCTGTTGAATGGGTTGAGAAGCACTTAGCTAGCTTAACTGAGGATATTCATTCTATGCGATCATCTTGTATTATGTAAGCTTCATTCGTCCATTAGAGATACTCGGAAGGGTAGTCTAAGGACATGATCTAGGCTTGGAAAAGTCAGGTTAGAATCTAGGCTCGGGAGAGTCAGATTAGAACGCATAATCAAGAGATAGGAGTTTAGGAATAAGCATTGTTTGCTATTAACGCATCGCATGCATCCTAGAGATTGGATATGATTGTGTGCAGTCACCTTGCCTATATTCATCTTGCATCATCGCATACGAAAAGAGTAGAGACTTAGGAATAAGCTCTATGGACACTTTTGCATTCAACACATGCATCCTAGACTTAGGAGCACCACATTTGCATTGGAAAATGACTTGTTGTGCATGGGTGTAGCATGATCACATAGTCTGATGCATTCCTAAGTAATGCTAGCTAAAGACCTTCTCAACCCGTTCATCCGCATACTCAGTGCATCTATCACGCAATCAAAATTTTCTCAAATCCACCGCATTTATTTATTTCATTACCGCAACAAACAAAACCATCAACTATTTGAGTTACCGGTTACCGCAAGGTTTTCCCAAAAATTACCACCGCAACCGGTTTTCCCAAGTCCCTAAGTTTGACCCTGGACTTACCAGGAAACTCAGTGGGGTTTACATTTGGATTCCACTGAGAAACTTGAATGCTCAACACATTTTCATCATTGCATTTCATCCATAATTCCACATCATAAAATAACACATCATAGGTCCATTCATGCTTGTATATGGAGCTAAGAACCCGATCCTTACGGGATACAACATTGCTGATCCCTTTACGATGGCCCTCACAGTTAATGACGAGGGTCACCTAGAGAGTCTAGGTCTGCGGGACATGCGGCATCTTGTCTAGGGCAAGTGGGAGATGATAATGGGGTATGCCCTAATTTATTGTATATTGTACATTTTTATATTGTATTGTACATTAGTCTCTCGAGTCATTAGGACAAGTGGGAGATTGTTGGGATTGGTGTCCTAATTCTCCCGGAGTCTCGTTGTTTTGTAAAGATACACATTGTTCAATGAATAAAATAAGTGTTATTTAATTCTGGCATTTACTCATATCCAATAAACAAAGCTCTTTAGTTATCCTATGTGAACTTAAGCATATATATGTGATATACAAGTGGATCATGCCTTAAATGATAACCTAAATCGGTCTGTAGTATAAGGATTAAGGTGGGATACTTGATCTTGATGACACTACGGATACGGCCCACTTTGTAGAGGTTTGCAAGTGTTGTAAACTACTACAGATGGTAGATCCTGACCATTCGTGTAGAGATGTGGAGCAGAGGTGTCTTATACAAAGAGTTTATATAAGACCTTGACCACAAGATGACTAGACTCTGTATATAACGCCGTTGATACTAGAGACTTATATCTCCCCTAAACGACCATAGGTGACACGACCTTAATCTCGAGTGTTTTGGGAACTCTTGCCTTTGAGGGCAGTCCTTTGATTAGTATGGGTGAGAGTGGCCAGATTTCCAACTCAACATGCCTACTTTTCTGGTGACTTGTCTAATCTGGGAGCTGGGAACTCAATCCACAAGATGGAATTCACTTCTTTCCCAAAGCAGGGATAAGTAGAGAGATTACTCCCTTAAGGGCTGATTCTGGGGCTTGAACATAGTAGCCACAGCTTCTCTTTGGAAGAGAAAACTCAGTCATAATGGGACTATAACTTATGTTCATTAGAGGCATCAGTGGTACTTAAAGAGACAGATGTAACTACAGGGGCATAACGGTTATTGGCTCAGCTGTACTTACGAGCGATCTGTGAAGGGTTGTCGCACTGCTGATTGGTTAAGATGGACACATAATATATCTGTAGTAAGGAGAGTTCAGCTATCGGAGTAGAGTGTCTGGCAGTTAACGGATGGTGGATCCCGTGACTAAAGAGTTTAGTCAGTTATTCATGTATCGTTGGAGCTTCGGAGCTACAGATCCATGAGGTCCCCTTGGTAGCTTGGATTATGTTGAGGATCAGTTCATGGTGTTGATTTGAAATGTTCAAATTGACAAGAGATATTTTTATTATATATGATATAATTGGTGTGATGTATAAGATACATCTAATGGAGGATTGATGTAAATGAGATTTACGTTAAGTACCATGGAATAGAAAAAGAACTATGGTTTATATATTTCATGAGATGAAATATTAAAACTATAGGTTATAAATATAGTATGATAAGCTGATTATCATTTATGTTTATAATAATATTAATTATTAGATAATTAATTCTTTTTCTTTTAAATAACCAAAGTAGTGGGTAGTTATTGGATCATGGTAACCGTGAGTTTAAAAGGAAAATTGGTTTTCCTATTTGAAAAAGAAGTTTTACAAAAGATTTGAAAAGGATTTTGAGTTTTTCTCTCTCACGCAAAGAAACTCACGGGTCGTCAAGTAAATACGGATTTACTAAACGACGGCTAGGCAAGCTAAACGATCGTGTAGGTGCGAGCTAAATGATTATGCAGTATTTACTAAACGATCGCATAGTTTTCCTAGGCGATTGCTGGCCCAAGATGAACAATCGTGTAGTGTCTGTAGGCGACAGACTGAGCTAAACGATAGACTAAACGATCGCATAGCTTTTGCTAGATGATCGCATAGCTTTATCTAAATGATTGGGCATTGACCTATATGATAGGTCTCCACCATCTCCCACTTGCCCAGTCGTGTACGTGATCGTTGTTTCCTCCATTTGTCTGCCTCATACCAAGTTCGAACAGAGCCCACCCTCTGGATTCTCACATTGAGAATACCAAGGTCGCCTTGTTGGTGGTGTCAGACTCAACTCGACACCGTCGAGGTTTTCTAGGAGGCCATTCGTGGTGCTGTGGAGGCCGTTTGTATTGCTGAGGACAAGCGCAGTGTTCGTTCGTGTTGCGGAGGAGTTTGTGACCGAGGAGATCGTTGAAGACGAGCACGAAGTGTTCGTGCTGTGATGCGGTCGTGTAGATCGAGTGTTCGTGATCGCTGTTGTTCGAGCGGTCGCACAACGGAGCGTGGAGACGCTTCTGCCTATGTGCGTAGAGTTTTAATCTCCATTCCTTTGTATTTTACATGCTGTAATTTTTGTATGAATCATATAACCGTTTGTTTGAAGTCGATTTTAAATGATTTGTTGATTCATGATTGTAATTTAAAACAGTCTTGTTCCGTTGCTCATGGAAATCACGTTTCCGATTTCCTTCACCAACCCCATACTAAATCTTGTCAGAACAATGAAAATCGATTTCTTTAAGACTATAAGCACCTTCTCAAGAAAAAAGAATATTGATTTATGAAAAGTGGGGTGGCCAGCGAATTACCTTTTTTGAGCTATTGAATATTGTTAGATGAAAATCAATCTTTTTAAGATTGACAATCTTTTTCAAGAAAGATGAAAACCGATTTATGAGAAGTGGTGTGACTAGCAAATGGTTCTATTTAAAATTTTCTCTAGAAAGATAAAAATCGATTTCTTAGAGATTATGCACTCCTTCTTAAGAAACATGAATGTCTATTTCTAATAGGTGGTGTGTCCAGTAGGTGGTCTTCTTTGGAGCTTAAGATTTTATTCTAGCAAGATGATAATCAATCTCCGAGAGATGATATGACTTTAATATACTTATCCTTGATTTTAAATATGGGTGTCCAACCCCAATTTCTACCAAATAATTTTACTCAAAAAATTGTCTGGGTCCCAACTGGGTTTCCCACGACAATTGCCTTTGTGTATAATTTAGTCTCCTTTTGAGGGTGAAAGGTTGATTTCATAAAATTTTACATCCAAATAACTTATATTTTGCGGTTTTGTACATATCCATAGAACTTTGCAAAAATTGTAGTTGTTCAATCCCTTGTAGCTTCTTTCACCTTAATTTCCACAATTCAATATTTGCAAAATTGTAATTAAAGACGGTGTTGAGACTTTAATGGGGCCTTTGATAATGGGGCGTTTAATGGAGTTTCTTCAAAATGCAGAGGTTGGTGTAAATGTAGAGGCACCATGGGACCATGTAAATAGGTTGTCAAAAAGTTAAAATATTCATGGTTGCACTCCACCATTTGTCTTTGGTTCAGGTGGATTGTGAAGATATTGCGTTGAATATTGATTAGCACCTGCCACGTCATCGCAATACTGCATTGCACCTCTGTGTGGCTCTCTTGTAACTCCATTATTCTTTAGTAGAAGAATTTTTGTTGATGAGAGAGAAGAGAACGCATCTCTGCTAGGTCAGCAGCAAGGGTTGCGGTGGAGGGGTGTGCCTGCTATGTTTAACCAGCAGCGGTTTGAGGTTGAGCAGAAGTGCCTTCACTCAAACTGTGTGGGTCGTCAACATGCAGCGATGGAGGAGAAAAATGCGGTGGAGATGGATGGGAGGAAGATGCTATTGGGAATGTGTTGGGTGAATCGGGAGCAAGGAGGAGATTTGTAACTTGTTCCAGGAGTGGGGAAAGGGGTTCCGCTGGTGAGCTTGGAGGGAGAATAACTAAAGGTAAGGGGTCCAAGGGTATTTGGTCTTGTGTTGATTGCTCTTGGACTTTTTCCTTGCCTTTGTCATCTTTGCACTGCTTCTTTGGCCTTGGCTGCTGGAGCGCATTTAAATCGATAAGGGGCCGTTTAAGTGGAGGCTCGGGGTAATGAGAAGAGTCCTTGAGAAGCATTCTAAAGATCTTTGTGTTGATGAGACCATGGACTTCCAGCATTGGCTCTTCTTCAATATCTACACCCACAGAGAGGCATGAGCTCGAAACCGTCCAAGGAAAGAAAAATTGGCCTCTCACACGCCCCACAAAACCTCGAATTTTCTTTGCAATCAGTTGGTCCACATCGATCGGAATACTACGCGCTATGCAATACTCGATCCCTTGAAATTGTTTTGTCATGCGATGTAGGGATGAGTCGCCTTTTCACCAAGTAAACCCAAAGACACGCTTTCGAAAGTAGTTTATTGGACGCAAGGGTTTTAATGCCTTTCAAAGGTACCGACACTGAGTGCATGATTGTGTTAATATTCTCAGCGCATCCTCCATTTGCTCTTCTTGGGGATCATCAATAATTTTGTTACCCGATGCATCCGTGATGTCCTTCATCCTATATAACTCGTTGATGTCCCTTGCGTAAATGGCACTGTACACCTATTCATGATCATCGCATCTTTAGTACCATGAAGTAATCCATTGTAAAAAGCTCTCACTACTGTTGGAATTATGATGGATGGGCACTGGCAGAATGTCTCCCACCCATGCTCCAGCACAACACTTGTAATTAAATCTAGTAGTGGCGTTGACGCAGGAAAGAACCCCATTTCCATCATCATGTCATCATTTTCCTTCTTCTTTGATGGGCGCCCTTTGGTAAACATAGGCTCACTGCTTTCAACTTTCGCTTTGCCCTTATCTTGTGCCAACACAAGGCGGGACCTTTGTCTTTGTTTACCTTCCTATTCCTCGCGCTGATCTTTTTCTTCCCTTTTCCACTCGCAACTTCTTTTCTTTTAGTCTCTCTAATGCGCTACACGTTTGCTTTGCGCCATTTCTCCTTCTCTTCCTTCTTCTTCTTTTCTTCCTCTTCTTCTTCTCTCATTTCTCTTTCAAATTGCTCCGAGGCCAGCAATATGCGTTGTTTATCCTCGAGCCCTTTTCTCTCTTCTTCTGCTAAAATTGCGTTGTTACCTTGTACTTCCTCATCTTGGAGTTTTCTTTTCAAATTTCCTGTTGCGATGATTTGTTGCGCTCGTAACATCTTTTCTTGTTTTTCCTCTTCTTCTTTTCTTCTCCTTTCCTTCTCTTCTGCTAGACTTTGACAAAATTGTGGGTCGCTTGTTGACCCTTGTGGCGCATTCTCCTTGTGACGCTGCATTAGAGGGGTAATGTCTGGATCCTCTCGGTCTTCAGTCGCAACCGTCCTAATATGCGTTGATGCTTCTTGAGGTTGCGCTGATTCTTTTTTTTGCGTTGACATCCCCTCTTCCACCCTTGCGGTGGTGGATTCTCCGTCGACATCCGAGCTTTCCACCCTCTTCCTCTTTTCTTCTTTCTTTAGGCGGTTTTCTTCTCGCTTGCGCTCCTTCTTCTCACTCGGTTCTTTTCTTTCTTCTTCTTCTTTGGCTAGGCCTTTTCATCTCCTTCTACCCGCTTGCCTTTGCTTTTTCTTTTTTTTTCTTCCCTTCAACCGTCTCAGGCTGCTTCTTCGCTTCCACCTCATCCAAAGCGACCTTGATGGGTCCCTCATAGGATTCTGTTTAAACAGTTTCCTTAGGATCCGCAACGGCCAAGGCGCTTCTCCGCAAAGCTTCTACCATTTCCTCCTCCGAAGGCAAGGGCTGATTAACAACTCTAGCTTTGGATAGCCCTCCCTTCTTCTCCAGTTGCTCAGGATGCTCCCAAACACTTCTTTGTCATCTCTTCTTTTCTTCTCACTTTCCAATGACAGAGCTGGGAATGTGGCTCTTCGTGCTCGGCCCCTCTCAGATTTGGAGTGGTTTGGCTACAAAAGGTTTTCGCCGATTCTTTGGATAGGCTTTGGCTGGGCAGCGAGGTGGTGGCTTGCTGCAAGAATGTCGCCTTCCTTGCAATGACTTGGGCTGGGGAAGGTGATGAAGGTAGGGAAGATGAATGTGAGGACTGTTCGGCCATGGTTCCGGTGAGTGATAGATTTGGAAAAAATTCTTTGGGATTTAGGAAGAAATTTCAAAGGTTGGGTATGCAGAGGATTTTCCTAGGGTTTCTTTTTCGCAAAAGATTCAAATAGACTTCCTCAGACGAAGGAGGAGGGAATTTTAGGCCCAACGCAAATTCTGCGTGGCAGGCTTTGAGGTACTCAAAAAGCCTATCCGCCGCGCTCCTCACATTATGAAATAGCAGAAAAGGACGTCCCTTCGTTTGCTAAATCATCATTTCCTTGGAAGCCTAAACGATTGGACTACTCTCTTCGAAAAAAAAAATTATCTTTTGTGTCTTATTCGGACGGGCGCAAGGTTAAAGATTAATGCAATGCATTCGTTACTGCAAATGCATATTTGCAGAGGACGGGCAACAACGCATGCATTAGCGTAACACACCCCTCAACTCAGCGCATTTCTGGAGGATGAGCGCATGGTATTTCTACTGGTGCAAACTACCTAAACATAGTGCGTTTTCGCTAAGGACGAGCGTAGAATACATATGCGTGCAACACACCCCTCAGCGCAATGTATTTGTGTAAGATGGATGCAAAGTGTATCTTATCAACGCAAGATGCACCTGTCATTGCAATGCATACCGAATGTTTATTAAAGTTTATTATTTATTATTTTATTTTATTTTTATTATTTTTAAAAAAAAATTCATCAACAACGCAAGTCGATAAGACTTTGCGGTGTTCATTTTCATTCACAGAAATTTTAAGAACAACGCAACTAATGCAGAAAAGTAAGTAAATTGAACAAGGCAGGGAAGTAACGCAATTGAATTAAATAGAAAGTAAATTCATAAAGCAGTAAAGGCTAATTTTAATAAGCAGTAAATAACACAATGTAGAAAGCAGTAAAGGAAAGCTGTAAAGAAAGCGATTAAACATAGATTTTAGAGATGCAGATTGAAAGACAAATTTCTCATGATTATCGCAATCCACACCCCTGTAGACGGTCAAACTTGCATGCACAATGTCATCAAGGACATTGTTCCTTCCCATGAGATCCCGGGGCTTCTGAGTTACTTCATAGCGTTCCCGGTGTTTTATTGCGAAGTTCGGCTGCCAATTGCCCGACTTGGATCTCCAAGTTCCTTATTGAAGACGCCTGCGACTACATGACTGCGTCATTTTTCTCAATATATTGTTTCAGCAGGGACTCCAATGATGACAAATTCACAGAGGTGTTCGATGAGGACGGTTGGTTATGCAGTTGCCTTTGATGACTCTGATTCTGATTCTGGTGAAAAGATGGAGGATTTCCTCGATTCCCTGAATTACTGTTCTGATGGTTACTTTGGCCTCTTTGGTTGTGATTCCCTCCCCAACTGAAGTTAGGGTGATTCCGCCAATCTGGATTGTAAGTGTTGCTGTAAGGGTTGTTTTGGATAGAAAACACTAGTTGCAGGTTCAATGGGCACATCTCTGTAGCATGGCCCCCTCCGTATTGGACTCAACTTATTGCGGCCATTTGCACCGGCGCATTGGGTTGCGCTGAACTTTGAGAGAGGGCACCTTGATTAATTGCCATCGTTTGAAGGAGAGAGGTCACCGTGGCCATTTGTGTGGCTAAAGTTGTCATTGTATCTGCTGGTACAATGGCGTTATCAGTTCTTCTTCTCTCGGGGCCTCTTCCCCCATACCCATCATCCACCAAGTCATCCGTGTTTCGCGAAATGCGATCAAGGATGACCTTGGCTTCCATGTAGGTCTTATCCATAAATCCTCCTACTATGGAGGCATCAGCAATGGCTTGTGTTGTATGATTCAAGCCGTTATAAAAAGTTTCCATCAGAACACTGGCAAACGCAGAAGATATATAATGTAATGCATGTCCATGCCATAAACTTGTAAATGCAAAATGTAATCTTATGCGTCATAAACTTGTTGTGACATAGATTTTATGCGATGATGATATGTGATACTACTTCTAGATATGCATTATTGACAAATGTTCTTGTAGTATGTTGTGTGTTGTCACAAGTTTCCTTGTGTTGAAACCAAGTATAATTTCACTGCAAGTTTCTCGGTGTGATCCGAGGTCGAACACAGGGACTGTTTTAGTTTATTGCATTGTGCTTGTGATATATGCGACCAGGGGTTTTTCAACTTAATAAAGATTTTGTGTACAAGAAATTAAACATGCGATAAAGTAAAGTAAAGCGGTAAAAATGCGATATTACATAAATTGTGTTAAAGTAAATTGCGATAAAATAAATTGCGTTAAAGTAAATCTAAGCTAAGATGATACAAGATACAGGATTCATGATACAAGATACTGAGATCAAGGCTGGCTGTGAAGATTATGCAAAGATTGTGTAATGTGGTGACAAGTCTTATGTATGAAGCAGAAACTGAAAAGATAACTAATATAAACAGCGCAAGTTCCTTAGTTGCGTTAAAGATATAAGTACTATTCCGCTTTTCCCTTGGCTTACACCTCTCGGTGATTGGCCACGTTCCCACATCTTCCCACATCTCTGTGGTGAAACAGGGATGACCGTAATGAACGCAAGGTTGCTTCCATCTCTAGAAGTACTACTCGCTTTAGTTAACGCATTCTTCTGACCTTCTCTCGACAGATCAGAATGACATCTTCACTTCTGTTCTCACAGGTGAAGATCCCGTCTAGCATGCCTTAGCTAAACGAATTTATCTCTTTAGCACAGATTAAGTTACTTGTTTAATCCATATTAATTATCAAGGTATTAAGAAAACTTCATGGAGAAATCGATTAATGGAGGAACGAAAATAGACAGAAAAGTGGTAATGAAAGTGATCGAGACATTCAATAAAACTATTTAGCATCTGATACATGTTTTGTGAATGAAGAGAATAAGAAGATGAAATACACTTGATGAAATAGAGTAAGAAAAAAATAAAAAAAAAGCGCCAACGTATTAGCGTCGATCTGGATGGAGATTTGCTTGTCGGCGTGGATGAAGTGAATGAAAGGATGAGCTTCCCTCTCAGGCTTGTTCAACCGGTAGCAGGGATCTAGCATAGAGCTTCATGGCAGGGATCCGGCAGATTTGTACTGAGACTCACCTCTCGGCCTTGTCTCTTCTCTTCCCAGATTTCTTCCAATCAGTACTCAGCTCAACCTTTTCTCTCAATAGTCCAGCAACAATTAGCCCTCGTATCAATTATACCCGTATCAAGTATATCTTCTCTGAATTCTACGGGGGTATTTATAGATGAAAAGCTTTGACTTTGGCTTATGGACCCCACTTCTTGTTATGGGAAGATGAAGGAATAAATATTCCTTCTGTTATGCAATCAGGCCGTCAAATCTACACAACGCTTAGTTGTACACGTGTCACAATCCTCCGCGTTTGGATTGCTCAGCTGCATCTTTCGATCGGTTGCTCGTATGTGGTGTTGTTTTTATTACCACATGGGTTGAAATTCAGCTCAGGATCGACAGTCGCATTGCGTTAATTATCTCTTCATTGTTGATTTGACGGGCGCAATGTAACAAAGATGCGTTGTTCAGTTTCTCGTTGAGCCTTGATCGCAAGCGATGACTTGGTTTCCTACAAAACAGAGTAAAAATATCCTCTTCTACCATCTTGGCGATGTTAGTGGGTGTAATTGCGATAATTTATAATTATTGTATTTCTGAGCTCATTTTCATACAATCAACACATATTCCTTCTCTTTTTGCCGTAATATCTAGATAAGGCAGCATAAATAACTTGTATTTCTACAAGTTATCACACCCCCAAATTTAGATATATGCTTGTCCTCAAGCATATCTTCTACTAAGACAATAAAGATAAATTCCTCTCCTATATTTTTGCGTCGATTGGCTACTCTGAATGTTACACTTAGGCACATTTCTTAACAACATAATTTCCTTCTATCCTTGTTAATTCTTAACAAAGCCCTACTTTATTCTTCTATATAACAAAATTCTGCTCAAAGATGCCTTTCTAGTTTTCAAAATAGAATGTTTATCTCTTCTTTGTCAAAACAACTTGATATATCTATATGTGATGGTCAAACTTTGCGTTATTTACTAGAGACTGTTGGTCATGGTTACACTCTTCATTTTGGTTTGTTCCCATGGGTGTCATGCGAACATCCAACTATGGTTGTGTGCCAATTTCAACCTTAACTCATGGTATTCAGAGGAGTTGTCTCTTACACTCTTTTATTGTCTTTCATATTGCGTTGTTCTTGGAAACCCACCTTTGTTTTGGCTTGCTCCTACGGGTGTCATATGAACATCCAACTACGAGTAGGCTCCTTTCACAACTAAACTCTTATCAGGTTCGGACATTTTTGAAGTTTTCCCTTGCGCTGACATTGGAGTTTTTTTTTATATTATTATTATTATTATTTTTAAAAAATGAAAATGAATGCATTTTTTTGAAGATCGCATATTCTTGATCTTATCTGCCCAGACCTTCCCCACCCCCAAAGTTAAAGATAAGCAAGGTCCTCATTGTGTTGTTTGGATAGACTAGACAAACACTTAGAATAAAAATTTCAAAACGAAGGTTTGCGCAGAACTTTGAAAGATAAAAGGTAAAGTACTGCTAAACTAAGAATTAACTAAGTGTTGGTCAAAATTTACAAAGTATGGAAAATGTTTCTAAGTATAAACATATATTACATCAAGGCAGCGCAATGAATAACGCAAAAGTAAAAGATTAGAACATTGCAAATATTGACAAAGGATGATAAAGAAAAAGGCACATGCAAAGGAGTGAATATGTACTTTGATTGTATTGAATTTTAACAAAGTATACAAATAATTAAAAATTAACGCAATACAAAAATTTGTTGTCTATACAAAGAATCAAAGAATTTAATGAAAAATAATGAATTGAATAACAATATAGAATGGCTGCAAAAAAAAAAAATATAAAGATTATTATTGAGAAGCAGGAGTGTCTTGAGGAGGATTTTGAAGTGGTATGGCAGGAGCTTCTTCAAAATTCAGTTGCTGCCTGAGATGCGGAGGCACCATGGGACCATGAAGATAGGCAGTGAGAAAATTAAAGTACTCATGGTTACGCTCCGCAATCTGTCTTTGGTGGCGATGGACTTTGTAAATATTACGCTGAGTATTGATCAACGCCTCCCTCGACGTAGCAACACTACGTTGTATATCGTCGATTTAATCCATTACCACATCAAACCTTTGGTTGAAGAAGGCTTGTTATTGTGCGAAGAGTTGTTGTTGTTGGGAGAAGAAGGACCGCATTTCAGCTAACTTTGCAGCCAAGGAGGGGATGGAAGGTTGTGCCTGTGATGTCTCGCCAGCATCGTTTTGGGGTTGGGCAGAGGTGCCTTTACCCAAATCGTGTGGGTCATCAATATGTGGCAGTGGAATGGAAGGTTGCAGTGATGAAGCTAAAGGTGAGTAAATTGGTGCGTATGCGGGTGGAAAGTTTGGAGTGAGGAGAAGGTTGGTAAAATGCTCATGGAGTGGAGAAGAAGGTTGTGCAGGTGGGCTCGAAGGGCTTGGATGGCAGATTATTAAGGGTAAGGGGTCCAAAGGTTCTAGATCTTGCGTTGTTTCTTCTTGGACTTTCCCTTTTCCCTTATCCCCTTTGCGCTATCTCTTTGGCTTGGGTTCTTGCGGCGCATTAAGATCGATTGTGGGCGTCTTTAAAGGTAACTCTGGGCAATGCGGGGAGTCTTTGAAGAGAAGCCTCAGGATTTTGATATTAATGAGGCCATGGACTTCTTCCATGGGTTCCTCCTCAATGCCTACGCCCACTAACAGGCACAGACTTGAAACAGTCCATGGAAAGAAGTATTGTCCTCTAATGTGCCCCACAAAGCCTCGAATTTAACTTGCGATCAACCGGCCAACATCTATAGGAATGTCGTGTGCAATGCAGTATGCGGCCATAACTCGATCCCTTGAAATGGTCTTGTCATGGGAAGTTGGGATCAACCACTTTTTAACCAAATAAACCCAAAGCCTTGCCTCCAGAAGAAGAGTCTTGGGCGAAGGGTCTTGATGCCTTTTAAAGAAACCGACCACTTCGTGCCCGGTTGCGTTAATACTCATAGCGCATCTTCCAACTATTGTTCCGTGGGATCATCAATGATTTTGTTACCTGGTGCATTCGGGTTATCCTTCATTTGGTATAGTTCATTGATGTCCTTTGCGCTGAAAGGCACCACTTGCCCATTTATGGTCACTACATCCCTGGTGCCATGTAGCCGTCCATGGTAAAAGTCACGCACTTCCTTTGGAACAACAATGGTTGGGCACTGGAAAAATGTGTCCCAACCATGCTCCACGATCACGCTTGATGAGGTCAAGTAGTGGCATTGGCGCAGGGTAAAATCCCATCTTCATCAACAAGTCATCATTTTCTTTCTTTCTGGATGGACGTGTCTTTGCCAACATGGGCTTGCTGCTTTCTTTGACCGCTTTGCCCTTTCCTTTGGCCGACGGAAGGCGGGATTGTTGCCTTTGTTTTCTTTCCCATTTCTTGCGTTGTTCCTTCTTCTCTTGCTCGGCAAGTTCCTTGGCCTTCTTCTTTTGTAAGCGCCTCCTATTAGCTTTACGCTTCTTCTCCTTCTCCTCTTCCAATCGCTTTTTCTCTTCTTCCTTCTTCTTTTTCTCTTCCTCTTCTTTTTCTCTTTCTTCTCTCTCAAACTCTTCTACAAACTGCTCAGAGGCCAGCAGCAGACGTTGTTCCTCCTCACTCTGCCTTATTTCTTCAAGCCTTGAGAGCTCATTATTGTGGCGAACTTCCTCATCATGCAATCTTCTTCTTCTATCACCTTTTATGGTGATGAGTTTCACCCGCTCCATTTTCTCTTGTCTCTCTTCCTCTTCTTTTCTCCTTCTTTCCTGCTCTTCTAATGTGATGATCGAAATTAAAGGGTCAATAGTAGACCCTTGCGGTGCATTCTCCTTGCGACGCCGCATTAGGAGGGTATCTTCTCCTTTTTCACCTTCTCCGTCGCAACCAATTGCGTTGTTCTAGGTTGTGCTGGCTCCATCAATTGCGTTGTTTCCTCCCTGTCTTCCCTTACAGAGGTTGATTCTCCATCATTTTCTGGGCTCGTAGCCCTCTGCTTCTTTTCTTCTTCCTTTTCTAGGTGTCTTTTCTTCACGCCGTCACATTCTTCTTTCTTCCTTCTCTTTCTTCTTCCTCTCCTTTTTCTCTTCCTCATCTTCATCATCATCCTTTTTCTCTTTATTCTTTTTCTCCTTGCGATGATGAGATGACTCAGCTTCTCCAGCCTTTCTCCCTTTACTTTTCTTCTTCTTCTTTTCCTCTTCAACTACTTTCGGTTGCGCCTCCATTGCAACCTCCTCCGCCGTAACTTTGGAGGTTCCGTCATAGGTTTCTGCATTAGCAGTTACCTCAAGAGTTTCTAAGGTCAGAGTGCCTCGTTTCATCTCTTCTTCATTCACCATTGCCTCCGCCACCACCATTTCTTCAGCCACCGCCGCCTCTTCAATCACCACCGCTGTCACCTCCTCCGTGGACAGTGGTTGGTTTACAACCCTTGCCTCGGGTAATCCTCCTCCTTGCTCCAAATGTCTCAGAATGTTGCCAAACACTTCCTTGTCATCACGCCTTTTCTTCTCGCTCTCTTTGAGACAATTGTGGTTGGAACAGGGGTACCTTCAGTGCTTTGCCCCCTTTTGAACAGAGGAGGTCGGACGGACAATGGGTTTCTCCAGGTTCTACCCATGATTCTCGGGATGGTATGGGGTTGGGCAGCAAGCCTACGACTGGCAGCAAGGAATGCTGCCTCTCGCATGGCGATTTGGTCAGATGAAGAGGTTGATGGTGAGGTAGCTTTGTTGGAAGCTTGGTTAGCCATAGATGATAAGCTCGGGAGAACTGGAAAATCGTTGGGATGCTGGAGGAAGAAGAAAGCTCTGTATGCTGGCGCTAGGGTTTTTTAGAGTGCAAATGAGGTAAAAATCTCACAGACGGGGAAGGGTTCCTATTTATAGGTTGGGCCACAGCGGGCCCAACGCGATTTTTACGACGACAAGCCTCGAGAAGCTCAAAAGGCTCGTCGTTCGAACTTCCCTCATTTATGAATTTTCAGAAAAAACGTCCTTTCGTCTGCAAAGTCATTATTGCTTTGGGATACGAAACGATTGGACTTCTTAAATGCAAAAAGAATTTTCTTTAATATTTTATTCAAATGGACGCAAGATAAGGATTAACGCAATGTGCTCACCAATGCAATTGCATCTTCGCAGAGGACGGGCAACAACACATACACCCCCGCAACACACCCCTTAACTAACATATTTTTGGAGGATACCTCAACATACTGCATTTAGCTAAGGATGGGCAAAGGACATATACGTGTGCAACACACCCCTCGGTTTCAAAGCATTTGAGTTGGATGAACGCAAAGTGTGTCTTACTTGGCTTAAGATGCGTCCATTATCGCCTTGCATACTTTGTTGTTAATTATATGGCTTTATTTTATATTATTTTATTTTATTTATTAATTTTTTCATCAATGCAAGTTGCTAAGACTTGCGACAATAAATTTTTCTTTATTTCTCAATCATTCACCATTAAAGACTAACGCATTAATTACGGAAAAGCTAAAAGAATTAAAGACGATATAAAAATAAATGCAAAGAAAATAAATGAAGAATTAAATTCATAAAGTCAAGATACGAATTAAATGCAGAAGTAAAGACAAAATTCAAGAATTCAATAAGACAGAAATTAAAGAAAGCATTAAACATAGTTGTGAGATATGGACCGAAAGATGTATGTCTTCGAATGAGCGCACCACACCCCTGCAGGCGGTCCGACTTGCCTGCCTAATGTCCTAGGGACATTGTTCCTTTCCATTGGATCCCGGGGCTTCTGAGTTGCTGGGCAACGTTCTTGGTGCTCTATTTCTCACCTCAGATGCCAGCTAACCCACTTGGATCTCCAAGTTTCGAATTGAGGACGCCTGCGCTTGCATTACTGTGTCATTTTTGTCCATATATTGTTTCAGCAGGGCCTTCAATGAGCTTCTAGAGGTGTTAGAAGATGAGGGTTATTGGTTGTGCGATTGCCTTGATTGCCCCTGGTTCGAGTTATGGTGAAAAGGAGGATTTCCTCGATTGCCACTCTGATGGTTGATTGGCCCCCCTAGTTAGGATTGCCTCCACAACCAAAGTTAGGATGGCTCCTCTAGCCAGGATTGTAGGTGTTGCTGAAGGGGTTATTCTGGATGGCGCATACTTGCTGAAGATTCGATGGACACATTTATGCTATATGAGCCCCTCCACAATTAACGCAACTTATTGCGGCCACCTGAGCCGGTGTAGTGGGTTGCGCTGATTGTTGAGAGATGGCTCCTTGATTGATTGCCATCGATTGAAGGATGGAGGTCACCACGGCCATCTGAGCAGCCAACATGGTCATTGTCTCCGCAGGGACAATGGCAGTTTCATTCTTTCTTCGTTCAGCGCCTTGGCCTCCATAGCCATCATCAATCCAATCATTCATGTTCTGCGATATGCGATCAAGAATGACTTTAGCCTCAGTATAAGTTTTGTCCATAAAACCTCCTGCCACGGAGACGTCAGCAACAGCCTGCGTCGATCTATTCAGATCGTTATAAAAGGTCTCCATCAAGACGCAATCGGGGATCTCGATATGCGGGCAGTTTTTTACCAATCTTCTAAATCGCACCCAGGCAGTGCTCAGGGTCTCATTCTTCATTTGTTCAAAGTTCAGCACGTCCTTTCATCGCCTTGCGTTGGCGGCTGGTAGGAAGAACTTCTTCATGAATCGCTCTACTAGTTGATCCCATGATGTGATCTCGTTTGGCTTCAGTGAGTGAACCCATCTCTTGGCTTCGTCCCTCAAGGTATAAGGGAATAGATACAATCTAATACTCTCCGGGGTTACGCCAGGTAATGAGAAGTTGGTGCACATTTCGACAAAGCTGGTCAAGTGGACATGCAGGTCTTCACCTTGCAGACCCCCAAATTGCCCTGCATTTTGGATCATTTATAGCATGACCGACTTTATTTCGAACCTTGCGTTCTTCTCAACAGTAGGCCTCGAAATCCCAAACGAAAAATCATACAGGTTGGGTGCCGCATAATTCTTCATGGGGATGTTGCGATCAGCAGCCAGGAACACAGAATCCTGCGCTGGCCTAATAGCCTTTTGATTTACTACGGGAACTGCATTGTCGTTATTATCTGCCATACTCGTTGCTTTCTTTCGCCTTATCCGATTCTAATGTGCCCGTGTGCGAAAGGTACGCTCGATCACAGGGTCAGCTTCGAATTCTGGTTCAGCACTAGTACTCATAAACTGCCAAGCTGCTCTCCACGTTGAACACCCAGTACAATGAGATCTGTCCTGCAAAATATAACAAACACACTCAAAGAATAAGTTATTAACCAATCCCCGGCAACGACGCCATAAACTTGGCAAATGCAGAAGATGTATATGCAATGCATGTCCATGCCATAAACTTGTAAATGCAAAATGTAATCTTATGCGTCATAAACTTGTTGTGACATAGATTTTATGCGATGATGATATGTGATACTGCTTCTAGATATGCGTTATTGACAAATGTTCTTGTAGTATGTTGTGTGTTGTCACAAGTTTCCTTGCATTGAAACCAAGTATAATTTCACTGTAAGTTTCTCGGTGTGATCCGAGGTTGAACAAGGGACTCTTTTAGGTTATTGCATTGTGCTTATGATATATGCGACCAGGGGTTTTTCAACTTAATAAAGATTGTGTACAAGAAATTAAACATGAGATAAAGTAAAGTAAAGCGGTAAAAATGCGATATTACATAAATTGCGTTAAAGTAAATCTAAGCTAAGATGATACAAGATACATGATTCATGATACAAGATACTAAGGTCAAGGCTGGCTATGAAGATTATGCAAAGATCGTGTAATGCGGTGACAAGTCTTATGTACGAAGTAGAAACTAAAAAGATAACTAATATAAACAGTGCAAGTTCCACGGAAATAGATAGAAAAGTGGTAATAAAAGTGATCGAGACATTCAATAAAACTATTTAGCATCTGATACATGTTTTGTGAATGAAGAGATTAAGAAAATGAAATACACTTGATGAAGTAGAGTTAGAAATAAATTCAAATAAGCACCAATGTCTTAGCGTCAATCTAGATGGACATTTACTTGTCGGCGTGGATGAAGTGAACGAATGGAAGAGCTTCCCTCTCAGACTTGCTCAACCGGTAGCAGGGATCTAAGCATAGAACTTCAGGGCAGGGATCTGGCAGATTTGTACCGAGACTCACCTCTCAGCCTTGTCTCTTCTCTTCTCGGATTTCTTTCGATCAGTACTCAACTCAACCTTTTCTCTCAATACTTCAGCAGCAATTAGCCCTCGTATCAATTATACCCATATCTAGTATATCTTCTCTGAATTCTACGGGGGTATTTATAGGTGAAAAGCTTTGACTCTTGGCTTGTGGACCCCACTTCTTGTTATGGAAATTCCAAAGATGGAGGAATAAATATTCCTTTTGTTATACAATCAGACCGTCAAATCTGCACAACGGTTAGTTATACACGTGTCACAATCCTCTGTGTTTGTGTTGCTCAGCTTCATCTTTCGATCAATTGCTCGCATGCGGTGTTGTTTTTATTACTGCATGCAGTTGAAATTCAGCTCAGGATCGACTGTCGCATTGTACCATCATTCCGTTAATCGTCTCTTCATTGTTGATTTGACGGGCGCAATGTAATAGAGATGCGTTGTTCAGTTTCTCGTTGAGCCTTGATCATAAGGGGTGACTTGGTTTCCTACAAAACAGAGTAAAAATATCCTCTTCTACCATCTTGACGATGTCAATGGGTGTAATTACGATAATTTATAATTATTGTATTTCTGAGCTCATTTTCATACAATCGATGCATATTCCTTCTCTTTTGGCCATAATATCTAGATAAGGCAGCATAAATAACTTGTATTTCAACAAGTTATCAAAGGCAATCGGGAATCCCGATATGCGGACAATTTTTCAGCAATCTTCTGAAACGCACCCAAGCGGTGCTTAGAGTCTCATTATCCATCTGCTCAAAATTCAGCACATCCTTTCATCTCCTTGCATTGATGGCTGGAGGGAAGAATTTCTTCATGAACCGCTCCACCAATTGGTCCCATGACGTGATCTCGTTTGGCTCCAACGAATGAGCCCACCTCTTTGCCTCGTCCCTAAGTGTGTATGGGAAGAGGTAAAGTCTAATTCCTTCAGGGGTGACGCCAGGGATGGAGAAAGTATTGCACATCTCCATAAAGCTGGTCAGATGGGCGTGCAGTACCTTGTAGCCTCCGAATTGCCCCGCGTTTTGTAGGATGACCGGCTTAATTTCAAAATGTGCATTCTCCTCAACCATTGGTCGTGAAATCCCGGGCGAGAAGTCGTAAAGATTCGGCACCACATAGTTTCTCATGGGGATATTGCGGTCAGCAACAAGAAAGACAGGATCTTGCGCTGGCCGATTCGCCCCTTGATTTCCTTCGGGCCTCTCGTTGTTGTTTGCCATGTTTACTCTTTTTCGCCTGATTCTGTTCTGGCGTGCCCTCGCGGGAAAAGTACGCTCAATCTCTGGGTCAGCTTCGAATTCCAGTTCCAATACTCGTAAACAGCCTGCTCTTCGCGATAAACAGACAGTACAGCAGAGATCAAAATAAAAAAGTATTCTAACCATTACCAATCCCCAGCAATGGTGTCATAAACTTGTTGACTTTAAAAATAAAATGTTGTGCTATGTATTTATCGCTTATGCACACTACTGGTGAAAGAATGATTGATTCACGATAAAGACATTTGATGCGATACTATGGTCTAAGTGTATGCGTTGATAGTGATATGCTCTTAGTATATGATGAAGTAGTGCGTGTCACAAGTTTCCTTGTGTTGAAACCAAGTATAATTCCAACGCAAGTTTCTCATAATGATCTAAGGTCGAACACGGGGATTGTTGTCGTTAAATGTGATACTTATGTGATACATACGACCGGTTATAATAATGAATAAAGAATTTTGGTTTGTACAAAAATATAAATTGCGCTGAAAGTAAAAATGCGTTGATAAAGTAAATTCTTAAACTACTATGATACATGATACAGGGGTCGAGGATTGGCTGTGAAGTTGTACAAAAGAATCGATGAATGCGATGCAAGTCTTATGAATGAAGCAGAAAGAGAATGAGTAAAAAGTAAAAACATCGCAAGTTCGTCAATCGCATTAAGGAGGCAACTAAGGTTCCGCTTTCCCTTGGCGAACACCTTTCAGTGATCGGCCATATTCCCATACATCTATGGTGAAACAGAGATGAACGTGATGAACGCAAAGTTGCTTCCATCTTTGGAAATACTTCTCGCTTTAGTTAATGCATTCTTCCAACCTTTTCTCGATAGGCGGAATAACATCTTCACTTCTGCTCTCACAGGTGAAGATGTCGTTGAGCATGCTTTAGGTAAACTTAATTGATTTCTTGACACAGATTGACTCACTCACTTAATTTCGCTATTTACCCCAGGGATTAAGAACACATCATGGAGAAAATGGATGATAAATGTATGAAAAGAGACAGAGAGATGATAACGATGACGATGATAACATTTAATTCTAAATTTAAGAGTTTGATACATGTTTGTGAATGAGGGATTAAAGAAGATGAATTAGAGAATAGAAAAAAATACGGAAAGAGTGTCAACATCTTGACACAGATCCTAATCGGAGACTTGTGCTTGTCGGTGTATGAATGTGGTGGAGAGGAAAGCTTCCCTCTCAGGCTTGCTTTCCCGGTAGAATTGACCTTTTGCACAGAGCTTCAGCTTCAGGAATCAGAAGAATTCTTTGCTCGGAGACTCACCTTTCAGCCTTGCCTCGTAGTTCTCCCGGATTTACTCTGTAAGTCTCTTCAGACCAGCCTCTCTCCCAGTATCAGTATATTTTTCAGTGAATTTGAGGAAGTTATTTATAGGCAAGACCTTGGCTCTTAGAATTCGTGGTCCCCATTGTATAATTATAGTAATTCCTACAATGGCGTAATGGAAAATTCCTTTCTGATCCATGATCAATCAGTCAAAATTGCACAACAAAAAGCTGTACACTTGTCAGAATCGTCCGCGAATGCGTTGCTCTTCACATCTTTGATCTATCGCTGCATGCGGTGTTATTTTTTATTACCGCATGTGGTTGAAATGCATTGATCACTAAAGCTCTTGATTGATTGTCGCATGCGTCGTCATTGCGTTGATCATCTCTTCGTTCTTGATTGATGGGTGCATGCAATGTAGATGCATTGTACATTTTGCCTTTGAGCCATTAACGCATGTGGTGACCTATTTCCTGCAAAATAGAGACTGAAACATTCTATTTCGCCATTCCAAGTGTTAGTGGGTGCGTTTACGACATTTCATAATTTTTGTATTTCTTAGTCAATTCTTATACTATCGATGCAATTTTTCTCTCTTTTTGCCACAATATCTAAATAAAACAGCATAAATAACTTGTATTTCTACGAGTTATCACCCCCAAGTTGGGTTGGGTTGGGTGGGTAAAAAAAACCTACCCACCATTTGATTCACCAATTATTAAAGAGGTTTATTACCTCATTATTCACATTAACTTACATTTCTCACCTCGTTATTCACATCAACTCTCCCAATTACTCTCCTCCTATAATAATTACCAACTCAACTCAACTCTGCATGCCAAACGCCCCCTAAGTGATTTTTTTTTCTTGTAGCAAATAACACTAATAGTAGAGCTTTTGTATGCGTTGGTCCTCTACATAACTTTGTCTCATATTGCTTCTTCATCTCAACTCTCGATAATGACAGGACAAATGTGTAGAGCTAAACGACATCTACTAATCTAAATAACTTTTGTGTTTGAAAGGTCTGAACGACAACGAATCCGAATGGCAATTGTGGATCTGAATGACTTCAAATGAATCTGAACAACGTTTGTCTTGATAGTTATGGTGGTCGCAAAAACAAATCTAGATAGATTCGATAAATCCAAATAAATTGTGGTCACATGTACTAGTGAGACCCACTGGCCAGATGAATGGCGATAGATCTGGACACGAATGATGGAAGCTATCGAAGGTAGCCAATTTGGCGTCGGTCGACGGTGTCTATAGCAAAGCTAGGACTAGGCAGTGCTGCAATTGCGAGTTACGTACGAGTCTGAAGTGTTGCGTGAATGATCGACTGTTAGTTCTATGTGAAGACAGTGACAAAGTACGATGGATGGAAATCTAGGCGACGTGAACGTGTGTTGTTTGCGCGTTGACAACCTTCAATCGAGGACGACGACTAGTGTTGAGGAGTCACTTGTGCAACTGCTGTTCGCCAAAGATCTGTGCACCCCATAAAGAAAAATCCAAGTGACCTGTGGCTACCTCCATTGTGAAGGAGAGAGAATGAGTGAGGGAAAGAGATGAACGCTAGGTACCCCTTCATAGGATGATGAGAACTAAGTCATGGTAGCTTAATCTTATCTTATCTTTTTTTCCCTCTGATTTTTTACTTATTTCATCAAATCCAAATTTACCCATAAAAAAGAGTATCCCATAGATCACTAACACTATCACTAATAATTTACATCTTTCTTAATTTCTATTTTCATGATGACTGAAAAAAGAACTGAATTTTGGGCATTTTGAAAAAAGTATAGTCGTCAAAGGATTGTTTGAGTCCAACTTTAAATTGTAGAGTGGACTATTATACCCCACTTCATGTTTGGGAGCCAATTACTATTTCAAATATCTCTTTGTTGTATTGTTTACTATTTCTTCCTCATCCTCTCTTTCCCTCTTTGTTACCATATTTAATATTTTTCCACCAAGATTAAAATAGTTTGTACTTTAAACATTAACTATTATAACCCAAAACTAATAGTTTGCATCCCTACTTTAACCCACAAACTATAATAACACACAACTATAATAATCAACTTAGAGCCTCAAATGCCCCTAAATCCCTCCTCAATTTAACACAACTCTACAAATTTAGTTATCTTTGTGTAGAGCGTATCAAATTTACCTCCAAAAACCAAACTTTATAGTGTGAGTGTGTGAATATATATATACCTTCACTTGAAGGAGTAGATGTTTGAACCATCAAGTACAAAAATAAACAATGTTAGAAAGAAGAAATTTTCCAATATGATTTAATTTGATATAATACATTTATCTACCAAGAGTCGGCTGAAGTCCAACATAGTATGCAGCAGAATGCGCACAAGTATATTGTCAAAAAGAACCAATTCCAGAGAGTATTTCCTTATCTTTGTACAAAGAATCATAAGTGACTTTAAGTAACACAGAACCTGCAAAGAAGTAAATAACAAACATGTTTTATTTGATGAATTACTTAGCCGATGGTTTCATATTATCCACACGACGATGATTCTCAAGGGGATCACTCGATGCAGAATGGTAGTGATTATTGCCATTGGTATCAATGGACACTGAAGAATCAGTACATCGCCCATCCATTAACATGCTTTTTTGAGGCTCAGCATCTAGAGAAACCGTTGAGCCTGAAATCTGCGATCGGCTGTCGCGTGAGGGCTTCTCAAAAGCTCTAAACCTTGGATCAGGGCTGGAAGAAGTGCTCTTGATGATTGGTGCTTGGACCATTTAGGGTGTGTTACTTATAAAATTGTTATTAGGCTTCCGCCTACTAGCAATTTCGATAAGGTTTTGACACGCATCCCAACAAATAAAGATTAGATAATTAAAAATTTTCAAAAGTGGCCAACCGGACAGGACCCTTTTGGAATCTTTCTTTTTTGAAAAATATAGGTGGGACAGGACCTCCACTTGACCTTATCTCATCTTAATGGAAAAAGTAATAATAAAACAATAAAGCACAAAGCAATATTAAAGCAATAAAGCAATAAAGGTAGTTAGATGGGATATATCTGTATTATCTTCAAGCACACTTGATAAGATCTTCAATTGATAGCTATTGATGATGTCACCCGGTTTCTCCTAGCCTTGATTGGAACGACTATTGAATATATCTACCGTATTAACTCTTTTGAGACTACGATCCAGGGTCTTACTCTTTCGGCTACCCTACCTATTTTGATTGCCCAATGTAATCCTTATGAGTTAATAGGATATTATAGTCATTTCTCTCACAGTGATCTGTCCGACCTTTCCAATCTTCAGCTAACCGTTGTGGCCGGTGGGTGGTTAATTCACTTAAAAAACATACTATCTCCATCATCTCTGCCTCAAATGTAGGTTCTTTTGAACGACGACAACAATTGCAGATTGATTACACACCTTTGTACAAAAGTGATTTAAATAATTTACATAATTTTAAATTTAAATAAGCATTTTAGTCATCATTTCTTAGACTAATTTTCCTGTGAGTCTAAAAATGGGTCATTGATGTCGTAATCAACGAAGGGGTCATAATCATCTTCGTCATCTTCGACTTCATTATTTACAGATGCAAAAGAATTTGCATCTTCTTGAGTTTCGTCATAGTCTAAGAACTAAAATAAAATCAACGTGTGATTCTACTCCAGCGAGAGAACTCATGATTGAATTTTTCGTCAAAGTACATTATTCATCTTCTTGATGAGATAGATCTTGTAGATGAACATTGGCTTTGAACCAATCTTTTAGCTTTGGCGCTTCTAGGTGAGAGTAGTCATACTTTTTCCACCACTTGATCCTTAGTGCTTTGCTTAAGGCTTTAAAATTTCCATATGGTTCTAGTTGGAAATTCCAACAAAAAATCCACAAAATTTGAAAATATAATGCAAATCTATGCGTCTCCGTGTTATGCCATAAAATCTAGATATTGATCTACCTACATTCAGTTTCTTTGACGTATGGAGAGTCTTTCTTGAGGCACTTAGGAACTCTGCATGTAAGAAAAATCAATTACTTTCAATCTTTGAAGAAAGGGTTAGAAAAACTATTTTCATTTCTTACTGATAATTTCTGGAAGTTCCAGTAAAAAAAATAATAATAATAAAAACTAGGCCATAATGTAATATTAGTAATTCTTTTTCCTTGCTCCCTTTGGAGTACAGAAACTTATACAGGTGATTGTTGGCAACCAGCAAGAGTAGGTCCTGAAAAATTGACATATATATCATAAAGATTTATGTGTAATGTAATTAACAAAATACCAAAATCTGAAGTTTCTATTAATTCTTATCATTCAATTTTTTATTATTTTCTTAGACTTGAAATTTAATTCTTATCATTCAATTTTTAAATCATTCCAAAAATTTTATTGGCAAATTTTTCTGTTGGCACGGCCGTTGATATTTTAGACATTAGTTGCAACAACCGTTTCCGTCCCTCATTTTATCCAAAAAGAGAATCTCCAAATGTTTTTCTTTTTTACTTAATAATAAAAATAATTATTATTATTATAAATTAAAAAAAAAAAAAAAAGAAGAAGAAGAAAGAAAGGTCTCCTAAGATCTGATGGTAGACCATACGATATATAAATGCCTCTAACATTAGTCATTACAAAATTCACTGAATAAGGCTAAATACAAGGAGCATTGCTGCAAGCTTGAAAAAATATATGGCCAAAAGAGAATAACATTCCAAGTTTAGAACAAAGATAAAATTATGAATATTACATCTCATGAATATTTTTTATTTCGTACAAGAATTTAGATCTGATAGGTTTTGAGCATAGGCCCACTCAAAAAGCAAAACTAAACTCATCGTTTATAGCACCAGAACGAATACTCAGTGACCAAATAGTAGGATTTGAGGTAGTGTAAATTCAACCAACGAATTGCGCAACTTTGAGACTTCCCCGATTAGCTGAGGACTATTCTTGTTGATTGTTATGCACACTATTAGACCATCCACCAGCATTAGGTTGTTGCATCCCTCCATAGCTATTCTGTGTCCATGGCTTGCCAGAGTTTGAAGGTCCACCGTAACTGTTTGGCTGTGGTGCTCCCCAATAGTTGTTTGGCTGTGGCCCCTCATAGTTGTGCGGTGGTGCTTCCCCAGGGTTTGGTAATGGTGGCGAATAGTTGCGTGGTGGTGGTCCGTTAAAGTTGTTCGATGGTGGTGGTGGTGGTGGTCCATTCAAGTTGTTCGGTGGTGGTGGTGGCCCGTTAAAGTTGTGAGCTGGTGGAGGTGGCGGTCGGTTAAAATTGTTCGGTGGTGGTGGAGGTGGCGGTCGGTTAAAATTGTTCGGTGGTGGTGATGGTCCATTGAAGTTGCATGGCGGCGGCGGCGGCGGTCTGTTAAAATTGTTCGGAGGTGGTGGTCCTCCCGGATAGTTGCCTTCGGGAGGACTAAAGTTGTTGGGAGGCATACTACTTGGAGCTGGTGGACTTATGTTCGGTCCAGTAGGCTGATTCGGTGAAGCATTTGGAAATTCTCTATTTTGCAAGTTTTCCCTCCTCCTCTCAAAGTTTCTTGACCTATCAAAATTGCGAGGCCTATCATTGCGCCTATTCCTCTCATTTGCTCTAGCATTGTTTCTAATCCATTCCTCATGGTACTTTGGGTCATACGGAACAGCTTGTCCATTTATAAAAGGCTCTCCTGCCAAAAGGTAAAACATACACAGAAAATCAGATAACAGTTCCGTACAACTGCATACTAAAAGGCAAAATAGCTGTAACCTTAAGTGTACCAGCACAACACTATTTGATCAGTTCTCCAATAGGTAAGGGAGACACTACAACAAAAATAGATGTTGGCTTTACAATTGACCCCTAATTGTTTGAAAGTAATACAAGCTCTCCAATTTTGTTCGTCTGATGTGATGACAAGAAACTTCAAGATTAGAGCTTTCATTGAAATGCCCCTATACTGTCAGTCTGCTCAGGAGTGCATTACAATCATTGACGCATTTTTTAGCTTTCCAACATCTTAAGAATGTGACATGAATGAGTCAGGATCCTAAACCATCATCAAGAGCTTCAACTTTTCAAGCAAGTATCTAACATTCCATCCCCTATATAGTCTTGATTTTTGTAAAGAGTAAAGCTACTTACTAACTTAGAATGGCATATTTCTACTTTCTTTTCTCGGAAAAATGTATCATGTATACTTTCATATGATATTGTGAACATTTTAACTTCTAGCAGCTTTAAATTGAAATAAAACCTTCTTCAAGGGAAAAAAAAAGGGAAAAAAAGGGAGAGAGAGAGAGAGAAAAATAAAACCAATCTAGTTAAGATCTCAGCATAGAAACTTGTTTTTGACTCATTTCTGCCTCCTGACGAGGAATATTCAATCAGAACTATTGACCTCTATTTAGAACTAAAGGGTGAGGATGTCATAGAAACAGTAAAATAGAAATTGAAAGAGGTAAAATGTTCATTTGCATACTTAAAAATTCAGGAATTACCTCCATAATCTTTATTCTTAACGTCCAAGTATGAATCCGGAAGGACCCAACGAACCTTAGGTAGCTCTGAGGAGGAAAAGGTACAACTTCATATAATCAATACAAAAGAAAGAAATAACCAAACTAATATAACGAAACAAAAGAAAATAAGACACAAAAGTGTACCTTTGATTTTGTAAGAAAGTTCTTCAGAAACAAGACACCCGAATGCAAAGTAGCATCTGGTTGAAACAGAGTATATTTTCATCCTAGCTTCTTCCTCACTGTAACAACAAGAAACCAAATGAGCAAATGCAGTAAAAACTAATGACTACAAATACCATTTATCACATAGACGCCGATATACTGCAAATTATTCTTTAGAGAAGGAAAGTATAGAGAAAATAGTACTTGTGCTGACCCGGAATTCCATCCAGAATTCTCAAATTTCATCTCTCATTTAAAATTCAGAGAATATGGATAAAGAATCGATACTGATAATGAACCTTTTTTTAAAAAAAATTGATACTGGCGTCATCAGAGACAAACGGTTCCGCTAATCATCTCACATCCTCACATGCCATTTACTTTGAAATAAAAAATATACTTGAATATATTTTACCACGAGAGAAATATTTCAAACATTGGATAAAAACTAAGAAAAATCCCATGTGGAAATGTTACCGTAGATAACACAAACCCAACCCTAGTTTCTTCTCTGCATATGTTTCTTCAGCATCCATTAAAAATGAAAGAACTCACCATTATGTTCTAAATACCAAACTATAATCACTTGAACGCCAAAAGAGACACACGATTAAATGCAATCATCAGGGTAGCCAGACGTTGGGGGAGAGAGAGATAGAATACAATCAACGAAAACGAGAGTTCACCTTCCGACAACCATGGCAAGCGTTTTGATATAGCTGTCTATAATCTCATCCCTCGTGAGATTCTCCTCTGGATTCTCCATGACAACGAGCCAGTGTTCAAAATCACAGCCATCAAGCAATATGGTCTCCTTGGGTGGGCGATTAGACCAGTTAGGATTCGGATCATTAAGAGACGAAGAAGCGGCACGGGTAGCGAACTCCCTCACGCTCGGAGCTGCAGAGAGACAGCGGAAATCAGCGGCGACTACAGCAGCGAGAGGACGGAGGCGGCGCAGAAGGGAGAAAGAGGAGTGAGAGGAGGCAGAGATGGCGTCTCCGGTGGCAGTGAGAAAGGAACGAGAGAACATAGAAGCCAAAATTAGGGTTTTAGGGAGAGAACGAGAGAAGAGCCGAGTCGCCATGGGAGAAGTTGAAGCAAAGACGAGGGTTTTGCCAGGACTTATTCACTCTTTAAAAAGGAAGCTTGTTGCAATTATAAAAATTATATTATTAAAATTCTAAAACTTAGAAAATCAAAATCATCTTTAAGAAAATAAAAGATTAGTTAAAACTTTATTTTTCTTTGAAGAATTCTCTTTTCTAATATTCTTTCCTTTTCCCACGACCTTTTTTTTAAAAAAAAACGAATTACCTTCTCTTGCAGGCCTTTATGACTCGCTCTCCACTATGTTATGAATTATAACCTTTTACTTAGGTCAGATGGCACTTTCAGCCTTTCTAATAAACTCACACTTGGAATGAGATCTCCAACTCGACGACTTTTTCAAATCCCGAATCCAATGTTATCATAATAAAGCGACGAAGAAATTTAAAGAGAGACCCGACGACCCAATGATATTGGGTTGGGAATGAACTCACCAACCCGATTGTTTTTTCGAAGCCCAAACCCGATTTCAAATATGCACCCCGATTGAATAAAATTCAAAACTAAGATGATTACCTTATGACATCGTGAAGTAGTGAATGTCTCAACCCGATGGTGCCTTTTCCAAAGCCCCAACCCGATCGCGACATGGTGCCTTTTCCTTAAGAAAATACGTGATGTATAAATTTAAAAACTTATAAATCTATTCAAGTTCTTTGCTCATTTGTCGACCGTTGTGGACTCTGCATTTTCGTAAGAAGCATCTTCTTAGTATCTTCACTCTTCTCAATCATTGTGGACTCTACATTTTTGTCGTGAAGTCTCTAAGCAGGTTAATCATCGCTTCCCTTTGCTTTCAATTTCCCATTGATCTGTTGGTCATATTTGAACAATTTAATGTTAATAGAATTAGAATGTTCTATTTTGGAGAGTTCCTTTTCGGAATCACGATTCATGAAGAACTAGTCCATATATTTAATGTCCGTTTGTATAAAAGTTGGATGATGAAGTTACATGGGTGCGCAAAATACCCATATTCTTCTAGGGCACATAACTTAGTAATCCTAATTCCTCAGCATTCCTAAATTACTCGCATATTATATCTGTTTGGATGATTTGTAGGCAATATTGTTGGGGTTGATGCCCTAAATCTCATGGATCCTGTAGTTTGTAATTGTAATGTACAAACAGTTTATTTATTTAATAAAATATAAGGTATTTTATTCGACATTTAGTAGCATTAACCCACAAAACCAATAAACAAACATCAAAGGTTATCTTTTGTAGCATAAACATGTGTATAGAGATATACAGGTGGATTGTGTTTAAGTGATATCCTGAACAGTATGTAGTAGATGGATAAGGCTGGGTACCTTATCCTGGTGACACTAAGAATACGACTCACTTTGTAGATGTTACAATTGTTGTAAAGTTCTACAAATGATCTGATCTTAGTCATTAATGTAGAGACATGTGACTGGAGGTGTTATATACAAAAGGGTTTGTATAAGATCGAACCATAAAATGAATAGTCTCATTATATATGTTCGAATGTCTGTCGCGGACCCGAAATAAAAGAAGTTTTTGTTTCACCGATTCAAGGCTTATACCACAAACGCAGTAAAGCGGTAAGATCGAGGTCGAATCCATAGAGAGACTAATGATTAGCTAGGATAATCTAAGAATTCCAAGTAATGGGGGGGTTGGTTGGTTTTGTAAATCAACTAACAAACAATCAAAGAAAACAAGAATGAGTGTGGAAAAAGAATTAAATTCAATCGATGGAAAAACCTTGGGATTAGTATGCATACTTTTTATTTCAATCATCAGGCACTAGTTAATTGTACTAATTTTGTGACCCCTCAACCTATTAGAAAATCTAATAGCCCAATTAGCCAATTTTGATAATAAACCAAACTAGCACTAATTCAATTTAAGACTCTTCCTTTTTAGCAACATACAAATAAAAATTGAATTGCAATACGAAAGAGTTCAATTGTTGAGACATATTACAAGCCGAAAAAGCCATATCTTATAGCATGATTAATTGGGAAATATTATATTAGGGTATACATGGGTTTGACTAGAAAAAGTCTAGACCTTAAACATGCAATTCTAATACGTGCAACTTAATCAATCAATATATGCATAGGCTATGATGATATTGCAAAAAAGAGTTTCGATAAATTAATTTGTCAGATCAATTCATAGAAATTCTATTAAAAATCATTTAAATCTTCCTAAAAGTTTCACAATAATTAAACGATCAACTAGCTATCCTTCAAGAATCAAATCATACTATTAATCCCAAGAAAATTTACCTAACCTCGCATCAACATAACGGAATTACAATGATTAATGGAGAAACGAGGCTAACTATAGGGAAATTACACAATAATTCGACTGAAATTGCTCCTAAAACTGAACTAAACTCTTAAATTTCTTCACACCTTCTGCCGGAACCCTAAATGTTGTATTTATAAGTTTGTTGCAGCGTCGCGATGCTGGGGAAGAGCGTTGCAACACTGCGGCAACATCGTACAGAGTGTTGAGGAAGCGTCACAATGGTGACTTGATGCTCGGTTGCGCGTGTGCGGAGGGGGAAGTCCATCAAAGTCTGTAGCGTCACGAGGCTTTGGGAGAGCGTTGCAACGCTACCCATTCTACCTTATAGCGTTGAGCTAGGGTGTCGGGCTAGCGTTGCGACGGTGGTGTTGTCAATCTTCGGAGCGTGCAACACTCGGAGTAGCGTTGCAATGCTACCCTACACCCTGATAGCACAAAAAATGTGCTATTTTCCTCTTATTTATTCTAGGCCGTTACTATGTTTAATGTGTTTATTTAGTGATTTTACAGGTATTAAGCATCTTGGAGGTAGAATTAGTCATTATGATCTATTCGGGGTTAATTTGGAGCAATTAGGAGCTAATTTGAGCAACTGGGCTTCAAAAGGATGTGAACGGACGAAAATATCCCTGGACGGAGCATTGCAATGCTTAAACGAGCGTTGTGCAATGCCATACGGCAGTAGCTACCTATTTTGGCAAAACAGGGCAGCATTGCAAATCTACAAATTGAAGACGAAAACACTCATTTATACAACACTCGGAGTAGCGTTGCAACACTACCCTACACCTTGATAGCACAAAAAATGTGCTATTTTTCTCTTCTTAATTCTAGGTTGTTACTATGTTTAATGTGTTTATTTAGTGATTTTACAAGTATTGAGCATCTTGGAAGTAGAATTAGTCGTTATGAGCTATTCGGGGTTAATTTGGAGCAATTAGGAGCTAATTTGAGCAACCGGGCTTCAAAAGGATGTGAATGGATGAAAACATCCCTAGACGGAGCATTGCAATGCTTAAACGAGTGTTGGGCAATGCCATACGGTAGTAGCTACCTATTTTGGCAAAACAGGGCAGCGTTGCAAAGCTACAAATTAAAGACAAAAACATTCATTTGTGCAACATTGCAATGTTGGGACGTTGCCCTATATATACGTTTCTTCGCTTTAGGTCAGATTCATTCACCCACCTTCAGCCTTCAGTCGAATTTTCCCTCTATTTTCTCTTCCACTTGTATTTTGAGCATTTCTTTAGTAGTTAATCGAGCAATGCCGGATTATAGCTTCTCATCCTCCATGGGAAGGTAAGGTTTTAGTTTCTTAGTTTAGGGATTTAGAGGAACTCGATGTAATTTCGTGAGATTTCAATTTATTGATGTATACAAACTTGTCTATGGGTTTTAATCCAAATTTACATTAATGAATTGCATGATTTTAATTATTGATTGACACCCAATAATTTTGTTGTGTGATTCTAATGCTTTATGATTAACTTGTAATATTTGACATATAATTATAAGTTAATCCCATTGGAAGCAATAGGTTAGTTAGGCAAAAAAGACTGTTCCTAGCAACCTACAGAAAACTCATATTGATTGTTTAATTAGACGTTGGAAGTTAAACACTCATCTTATTGTAATCCCTAGAACTTAATGCGATTTGTTAATTTGTATGGAGCAGATCGTTTTCTATGCATTTTGATTAATTAGATAATTAGGACCATTGGTTGTAGTACTAGTATGGACTGTCTAGTACTACAAGCGGCAAGTCTTATATGTCTCCACATATATGTTTAAGTTACAATGATAACCTTGGATGTTAGTTTATTGGTTTGTGGTTAATACAACTAAAATATCACATATTTTATAGAAAAAGTGAATAAAAATATCATATATTATTAATCACATAAGAGTTTGTTCATACAATGTTTACAAACTATAGGACTCTACGAGATTTAGGGTATCAACCCCAACAATTAGGACCATTGGTTGGGATTTCAATAAATTAGGCTAAGCATAAACAAGAACTTTAAGTCATAAATTGGTTCGATGATCTAAATTACATTGGGTGAATCTATTCTTCTAAGCTAAGACATCTCGATTAATTGCGCTTCTATCTTTACTTTTTTTGCCCTCTATTTTATGCAATTTCACTTATCAATCCACCCCCCCTCCAATTTATCTCTTTAACTGAAAATGAGCTTCGATGAACAAATCTTCTGCGCTTTCTTGAAGTTCGACCCCGGACTTACCGCTTGTAGTACTAATTAGTATAAGTAGTTAGTTTGGTGATTTATAAATATTATTTGTGTAGCGAGGGTTTACGGGCGACGATAAACTCGACCCTGCTAAATTGGCATCATTGCCAGGGAAGCCAATTAGTTCTTCTTAGTTAGTTTTTAGTTAAAGTTTCTTTTGCTTTAATTTGTTTTTTTTTTTTTTATGTCAGTTAAGCATGACCGGATTTCCAAATCAATCTTGGATGTCCGAAGGTCAAGTTGCAAATTTTGATGATGAGGTAAGTGGTCCTCACCATGAGCTTGCCGAATTGACTTCCATGGTTAGCCAGAAAAGAAGATTGTAGCAAGTAGAGGTATGCAGGAGTTACCTACTCGAGGGGCATCCCACGCAAGCATGCCCGAGGTTGCAGTGGATGCCAGCACCATATGGATTCACCGAGGAGGAGTATTATAGTCCTTGGGACTACGAGCCTCACCATTCTTGGTAGGAGGAGTCCTTTGACCATGGATACTCAGGATGGCAACAGAGCTTTGGCGGCCAAGATTTCACAGCACCACACCAGTTGACTCATGCTCAGTCTTCAGGGTTAGGTAAATCTTTAGAGGCTTTAGTTATAGAGCTTGCTAACAGAGCTTTTAAGATTGAGCAGGACAACCTCTGTAAGCAACAAGAGTTCGAGCGCATCTAGCAGGAGAGTCTTTGTCCCAAGGCAGAGTCTAAAACTAACTTGCAAAGCTTGAGTGACCATGTTGTTCGGCTTGCAACTTCAATTGGGATGTTGGACGAGCCATTACTAGACTGTTCCTTTGACTTTCCAGAGGCCCAGAGGCATGAGGTAGTCCATGTCGACATGGTGGAGCAGCATGAACCACTTCCTGGAGATTTGTGTCCAGGTATGACATTGAAGTTTTCAATTTATGAACTTGCTAATAGTACTCTTCCATTTCAGTAGGATCTTCAAGCTCGACTGAAGGATTGATCACCCTTGTTGCCCAACTGACTGAGGCCATGCAGAGACTGGAGAGCACTCCAGAGTAGTCCATAGTTTGTACCTTCGAGGCCAAGTTCCTTGTGGAGTGCTACTACTCCAGTGATGATGAGGACGTCACCTCATGCTTGTCAATTTGTGAGGTTAAGGAGAATTCTGAGCCTAAATCCGATGAGATCCAGGTGATAGAGTTAGAGGTTAAAAGACCTCACCCTGTTCTGACTTCTGATATTTCGTATATATTCGAGTTTGTTCCCCTAGTCCTCACGAGTCTGTTGAGTCTTTAATTTGTTTAGACTCTTTTGGTTCACTTGAGTCTTTTGATTCTTTCGATTCTTTCCTTTTACCTTTTTTGCCATATACTAAAAAACCCAAATTCAACCTGTCTAGTTCTCTTTGGAAGATGAAAAGTCTTATAGCCTTACCAGGATATATTGACTCATCCAAGAAAGGATTAGAGAAATATGAGAATTTATTTGTACCTTGATAGGGGATATGTCGTGTCGAGCAACTGACGTTAAAAATTTGCGCTTCTTGAAGGCAGTCAGGTTTTAAAATTTTTTTGCTTCTTTTCTTTCTTAATTTTTATTCTCTTTTTATTTAATTTAATTTTATTAGGTTAGATTTTTATTTTTATTTTCAACTTTTAAATTTTAGGGTAGATTTTTAAAATAATAATAAATCGAAAATTAGGTCAAAGCTTCGCGATGCTGCTATCACAGCGTTGCAATGTTGCACGGCAGAACAACATTATAACATTATGCTATAGCACCCCTCTTCACCTTCCTCTTCATTTTTCCTCTCAAACCCGAGCCTCCCTCCCCATTTTCTCTCGATTTCCTTCATCATGTTTCATCTTAAACATGTTTTCCTCTTCATTCCTTCCAATCCTCACGTTTCACCTAGATTTAGAGTTTATTTTTGTGGGTTTTTTTTCCAACTTTCAAGATTTAGCGAGTTTTAGCGTCTTTTGGATTTCTCCGCTTCAAGGTAAGTTGTTTTTCATTCTTTGTCTATTATTGCAAATCTTTGTCGAATTGTTGGAGATTTCTTTATTTCACATGATTTCTTGCTTATTCTTGAATGGGTTGGAAGATTTAGATGTGTTAAAATTGAATATATGAATGAAATTGTTGGGAATTTTCTGTGTACAGGTGAATTTTTTGTTGGTTGTTGAGAATTTGGGGGTGGTTTGGATAGGAGTTGAGAAGAGAAGTTGTAAGAGTTTTCCTAAGAACTAAAATTTGTGAACTTACCATTTTTTAGAAATCTTTATCATGGGTCCTAGGAGAGAAGGAAGGAGGGAGCCTAGTTCCAGTGGGGATAGACATAATCCTGAGCCAATTTTTGAACATCCTAGGTTTAGTTCTCAAGAAGCCCTAGATAGATACCACTTCGTAGTGTCTTCTAAGAAACTTGTCCCTGAGAGAGCCTTAACCTTGGAGGCCAATTACCCCCCCATATCATTGCTGAGATACAGGAGAGAGGGTGGGAGTCTTTGGCTAGTTGTCCTTGCAAGGCGATTGTCCCTCTTGTTAGGGAATTCTTTGCTAACATTAACGAGGGTAGGGACTACTCGTTAGTTACAGGCATTACGGTCCCTTTTTCATTGGCTCGCATCAATGAAGTCTATAGTTTACGTGACTTCAATGATGAGTACAGTGGATTCTGCTCCCAGCAGTTCTCAGAAGAAGAGGTTATTGAAGCCTTGTGTGGTTCTGGAGTTCAGTGGGCCAGGTCTAGAGGAGTTTAGTGAGGTTTGGAAGTACGGATATGTCTGTTTCTGGCCAGATCTGGCATGCATTCGTGTGTTCCAGGCTGATACCAGTGCTACAACTCACTAACGTCACTAAGGACCTGGCCAAACTCCTGTATTTTCTTGTTCAGGGGAAGTCCATTAACACTGGATGAGTCATTAGGGCTTTGATCTGTCGTTGTGGGTGTTATTTCACCACAAATAGTTTAGGGCACCCAAGTTTAATCACGGAGCTGTGTCGGAGGTCTGGGGTGGAGATTCCTGATGACGAGGAGAGGATGGGGCGTTGAGCTCCCATTTGCGGGTCTTCAGTTGCCACCTTCCGTGGACGTGGGGTAAATCAGTTAGACGATGATGAGGAAGACGAAGAGGATGAGCAGGTTCCCGCGGTAGAGGAGATTCCCCGTACTGGTCCCCAGGATCAGTATGATGTTCCAATGGTAGGGGAGTCCTACGCGGAGTAGATGTTAAGGATGTCCACGGAAGCGCTTAGGGTGGCCACTGAGTCACTGAGAGTGAGTCAGAGATTGCTCGTTGGGTGAGGCATATGGAAAGGATGGTGAACTTCATCGCTAAAGAGAACCGTCTCTACTACGCTAGCATCGGTTTCCAAAGTGGTCTTCAAAGGGATCTAGACTCTCCAGATTCCAACTGAGCTAATATTTTCTTTCTTACTATGTGCCCTTAGTTTTATCTTTTCTTTTCTTTTTCCTTTGTTATTTTTCTTTCTTTTTAGTTTGCTAACTTCTTTTTTGTTTTGTAGGTTTTCTTTTGTAGTGCTTTTCTTTTGTTTTTCTCTTGTTGTAGGATCTTTCCCTCTGCCCTAAAGAAGAAGAAAATCAATTTAAAGCAGCCTTCTTACCACCATCCCATGTGCGAAAACGTCATCAAGGGAGGTTTTCTATTCCCTTGAGTATTTTATTTTATTAGGCTTATATTAGAGATACATTGGGGACAATGTATTATTTTAAGTTGAGGGTGGGGTATGTTGTGATTGTTGGGGCCCTTGAGTGCTGTGCTCGGACGATGTTTGTGTATTTAATTTGCTTGCTTGCTCTCTTACTTGGTTTGTTACGATGAGTAATTGATGATGCACCCTATTTGTGATTAAGTTTGCATGAAACTATGTTAAAGAGCATGATCATGATTTTTAGCTCATTTTAAAAAATCTTCTAATCTCTCATGCATCTTTAAGTCCCTTGTCCAGTGAAATTGGGACTTGCATGCTTAGAGTTGTATCAGCTTATATTTTTGTTGTCACCCCGAAAGGCCTAGGTGATACGTGTTAAGTGACTGAAAGTTCAACCTAGTAATGTATGCCTAATTTTTTGCCAAACTCTTGTTATGTATTGTAAAAGCCAAGTGTATGGTATGTAAAAAGCAAGTGTGTAAAAGGCAGAGTGTGTTGTAAAGTGAAAGCAAGTTTGTATGTTATTTTTTAAGGGGATTACTCCTCTTTCTTGGGGTTATGATTAACCTGAGGCAGCTATGACACTCGTAGTTTCCCTTTGAGCTAAAGTACCCCAAGGAATGAGTAAGCTTTCGCACCTTGTTAGGAGACATTGCTCGTAGTTAGATGACCTGCATGACACCTATGTGGGCAAGCCAAAATGAAGGTGACATGTCTAGATAAGGTTTCCTCTTTTGTGTAAAGTAAAATAAAATGAAAAATAAAAAATAAAATGAAAATAATAATAATAATATATAAATAAATAAATAAAAAGTTTGGTCTCCTTAATTGTTCATTATAAAGTTGAGTCTAGGAAGCTTGGCTCTTGAACCTTCGAGCCAGTGTAGGGGGAAAACGAATTGAGGGCCCTATAAAACCATTCCGGGTTTTGCGAGCTTAATTAGTAGGGCTTTTGACTCACTCATGCATGAAAAGTTTAGAATCATTTTTAAATGTGCTTCATTGATTGATTGTAATCTGATTGCATTTTTTTTATTGCAAATCTCATCTGACTATTGAGACTAGAGTAATGACCTATGCAATTGAGCAATCATAATATTTTTTCTGTGTGAATGTATGGTTCTACCTTGCTCGAGGATGATCAAGAATTAAGATAGGGGTGTTTGATAGCACCAAAAGTGTGCTATTTTCCTCTTCTTAATTTTAGGTCGTTACTATGTTTAATGTGTTTATTTAGTGATTTTAAAGGTATTGAGCATCTTAGAGATAGAATCAATCATTACGAGTTATTCAAGGTTAATTTGGAGCAATTAGGAGCTAATTTGAGCAACCAGACTTCAAAAGGACGTGAACGGACAAAAACACATCTAGACGAAGCGTTGCAATGCTTAAACGAGCATTGCGCAATGCTATAAGGCAGTAGCTATCTACTTTGGGCAAAACAGGGCAGCGTTGCAATGCTACATGTAGCATTATAACGCTATGAATTAAAGACAGAAATGCTCATCTGTGCAGTGTTGCAATGCTACGACGCTGCCCTATATATACATTTCTTCGCTTTAGGTCAGATTCATTCACCCACCTTTAGTCTCCAACCGAATTTCCCCTTTCTTTTATTTTCCACTTTGTATTTTGGGTGTTTCTTTAGTAGTTAATTGAGCAATGCCATATTATAGCATCTCATCCTCCATGGGAAGGTAAGGTTTTGGTTTCATAGTTTAGGGATTCGGAGGAACTCGATGTAATTTCGTGAGATTTCGATTTATTGATGTATACAAACTTGTTTATGGGTTTTAATCCGAATTTACATTTATGAATTGCATGATTTTAGTTATTGATCGATGCCCAATAATTTTGTTGTGTGATTCTAATGCTTTGTGATTAACTTGTAATATTTGACATATAATTATAAGTTAATCCCATGGGAAGCAATAGGTTAGTTAGGCAAAAAGGCTCCTAGTAACCTAGAGAAAAACCATATTGATTATTTAATTAGACGTTGGGAGTTAAACAATCATCTTAGTGTAATCCCTAGAACTTAATGCGATTTGTTAATTTGTATGAAGTGGATTGTTTTCTGTGCATTTCGATTAATTAGATAATTAGTGAAGAAACTCGTTTTACAAGGAGATCCTTGAGTAGAAGTGAATCGTCCAAATTCCATTTTTTATTGAAAACTAAATTTACAGTAAATATATAAGATATGCATTCATAAACAAATTACAGCATGTTTTTTACAAGGAAAAAAGGATTCAAAAGATATCACCTTTGAAGAATCTTTCTTCGTGTAAATCCCTCGAACAGTCACGAACCTCGAACTCAGCAAAATCTTGAAGACCTTCTTCAAGAACTTCACGAACCAAATAGAGAGGATACTACCACAGTGAGCCTTTGGTATTCTCAGGGTGAGAACCCAGGAGTGGTGGGCTCTGACTATTTTGGTTAGGAGGGATTGTTTGTGTTTGGAGGAAGAAGATTGAAGAACGCTCACAGAAAGATTATGTAAGGCAAATCTTCAATCATGTAGTCTTTAACGTTAGTCTTAGAAGGAAGAAGATAAACTAGTTTTTTTATTCCTTTTGCCATAAACCAGATAACCACCCACTAAGGTGATTAGAGAGAAAATAGGAATTTATTATTCAAAATAATAAAATAATATAAATATGATATGATAAGTTAATATGATAACTAACTTATCATATCATATTTATATTAAACTATATGTTATATCAAATATAACACATAACCTATAGTTTTAATATTGTATCGTATACAATATGAACTATAGTTTCTTTTCTCTATTTTATGGCATTTAATATAAATATGTTTAACAACTATGAATCACATTCATAGAAAGTATATTTGAATCCCATTCAAATATTTATTTCCTCCAAATAAACTATAATGTATCAAATACATTATAAAAATTATATCATATATAATTGAATCAATTTAAATATATCATATATAATTAAATTCCCTCTTATTAATTTGAACAATTCAAATTAACTAAAAAACTGATTCTTAACTAAATCCCTTTGAGCTACCAAGGGGATCTTATGGACCTATAGCTTGAAGCTCCAATTGTACGTGAATAATTAATTAAACTCTTTAATTACATTATTCACTATCTGTTAACTATCAAACACTCCACTAAAGACCGACAGCTGTACTACTACAGATATATTTCTATGTCCATTGGATATAACCAATCAATAGTACGTGACCCTTCACAAATTGCTTGTAAGTACAGTTGAGCCAAAGTACCATTGATCCCTTTAATGAACAATAGTCATAGTCCCACTATGACTAAACCCCTCTCGAGCTAGGAGAGGGTGTGACGCCACATTGTTCAAGACTCGGAATCGACCCTTAAGGGAACAATTTATCTACTTACCCCTGCTTCGGGGAAGGAGTGAATTCCATCTTGTGTAGCTGTGTTCTCAGCTCCCTAATTAGACGAATCCCTACAATGGTAGACTTGTTGAGTTGGTGGTCTGGCCACTCTCACCCATACAAATCAAATAACCGTCATCATAGGTAAGAGTTCACAACTTACTCAGAATTAAGATCATGTTACCTATAGTCATCTTGGTGAAACGAAAGTCTCTCTTATGAATGGTATTATAAACTGAAACTAAACATTTCGTGGTTTGGTCTTATACAAACTCCTTTGTATAGAATATCCCTACTTGCATGTCTAATACATGAATGTTCAGGATCAGAACATTTGTAGCATTTTACAATATTTGTAACACCTACAAAGCGGGCCATACTCGTAGTGTCACCAGGATAAGGTACCCAACCTTATCCATATACTATAGACCATTTAGGTTATCAGTTAAACATGATCCACTTATATGTCTCCACATACATGTTTAAGTTACAATGATAACCTTGGATGTTAGTTTATTGGTTTGTGGTTAATGCAACTAAAATATCACATATTTTATAGAAAAAGTGAATAAAAATATCATATATTATTAATCACATAAGAGTTTGTTCATACAATGTTTACAAACTATAGGACCCTACGAGATTTAGGGCATCAACCCCAACAATTAGGATCATTGGTTGGGATTTCAATAAATTAGGCTAAGCATAAACAAGAAGTTTAAGTCATAAATTGGTTCAAAAATCTAAATTACATTGGGTGAATCCATTCCTCTAAGCTAAGACATCTCGATTAATTGCGCTTCTACCTTTACTTTTCTTGCACTCTATTTTATGCAATTTCACTTATCAATCCACACCAACACCCCCCCCCCATTTATCTCTTTAACTGAAAACGAGCTTCGATGAACTAGTCTTCCGCACTTCCTTGAGATTCGGCCCCAGACTTGCCGCTTGTACTACTAGTTAGTATAAATAGTTAGTTCGGTAATTTATAAATATTATTTGTGTAGCAAGGGTTTACGGGCGATGATAAACTCGACCCTGCCACACCGAGCCTTTTTCCTTCAAGCATCGAGTGAGCATTGGACTTAGGCTATTGATGAGCGTTACAATGCTGGAACATGGCAGATTGGTCTTTTGTCATCTCAACTCCATTTGGGTGCACTTGACTCCTGAATTTTCATCCTTTTTGCTTGATTCTTCAACCTTGCAACGTATTTGCTCCATGGGATCAATTCTCCTAAAAATAAGAAAAATAGACACAAGAATTACTAGAAAAATAGTAAAGTTAAGGTCATAAATTTAGCTCTTTTTTAGAGCTAACAAACAGCCCCAACTTAACTTTTGATCGTCCCCAGCAAGATCATAACACTCAATCATGAAATCGACATGAAAATATTTGCTTCATTCATCAAATCCAATCTCAAATCTCAATAGTATTTTGGGTCGCATAATAAATCACATAATAATCACTCAATTGAGACTTGATATAAAAAGGACTTTTACAATAAAGGTTATGCATAAATGAAACACTAAGGCACAAAAAAATTTTCATAAATCGAAAATTACCCGGAAAAGTTTTATCCTGGCCCCATCTCATCTTCCCTCTACTCTAGCTCGATCATCAGCTCAAGAGATACTGTTATTGCTAATCAAAGAGCAACACTAACCAGGAGTGCCCAAAACTCACACACAAAAAACGTAGAGGGTATTGGTTTTACCTAGAGGGCTAGTTTTCACACCTAACCGCCGAAAACCTATCACTCTTTTCTCGCGGACCCTAACTAGATATGCGAAGGCAGCTCTTTTCACCTCTATCCATGCACACACGCACACTATTTTTTGTAGGCACACCAATTTATGCCTTTTTTTATGTTTTTTTTATTGTCATAGAAAAGCAACTAGCTTGATTCTCTTTATTTTTTCTTTCTTGCACACTAGGCCACTATTTTCTCAATGTCTAATTCTGCTCTATGGAACTAAAAGTTACTCTCAAGCTAAAAGGGAGCCTTTCAAGGTGACAATGAAGATCCGAGATGGATAATCCATTTCTAGGACTTTTAAGGGATTTAAAAAAAAAAAATTAACCTAGGTTCATTATGCATAGATCTCATGAAAATATTTTTGTAAAAAGCTCAAAATCATGAAAGTTACTCCTCTTTAAGCACAAATAACCCAATGAGTGTGTCATCAATTTGTCATTGAAAGGAAATGGCAAATAGAATAAGCAAACATTCAAAAGTTCCAACCAACAATCAAATATCCCAAAGCATGCTTCGCCCACCCCCAACTTAAGAGTCATGCATTGTCCTCAATTTATATCTAGCTATAATTCATGCTAAGGACAAAAAGAGGGGACAAGGGGAACAAAAGAAAAGAAAAGAAAAGAAAAAAACTCCCCTAGAATAGGGCATATGCATAATCATTTAAGAAGCCTTCCTCCAAGTAGCCAAAATTGTAATTCTTCTATGACGAAAAGTAAATGTAGTGAGTCATTCTTTCAACTTAATCAAAAAGAAAATAAAAGAAGCGAAACGAAAGGAAAAAGAAAGCAAATAAAATCTTAAACGCCTGGTTTCCTCCAGGAAGTGCAACTTTTAACGTCTTTTGCTCGACATCTTGTGATGCGGGCTCAAGTGATAGAGGGCAGAGTCAACAAAAAACTCGAGCAAGCTGAGTTGACTTCCCTTTCATTGAAGATTTTAAGACGGTGCCTATTCACCTCGAACTCCTTCCCTATCTTCAAGCTCCTGATCTCAACTACACCATAGGGAAACAAGTTAACAATCTCAAAAGGACCAAGCCATTTGGACTTAAGCTTATTGGGCATAAGCAATATATGTGAGTTATAAAGCAGAACTTTCTGACCAATCTTGAATTCCTTCCTTAAAAGACCCTTGTCATGAATAAATTTTGACTTTTCCTTATAGGTCTCAAGTTCTCATAGGCTTCTAGGTGAATTCCTCCAATTCTTGTAGTTCTGAAGTCTCTCTTGATCGGCTTGGGCTAGATTCATATTGCATTGCTTAATCACCCAATAGGCTTTTTGCTCGACCTCTACCGAAAAATGGCACGCCTTGCCATAGATAAGCTTGAAGTACATCATCTCAATGGGAGTTTTGAAAGCAGTTCTGTAAGCTTAAAGAGCATCATCAAGGCGTGTGCTCTGATCTTTCCTTGTCGGATTGACAGTTTTCTCCAGGATACTCTTGACCTCTCGATTAGATATTTCTACTTGACCATTCGTTTGAGGATGATATGAAGTAACAACTCGATGGTGGACTCTATACTTCCTCATAAATGCCTTAATGGCCAGGTTGAAAAAGTGTGTACCCCTGGTCACTAATTATGGCTCAAGGAATGCCAAACCTGAAGAAGATGTTAGCACTTAAGAATCTTGAAACAACAACAACATTGTTAGTCCTAGTGGGGATAGCCTCCACCCACTTCGATACATACTCCATTGCCAACAGGAATACAAGTACCCATAAGAAGGAGGAAAGGGTCCCATGAAATCCATGCCCTAAACATAAAAAATCTTACAAACAAGAATGGAATTAAATGGTATCTCGTTTCTCCTAGAAAAAGAACCCAACCTCTAACATCTCTCGCAAGATTTACAAAATGCAAAACACTCAGCAAACAGAGAATTCCAAATCAATCCACTATCCAAAACCTTCATAGTAGTCCTCCTTGGGCTAAAATGCCCTCCACATGCCATCTCATGACAAAACGAAAGTACTGACTCAAACTCCTTATCTGGGACACACCTCCTAACAATTTGGTCAAAACAAATCTTCCAAAGGTATGATAGGTCCGAAACAAAATATTTCGAATCACTTCTCAGCTTAGACTTCCTAGAACTAGGCATATCATAGGGGAACTTACTTGTAACCAGGAAATTTACCATGCCAGCATACCATTGGTGATTTGGAATAAGAACTTGATAACTTGTAGAAATACAAGTTATTTATACTGCCTTATCTAGATATTGCGGCCAAAAGAGAATAGATATGCGCCAATTGTATGAAAATTAGCTTAAAAATACAATAATTCTGAATTATCACAATTACACCCACTAACATCATTAAGATGGAAGAAGAGGAGATTTCTACTCTATTTTACAGGAAACCAAGTCACCGCATGCGATTAAGGCTCAAGACAAACTGACCAACGCATCTCTAACACATTGCGCCCATCAATCAACAATGAAAAGGCGATTAACGCAATGACGGCGCAATGCGACAGTCGATCCAGAGCTGACTTTCACCCACATGCGGTAATAAAAACAACACCACATGCGAACACTCGATCGAAAGAGGCAGCTGAGCAATGCAAATGCGGAGGATTGTACCACGTGTACGCCTAACGGTTGTGCAAATTTGATGGTCTGATTGCATAATAGAAGGAATAATATCCCTCCATCTTCGGAATTTCCATAACAATAAGTGGGGACCACAAGGCCGGAGTCAAAGATCTTCACCTATAAATACCTCATAGAATTCACAGAAAAAGGGGTTACTCGATACGGGGCTAATTGCTGCTATTATATTGAGAAAGAGGTTGAGCTGAGTGTTAAACTGAAGAAATCCGGGAAGAAGAAGAGACAAGGTCGAGAGGTGAGTCTTAGTTTTAATCTGCCAGATCCCCACCACGAAGCTCTACACTCAGATCCCTACTATCGGTTGAGCAAGCCTGAGAGGGAAACTCATCCATCCACATGATCCATCCATTCCGGCAAGCAAATCTCCATCCAAATCGGTGCCGAGATGTTGGCGCTTGTTTGTATTTGTTTCTGTCTCTTTTTTCATCATTGTATCTCATAATCTTTATCTCTTCATTCACACACCATGTATCAGACGCTAAATAGATATATTGAATGTCTCGACCGTTTTCATTACCACTTCTCTGTCTATTTTTGTTCCTCCGTTTATCGTTTTCTTCATGAAGTGTTCTTAATCCCTGGGTAGTCAATATGAATTAAATGAGTACTTAATCTGTGTTAGAGAGATAATTGCATCTAGCTAAGGCATGCTAGACGGCATCTTCACCTGTGAGAGCAGAAGTGAAGATGTCATTTTGATCTATCGAGAGAAGGTCAGAAGAATGCGTTAACTAGAGCGAGTAGTACTTCCAGGAATGGAAGCAACCTTGCGTTCATTACGTTCATTTCTGTTTCACCACAGACATGTGGGAACGCGACTAATCACTGAAAGGTGTACGTTAAGGAAAAAACAGAACCGTACTTATAACTTTAACGCAATTAAGGAACATACAATGTTTATATTAGTTATCTTCCTCTTCCTACTTCATACATAAGACTTTCCATCGCATCACATGATCTGTGTATAATCTTCACAGCCAACCTTGCCCTCAATATTTTAGATCATGTCGTCTGTATCTTGTGCCATCTTAACTTAGGTTTACTGCATTTTATTTTATTATCGCATTTTTACTGCTTTCCTTTACTTCATCGCAACTTTATATACTTGTACACAAATACTTTTATTAAACTGAAAAAACCTGGTCGCATGTATCATAAACATAATGCAATAACCTCAAACAGTCCCTGTGTTCGACCTCGGATCACACCGAGAAACTTAAGGTGGAATTATACTTGGTTCCAACGTAAGGAAACTTGTGACAACGCACAACATACTACAAGAGCATCCATTAATAATGCATATCTAGAAGTAGTATTGCATGAATTGAATCCATTAACGCATGCATCATTAATAAGGAAGCAATTTTATTGTGACAAGTTTATGGCGCCGTTGCCGGGGATGGTTAACGGTTTATTGTTTGAGTGTGTTTGTGGTATTTTGCAGGACAGATCTCTCTAAACTGCCTGTTCAACGCGGAGAGCAGTCTAACGGCTTATGAATGCGGGAGTGATCTGGTAATTCTAAACGGACCCAGAGATTAAGTGTATTATTCGCGCAAGAGTTCATCAGGGCCAAATTAATTGGGAAGAAGCATGGTTGATGAGAATGTGGCACCTGCAGGAGACCAAAGGGAAAATTTGCCAGTGCAAGATCCGATTTTTCTTGCTGTTGACCATAACATCCCTATGAGGGAATATGCGGTGCTAGATTTTTATAACTTTTCAACAGGAATTTCAAGACCCTTGGTTGAGGGGAATGTAAGCTTTGAGATAAAACCTATCATGCTACAGATGATTCAAAATGTGGGTCAATTTGGAGGATTACAAGGAGAAGACCCACACGCTCATTTGACGAATTTTGTAGACATATGCAGCGTATTCTCCATGCCTGGTGTAACTCAAAAAGGGCTTAAATTATATCTGTTCCCATACACATTGCGGGATGAGGCAAAGAGGTGGGCTCAAGCATTAGAGCCAACTGAGATTAATGGTTGGGAGCAGTTGGTTGATAGGTTCATGAACAGATTCTTTTCTCCAGCAGTCAACGCAAGGAGATAGAGGGATGTTCTGAATTTTGAACAAAAAGGGTACGAAACCTTGAGTACCGCCTGGGTGCGATTCTGACAGTTAATGAAAAGTTGTTTGCATATCGGGATTCTTGATAGTATTTTGATGGAAACCTTTTATAATGGCTTAGACCAATCAACACAAGCAGTTGCCGAGGCCTCTGCAGAAGGAGGATTGATGAACTAGTCATATACGAAGGCAAAGAATATATTGGATCGCATCTCGCAACATTCTGATGAGTGGATTGATACTGGTTGAGGTAAGAGGTCTGGAGCAAGAGAGAGTAGAAAGTGTCGATGTGTCAACCGATATAATAAGCGCACTGGTCGATCAGATGACCACAATGACCTCAATTTTCCAGAAAATGACTAACCAACAAAGAACTCTCTCTCAAGAATCAGCGTAAGTTAATGCATTAACTCACGTGGCCTAAATGAATTGCGTTCAATTCAGAGAGGGACATTGTAATACCTCGCACATTTTTTTTTATCATAATGTAATTTCAGTAACGTTATTATTTGGTAATTCATTTTGGATCTCAAGTATAAATGCGAGAATTTAAGTTTGGGGGAAAATTATTCAATTTTGAATTTCAATGTGAAAGTTATGGCAAAAATTAATTTTCCTTTCGAAACGGAAAGAATTTATTATAATTATACCTTCCTTTTTAGTTATTACATTTATTATTATTTTTTTTGTTAAAACCCCCTACCAACCCTTCTCCTTCTTCTTCCTCGCACCTCACGGCAACACCACCATCCCCAATTTTTCTTTCTTCTTTCCTCCCAACCGCACGTCGCCTCCGTCCAAACCCACGAACGCCACGCCCTCTCTTCCGACCGCGAGCATCTGTTCAGCGGAGTGCCTCCTAAGTCAACTCGACTCTCTTCAGTTGTCTAGGCCACGAAGTAGTCGCCGCCACTCGATTCACGAGATCGGCTGTGTCTCTGATCGTCGAACCCCAACGATATCGCTCGTCATCCGCGCTGGTCTCCATGGATTGCAGATCGTCGCCCAGAGTCTCGAGATTCCACAGTCACTCATGCCCAGATCTGAAGATTCACAACCCAATGGCCAAGTCGCTCACCGTCAGTCATGCAAGGGTGCTTCGAATCCATATATCTCGTCGTTTGTGCTGCCAACAGTAAGAGTCGTCGGAACTTGTGGATTTGGGTAAGATTGTGCCATTTTTTTAAATTGGATTTATTGGCTAATGGTGTTCTGCTTCAATCTATTGACACATATTTGTTTGGGCTTTAAAAATCAAGTTTTGGAGAAGCTTTGAAGTTAAAAGTGTGCTGTCAAGAGGATTTGGTTGTGGTTGCGACAAGCTTTTGGGTAAGATTATTGGGAATTATTTGGCTAATTTGGTTATTGGAACTAAGCTCTTTTATTAATTGCAATTTGGATTATGTTTAGGCCTAATTCAAGATCCATCTAAGCTAGGAGGAAGATTAATTTGCTTGTCACTTAGACATAATTTTGACTTCGAGGTAAGTAATCTTACCACTGGAACTGCCCACGGGCCAGACTTTAGTTGTATGCTAGCATGATGAGTGTATGTTATGGTAAATGTTAGCATGTTGATTGATAGTATGACCTGAATCAAATTATTTTCTGGCACGAGTTCTAATTTGTTTACTATACACCTAGGCACTTGATTGTTAGTATGAGGTGGTATGTGTTTCCATATGTTGGTATCTGATCTACTGATGTTGAGACATAGTTGTATGTTGTGGAACTATGATGTTAAGGTATACATGAATGTTGTAGAATATATTGTTGAGGATTATGTGTATGTGGTAGAGCCATGGTATCGAGGATTACATGTATGTCATATATTCGTACGGTGTTGATTTTTTAATGTTGAGACTGTGTAAATGTCCTCACTGATTAGTTAGATGCTCACCAGTTTATGTTTCCTTCGGGATTCACCAGTTTTGTGTTTCCTTCGGGATTCACCAGTTTTGTGTTTCCTTCGGGATTCACCAGTTTGTGTTTCCTTTGAGATTCACCAGTTTTGCATTTCCTTCGGGATTCACCAGTTTTGTGTTTCCTTCGAGATTCACCAGTTTTGTGTTTCCTTCGAGATTCACCAGTTTGTGTTTCCTTCGAGATTCACCAGTTTTTTATTTCCTTCGGGATTCACCAGTTTGTGTTTCCTTCGAGATTCACCAGTTTGTGTTTCCTTCGGGATTCACCAGTTTGTGTCTCCTTCGGGATTCACCAGTTTATGTTTCCTACGGGATTCACTAGAGGTAGTGGGCATACTTCACTACAGTAGGATAGGACTCAGTCTCTTACCTATTTCATGTGTGTATATGTGCCATAGGTGGGTATCTAGAGGACATAGATGCCTAGCCTGACCCTAGTGGTGGGGCTACTTACTGAATATTTCATGCTCATTCTTTCTTATATTGATGTTTCAGGTAAGGGTAGAGATGCACCGGCGATGGCGCAGCGGAATTCGTGATCGTGCCACTGGGACTAGTTTTTACGCTTCCGCATCATGAAATTTAGGGTTCTTATTTTTCCCTTAATGTTTAGTTTTACTGTTTGAAACTTATTATGAAGGATTGTTTTTTTTATACTTTTAATAGTCTTTACGAATCATGGGTACCCTATTATTGTTTTAACAATTGTATTTAATAAATGGCTTTTGAACTTCTCTTGTCTATTTAGCATTTATTTCAACATAAAGTAGTGTCGTTTTAAGTGACATGCATGCATGTATTTTAGTAACGGCCTAACTTAAGGCCTAACTTAAGTCCAAGGTATACCACCCTATGACCAACCATTCCTATATGATACCTCTTGCAACACCTCGTCTCTGGAGACATCGTTAAAACATTATATTGAAAAGAGCAAGGCAATGAGACAATCGCAAGCTGACACTCTTAAAGAATTAGAAGAGTAGATAGATCAGCTTAGGAAGGAATTAAAGAAGAAAGCGCCTGGTACGAAACATAGCAGTTCAAAAGCACAGGCGCCACGAGGAAAAGAACAATGTCATGCAGTGACATTGAGGAGTGGAAAAACAACAACCCCTATGTCATCAGATGTAACAACAACACCAGATGCAACAACAACACTAGTCGATTTGACTGTTAATGATGACCAGTCAGTTAATATTGGAAAAAGTACTGGTTCAGAAGTAAGTTCATCTACAAAAGATGAAGCTCCTCAAGACATGAATGCTAAATCAATGTAACCTCCAACTAATGAAGCACAGCAAGCACCGGACCTCAGCAAGCAGCTAAGTGAACAGGAAATACGGCGGGTTCTTCCACCTTTCCCGTCTAGGCTGAAGAAGAAATATGATAGCAATCAATTTCAGAGGTTTCTGGACGTTCTCCGATAGCAACACATTAACATTCCCTTGATAGAAGCACTAGAGCAGATGCCGAGTTATGTAAAATTTCTCAAGGACATTCTTGCCAATAAAAGAAAGATTGGTGAAAATGAAACGGTTGCGTTAACATATGAATGTAGCGCGCTATTCCAAAACAATCTCCCCACTAAAATGAAGGATCTTGGGAGTTTCACATTACCCTGCATGATAGGAGGGAAGACGGTTGAGAACACGCTGTGCGATTTAGGGGCAACCATAAATCTAATGCCCCTATTAATTTTTAAGAAGCTGGATATCGGCAATGCAAGACCAACTACTATCACAATACAGTTGACTGATAGATCGATAAAGCTTCCTGAGGGCAAGATAGAGGATGTTCTCATGCAAGTGGACAAGTTTATCTTCCCGACATACTTTGTCATATTGGATTACGAAGTGGATAAAGAAATCCCTATCATTTTGGGTCGCCCATTCCTCGCGACAGGGCGAGCACTGATCGATATGCAAAAAGGAGAATTGACCATCAGGGTCGACGATCAGGAAGTAAAATTCAACGTATTCAATGCGTTGAAATACCCAGGTGATGTGGAAAATTGCCAATACATTGAGGAACTGCGAGAAGAGCCTTGGCATGAACCCTTGGAGGAGCTGGAGGAAGAAGAATTGGAAATCGGCGCAATGTTCGAAGAAGACTGTGCTGCAATTCATATTGGACCAAATTTTGAATCACTCAAGTTATCTGAACAGACATCACAATGCATTAAGCCATAGTATGCTTACTTAGGAAGTAACGACACATTTCCGGTTATCATTTTCGCATCGCTGAGTAAGGAAAAAGAAGATGCACTCATACAGATCCTAAAGAGTAATGCAAAGGCATTAGGATGGACCTTGGCAGACATTCGAGGAATCAATCCTTCATATTGTATGCACAAGATTCGTCTGGAAGAAGGAAAGACTAGATCAGTAGAAAAGGCAACGCCGCTTGAACCCTACCATGAGGGAGATCGTTAAGAAGGAAATAGTGAAGTGGTTGGACGCAAGTGTCATTTACCTGATATCTGATAGTAGCTGGGTAAGCCCAGTGCAGTGTGTTCCAAAGAAAGGAGGGATGAAAGTCATCACTAATGACAAGAATGAATTAATTCCCACAAGAACGACTATGGGGTGGAGAATTTGTATGGATTATCGTAAGCTGAATTTGGCCACTAAAAAGGACCATTTCCCACTCTCGTTCATTGATCAGATGTTAGACAGACTTGTGGGGAATGAATTCTTCTGTTTTCTTGACGGCTATTCAGGGTACAACCAGATAGCAATTGCGTCAGAGGACTAAGATAAGACAACCTTCACGTGCCCATTTGATACATTTGCATTCTGATGCATGCCATTTGGACTTTGCAATGCGTCAGGCACTTTTCAACGATGCATGATTGCAATATTCTCAGATTACTTGGAGGAGTCAGTTGAGGTATTCATGGATGATTTCTTAGTTCTCAGCAATAATTATGACTCCTATCTATCTAACCTTGAAAAAGTCTTGAAGAGATGTGTGGCAAGAAATCATGTTTTGAATTGGGAAAAATGCCACTTTATGGTGGAAGAAGGAATAGTTCTGGGTCACAAAATCTCTAAGGCCGGATTGGAAGTTGATCAGGCAAAGATTGACGCAATTTCCAATTTACCCCACCAGTGAATGTAAAGACACTTAGGAGCTTTTTGGGACACGCTGGGTTTTATAGAAGATTTATTTGCAACTTCTTCCAGATCGCAAGGCCCCTAAGTGCACTACTAGAAGCTGATCGAGAATACACTTTTGATGATGCATGCACCAAAGCATTCAACACATTGAAAGATGCACTCATCTCCGCACCTATTTTGATTGCGCCAGATTGGACACACCCATTTGCGTTGATGTGCGATGCTAGCGGATATGATGTGGGTGCAGTTTTGAGTCAGTGCAAGGACAAGGTATTTCATCCTATTTATTGGACAAGGTATAACATTGAATGATGCGCAGGAACACTATACAACCACAGAAAAGGAAATGCTCGTAGTAATGTTTGCACTGGAGAAATTCCGACAATACTTAATCAGAACAAACGTTGTGGTGTATACGGATCACTCTGCGATCAAGTACTTGATGACAAAAAAGGATACAAACCAAGGATTATACGGTGGGTGTTGCTACTGAAAGAGTTTTACCTAGAGATCAAAGACCGGAAGGGCACCGAGAACCAAGTCGCAGATCATTTATCAAGATTGGAGAATTACGAGGTTCAAGGGACAGAAAAAGATATTGAGGAAAGATTCCCCGATGAGCTACTGATGGCAGTAGACATTAATGTTCCCTGGTATGTGGACATAGTAAACTTTATCTTTTGCAGTCAAATACCAGATGACTATATTTACCAACAAAAGAAAAAGCTAAGACATGATGCCAAATTTTATTTCTGAGACGATCCATTCCTATATCGACTCGAACCTGATCATATATTACATCGATGCATTCCTAAACACGAAGTCAAGCACATTTTAGAGCTTTTTCATGAGTCCTCATATGGAGGACATTTTGGGGGGCAGCTGACCGCAGCAAAGGTCCTACAGTGTGGCTACTTCTGGCCAACATTGTTTAAGGATGCCCACGCCCATGTTGTGCAATGCGACAAATGTCAGAGAACGAGGAATATGTCTAAAAGAAATGAAATGCCATTGACGTCAATCTTAGAGGTTGAATTATTTGATGTTTGGGGAATTGACTTCATGGGCCCGTTTCCACCATCAGAAGGTCATCACTATATTATGGTCGCGGTTGACTATGTATCAAAATGGGTTGAGGCCATCGCATGTGCCAAGAATGATGCGACCACAGTGGCGAAGTTTCTGAAGAAGAACGTTTTTGCTCGATATGGGACGCCACGGGCCTTAATTAGCAATGAGGGTTCCCACTTTATCAACCGCATAATTGCCAAACTGTTGACTAAATTCAACGTCAGCCATCGAGTTGCAATTGCGTATCATCCACAGACTAATGGGCCCATGGAAATTTCTAACAGAGAGATCAAAACGATCTTGGAGAAGGTAGTCAGTACTTCCAGGAAGGATTGGTCACCCAAGCTTGATGAAGCATTGTGGGCATACAGGACTGCCTATAAGACACCAATTGGCATGTCCCCATATGCCCTGGTCTTTGGAAAAGCTTTTCATCTGCCGCTCAAGTTGGAACATAAGGCAATGTAGGCATGTAAAAAGCTAAAGTTTGATTTAGCAAGTGTGGGGAAAGTCCGAAAGCTGCAATTGAATTAACTGGTCGAATGGCGACGGGACGCCTACGAAAATGCCAAGATCTATAAGGAGAAAACCAAAAAATGACATGACGACTGCATAAACGACCGGACATTCACCAAAGGTCAACAGGTATTATTATTTAATGCTTGTTTGCGGTTGTTCCCAAGAAAGTTGAAGTCCCGCTGGTCTGAGCCATTCCAAATCAAGACAATCTTTCCTCACGGCGCAGTAGAACTAACAACTTTAGATGGGAACAGTGCGTTTAAAGTCAATGGTCAGCGGATTAAGCCTTACTATGAAGGTGACTTCGAACGATGCATGGACACCATTGACTTGGGCAAGCAGGATTAAACCACTTGCGGGGGAAGCGATAGTGGTAATTCTGAAACATCTGACAATCAGCATCCTTATCTATGTTTACATGCTTTCTCTCCAGTTTTCTTTTATCGACTTCTAAATGTCGCTATTTACTTCTCATTAGAATTAGTCTTTAATACTTTCTGTGTTTCCTTTCAATATACTTTCGTATGCATTTCTATTCCTTAGATTTAGTAGCGCTGTTCGTAAATTTCTGTGAATGATTGGATGAAGCATTAAACACCACAAAGTCCTTTTCGACTTGCATTTTAGATGAATTGAAAAGAACAATAAATACTGATATGAAATGCGATGATGGGTACATTGTGAGTTAAAAAGAGACACTTTGCATCCATTACACCCAAATACATTGCGTTGAGGGGTTTGTTGCACGCATATGTGTCCTTTGCCCGTCCTTAGCTAAATGCACTATGTTGAGGTATCCTCCAGAAATATGTTAGTTAAGGGGTGTGTTGTGGGGGTGCATGCATTGTTGCTTGTCCTCAGCAAAAATGTTTTTGCGTTATTAGGAGTGCGTTGCTACTTTTTAGCGTGCACCCATTTGAATCAAATTTAAAAAGTTAATCAATTCTTTGATTCTTGTACAAGCACACAATTTTATATTGCGTTAATTTGTAATTATTTGTATACTTTATTAATATTCAATACAATGAGTACATATTCACTCCATTTTTTGCCTGTGCTTTTCTCCTTATCATTCTTTGTCAATATTTGCAATGTTCTGAATCTTTTACTTTTGTGTTCTTCATTGCGTTGCTATGATGTAATATATGTTTATACTTAGAAACATTTCCCATACTTTGTAAATTCTGACTAACACTTAATTAATCCTTAGTTTAGCAGTACTTTACCTCTTTATCTTTCAAAGTTCTGCTCAAACCTTCTTTTTGAAAATTTTCTTCTAAGTGTTTGTCTAGTCTATCTAAACAACGCAATGAGGACCTTGCTCATCTTTAAATTTGGGGGTGGGGAAGGTCTGAGCAGATAAGATCAAGAATATGCAGTATTTAAGAAAATGCATTCATTTTCTGATTTGAAAAAAAAAAACTTTTCATGCAAAACTCCAATGTCAGCGCAAGGGAAAAAATGTTCCCAACCTGATAAGAGTCTAGTTGTGAAAGAAGCATGCTCATAGTTGGATGTTCGTATGACACCCATAGGAGCAAGCCAAGACGAAGGTGGGTTTCCAAGATCAACGCAGTATAAAAAAAAAACATATAATAAAAGAATGTAAGAGACAACTTCTCTGAATATCTTGAGTTAAAGTTGAGATTGGCACACAACCTAGTTAGATGTTCGCATGACACCCATGGGGACAGGCCAAAATGAAGAGTGTAACCATGACCAACTGTCTCTAGCATATCACACAAAAGTTTTGACCACTGTATGTAGGTATATCAAGTGTTTTGACAAGAAGAGATAAACATTCTATTTTAAAAAAAAAAAACTAGAAAAGCACCTTTGAGCAGAATTTTGTTATATAGAAGAATAAAGTAGGGCTTGTTAAGAATTATCAAGGAAAGGAAGAAAGTGCGATGTCAAGAAATGTGCCTAAGTGTAACATTCGGAGCAACCAATTGACGCAGAAATATAGGATAGGAATTGAGCTTTATTGCCTTAGTAGAAGATATGCTTGAGGACAAGCATATATATAAATTGGGGGTGTGATAACTTGTAGAAATACAAGATATTTATACTGCTTTATCTAGATATTGCGGCCAAAAGAGAATATATATGCGCCAATTGTATGAAAATTAGCTTCGAAATAAAATAATTATGAATTATCACAATTACACCCACTGACATCATTAAGATGGAAGAAGAGGACATTTCTACTCTGTTTTGCAGGAAACCAAGTCACCGCTTGCGATTAAAGCTCAAGACAAACTGACCAACGCATCTCTGACACATTGCGCCCATCAATCAACAATGAAAAGACGATTAACACAATGACGGCGCAATGCGACAGTCGATCCAGAGCAGACTTTCAACCGCATGTGAACACTCGATCGAAAGATGCAGCTGAGCAATACAAATGCGGAGGATTGTGCCACGTGTATGTGTAACGGTTGTTTTGACGGTCTAATTTCATAACAGAAGGAATAATATCCCTCCATCTTCGAAATTTCCATAACAACAAGTGGGGACCACAAGGCTGAAGTCAAAGATCTTCACCTATAAATACCCTATAGAATTCACAAAAAAAAAAGATTATTCGATACGGGGCTAATTGCTGCTATTTTATTGAGAAAAATGCTGAGTTGAGTGTTAAACTGAAGAAATTCGGGAAGAAGAAGAGACAAGGCCGAGAGGTGAGTCTCAGTGTTAATCTGCCAGATCCCCGCCCCGAAGCTCTATACTCAGATCCCTGCTATCGGTTGAGCAAGCCTGAGAGAGAAACTCATCCTTCCACACGATCCATCCATTTCGGCAAGCAAATCTCCATCCAAATTGGTGCCGAGATGTTGGCGCTTGTTTGTATTTGTTTCTATCTCTTTTCACCATTGTATCTCATCTTCTTTATCTCTTCATTCACACACCATATATCAGATGCTAAATAGATATATTGAATGTCTCGATCGTTTTCATTACCACTTCTCTGTCTATTTTCGTTCCTCCGTTTATCGTTTTCTTCATGAAGTGTTCTTAATCCCCAGGTAATCAATATGAATTAAACGAGTACTTAATCTGTGTTAGAGAGATAATTGCGTTTAGCTAAGGCATGCTAGACGATATCTTCACCTGTGAGAGCAGAAGTGATGATGTCATTATGATCTATCGAGAGGAGGTCAGAAGAATGCGTTAACTAGAGCGAGTAGTACTTCTAGAGATGGAAGCAACCTTGCATTCATTAGGTTCGTCTCTATTTCACCACAGACATGTGGAAACGATACTGATCACTGAAAGGTGTACGCTAAGGGGAAAACGGAACCGTACTTATAACTTTAATGCAATTAAGGAACTTGCGATGTTTATACTAGTTGTCTTTCTCTTTCTGCTTCGTACATAAGACTTTCCATCGCATCACATGATCTGTGTATAATCTTCACAGCCAGCCTTGTCCTCAGTATTTTGTATCATGATGCCTGTATCTTGTACCATCTTAGCTTAGGTTTACTGCATTTTATTTTATTATCGCATTTTTATTGCTTTCCTTTACTTTATTGCAACTTTATATTCTTGTACACAAATAATTTTATTAAATTGAAAAACCCGGTCACATTTATCATAAACATAACACAATAACCTCAAACAATCCCTGTGTTCGACCTCGGATCACACTGAGAAACTTGCAGTGGAATTATACTTGGTTCCAACGCAAGGAACTTGTGACAACGCACAATATACTACAAGAGCATCCATTAATAACGCATATCTAGAAGTAGTATTTCATGAATTGAGTCATTAACGCATGCATCATTAATAAGGAAGCAATTTTACCGTGATAGAACTCGTTTGGGATGTCTTCTCATACAGAAATAGGTTCTTTCTTATGCACAATCCTGCTTAAGTGGTCTACCACCGAGTTTTTTGTTACCTCCTATCCTTAATGGTCAAGTTGAACTCCTGAAGGAGAAGCATCCAATTCATTAGGTGGAGCTTAGACTCGTTCTTGGTCCTGAGGTACCTAATAGCAGAATGATCAACATAAATAGTAATAGAAAAGCCAAGAATGTAAAAGCGAAATTTATCTGAAGCGAAAACGATTACCAAAAATTCCTTCTCAGTCGTGGTGTAGTTTATCTGGGTAGGATTAAGGGTTCATGATTTGAAGCATATGACATGGATTTTCTTATCGACCATTTATCCTAGAACCACCCCCACTGCTAGATTTCTAGCATTACATATAATCTCGAACGATATGTCCTATCGTGGTGAAGAATTGGGGTGGTAGTCAACTTTTCCTTCAAAGTGTCAAAGGCCTCCTAACACTCCTTGTCAAAATTGAAGTGTACATCTTTCTGTAAGAATGTTGATAGTGGTAATGCTAGCTTCGAAAAGTCCTTGATGAAACGCTTGTAAAAATCTGTGCTACCAAGAAAAGAACGAATCTCCCTGATACATGTTGTCACACACCCCTTCCAGATTACCTTCTTAACCTGTAAGGAGATGTAACGACAACAGTTATTGACCCTCTCGTTGGCACTTACTGCCTAACTTACAAATATAACCTGCTTAAAAAACCTGATATGCATTTATGACTTAATAGAAACAATATTTTATAATAGAACCAGCAAGTGCAACATATTTACAACATCAGAGTTTAACACACTTGCATGAAATCCTATCATGCCACCTCATCCATTAATGGCTTATGGCCCAAGATTAAGCCAACTGTCTGGATTAATTAGTGCTTAAAACTGATCGCTCATGCAAAACTTGATGCTTGATGGAATACTCGATGGTATTTTGGTAATTACTCGATGGAAAACTCGATGCTCGATGGATTACTTGATGCATGATGGCATACTCGATGGAAAACTCGATGCTCAATGGCTTACTCGATACACAATGGCATACTCGATGGAAAACTCGATGCACGATCCTTCCTCGATCACACATACTCGATGCACGATGGCATTTACTCGATGCTTGCTTAATGCTTACTCGATGCTTGCTTAGTGTTTACTCGATGCTCAGTCACTATTTTCACAGCCAACACTTAGCAAAGATTTCTTCTTGCAAGGCTAACTTATTAAACACCTGAGAACCAAGTTTCCCATACTTAAGCATTTTCCTTCTTCATTTCCTTATCCTTTACCCATTCCCCTACAATTCCATATTAACATAAATATTAAGCCCCCTTCATTTTACTAAGCTCAACAATAAACATATTTAAATAGGAAAAGTAGGGTTTGAGTTTCACACCTACACCAAGCCATAACTTTATTATCACCTACTTGGGTAGCATTTACATAGCTTATATACTTAGATAAGAAAAGTAGGATTCGGGTTTTACATATGTAGGATAGGGTAGGTTTTAGCAATAACATCTATCTTTGCCATGTCTACCTCAACTCCCCTTGCACAAACTAGATGTCCTAAAACAATCCCATGTGAAGCCATAAAGTGACATTTTTCATAATTCAGCACAAGATTAGTTTCAATGAAACGTTTCATTACCAGACCAAGATTATGCAAACAAGAATGGCATCCTCCTGAAGGCGTAAGTCCCATAAGTGAAAGTGAAGGTAGTCTTTTCCTAGTCTTATTGAGCGATTGGGACTTGGTAGAACCTAGAGAATCCATCAAGAAAACAAAAGAATGGTTTTCCTGCAAGCCGTTCCACCATCTAGTCAAGAAAAGGGATAGGAAAATTATCATTTTTAATTACCTCGTTGAACATTTGGCAAATTTGCTTTTTTTTTTTTTTTTGTGCTAGCAATTTTTTATATTCTAGGCCCTTTTTATTCCTTTATGTCTAGACTTGCCTCTAAAATAAGATGGCTTACTTTAGACCAAAGTTTGTCCTATCGGAGTGACAAAGAAAATTAAGTGGGTATGACGTTTCTAAGAGTTTTGAGATTCTAAATAAATCTAAAGACTAAGTATTCAATTTTTTATGAGGTTAAAAGAAAAAGAAAGATTCTTTTGAACAACGAGTTTCAAAATTTTGTTAGAAAAGATTTTAAGAAGTTTAAAATTGATTTGTATCATTGCTTGAGAAAGTGTATCATCAAAGATCATTAATAAGAATCAAAAGATTGAGAAAAACAAATGATCATGACAAACAAAGTGAATGTTATTCTTAAATGAATGAACATACTTAGTAATGAATCATGTGTTGAAAGCAAAAATGAGTCATATAAAAGAAAAAAATGCCAAGATAATGGTATGGTGTTTCTTTAGAGAATAAAAAAGAATGACATAGAAATGTAATAGAGCCTAATCAAGATCATAAAATCCACATAACTCGAGCTCAGGTGCTCAAGGGTTCCAGACATGCAAAGATAGTAAAGATAATCGAACAAAAATTTTGTAAGGCTGATTTTTACAACCCTAATAAAAAAAAATGTTAAGAACACGCAATGTACCTCCACACCCAAAATTAAAAATAAATATTGTCCTCAATGTTTATAAAACTAAGATAAGAGCGAGAAGACAAAAAGAAAAGGGAATAGAAAACTCCTCTGATTTTGCATAATGGGTGGTGGTAGAAATTTTTCTTGTTCGTTCTTTGTTCTTTGTTGTTCTTTTCCTGCATCAAAATTTTCTTTTTCTTTCCTTTTTTTCTTCCTACAAAAAAGAGAAAAAGAAAAGAAAAAAGAAAAGAAAAAGGAAAAGAAAAGCTACAAGAAAAGGAGATAGTTAGTCTAAAATTTTCTAAACCTAGAAAGCTAAAAAAAAGGAAATAAAAGTTGTTTTATTTTTAACGCCTGGCTACCTCTAGGAAGGGCAAATTTTAACTTCGATTGCTTGATGCAACCTATCTTTTATGCTTTTCAAGGTACATAAAAATTCTCATATTTCTCCGGTCCTTCTTGGATGAATCTATATAGCTTGGAAGGGCTATAAGAGAATTTACCTTTTTACGAGAACCAAACAGGTCGAATTTGGATTTTCTAATATTTGGTAAAAAAGAGAAAAAGAAAGAATCAAAAGACTCAAATGACCCAAAAGAGTCTAAAGAAATAAAATACTCAACAACAAACTCAGACTCATAAGGAAAATACGAGGAAATATCAAAGATGTAAAAAATACTAGGACAAAGTACGGTTCTAGGCTTGAAAGCTTCCAACTGTTTTACCTGAGATTCCTTAAGGTGTTGTGCGGGCTCATACTTATCCCTACTTACTTGTTCTGAACATGGTGTGGGATAAACATCATCTTCATTGATGATCCAGGAAAACTCCTCAATTAGGTTGGCTTCAATGCCACAGACGACGGAAGGCTCTGAATAGTTCTCCAATGCAAGCATGGAGTATGCAAGCTTAGGCATTTGATGGACCTCAACTGGCATGGGGGCTTAAGTCTCCAGGTGAAACTCAATTGAATCCTGCTAACAATAAAAAAAAGCCATTAGCAAGTTCATACATTTCTAAATCCAACGTCTTACCTTGATAGGAATTTTGAAGAATCGACGGCTCTACTGGATTGTTAATGTGAGTTCATCCACTACTTAACTCAGTATTCTCGGAAAATGTATCTTCCCAAGACTCCTCGACTCTCTTAACCGAATCGGTAATCTGGGCAACCAGGTCACATAGATTTTGAATGTCGCCTTTGACTTCATATCCAGAATAAAACCCATTCTGCTGGAAACTCGATGGTTCTTGGGCAAGATAAGAATGTTCTTGTGCAAACGCACAAGAGCAGTCAAAAAATTCATCAACTAAATTTTCGAAGGAATTACCTATATTGGTAGAAGAAGACAACATCGATGATGGAGTTCGGTCAGGCTTCTCCCAAGTTGGGTAGAGTTCGCGTTCAGGACCACGTGGAACTTGTATCTGTTCAGTAAGCACAACTCGAAAAAGAGAGGTTAGTTCATTTATTTGACTCTTAAGCTCATTAAATTCGCTTACCTCTTGTGCTCTCTGATGGGCCGCATACTTTGCTTGAAGCACAAAATAGATGTTCAAATTAGCCATATTAAAACAAGTAGACACAAAAAGAAGAAAATATTTTTGGTGTTTTAAAGTTTTCTAGTCAAGTTTAGTTAAGAAAAAGATTAAATGGTTAGCCATTTCCCCAGCAACGATGTCATTTTTCTCGGAGCCAAGTAGGTGTCGTTAGTTCTACCTAACCGAAAACAAACAATATTTGTAAAGCTCGAACAACAACCTAAACTAACTTGTAGTTAAAGTGGAAGTAAGAGGTCGATCCACAGGAAAATGCTATTTAATCTTTTCCTTAACCAAGCTTAACTATGAAAGCTATAAAATGGGGGTTTTGATTAAGATAAGAAACATGCTAAAAATCAAAAGACAAAGGATAGTTGTAACCAAATTTAGAACAATATTGCTTCTAATCCAAGTTAAACATTCAATGAAATTCTTATAATTAAATTCCACAAATTTAGTTCACAATCGGATTAAGCTCGCTTCTACTTACTTAACTAGATTAAACTAGTCTCTACAAAGGCAAACAACTAGCAATAACCTAGTCAAGAAAGCAACATGATCAACAACTAAGGTAGGATAGTCCTAACCCTAACCAATATACATGCTTCTACCTTTGTTGGTTTTAATAGTGGCCATATAGAAGAGAGAACACACACATTAAGTTCTAGGATTCAATTGCATCGATTAATTGTTAAGATAGCTTACTCAATTAATCGAAATTTTCTTCAAATCTAGTAATTAATGCATCTTAGGATAGCCATTCAACACACAATTACTATTGCCTCTTGTAGATCTTGGCTAGACATTCTATCGAACACATTCAATCATGAGTGTGACAAAACCAAGCATCTAGGCTAAACATGTTCAAGATATAGATCATTCAACATGCTTCAAGAATTAAAAACGGATTCAAGAATGCTCAAATCAGATTGCTAATGATAAAGACAAGTAGAAAACTCAAAAGAATTTGCAAGAACTCTTGAAATAGAAACAAGATTCAATTACTTCACAAATCCATAGACAAATTCATGAAGAATTACAAGTTATTGATACAATTCAAAAAGAAATCAAAATCTAAACTAAGTAGGAAACAAAATTACCATAGAGACTAATTGATACAGATAGAAATTCCAGCCTCCATCAAATCGTGCTTCCTCTCTTACAAAAATGAAAGAAAAGCTATTTATACTTGCAGGGTGGCATCGCGACGCTGGAATCAGCGTTGCAACGCTAATCGAAAAAAAGCCAAGAAGCATTGTGCTTGAGACGTGACGCTAGTGCTTGATGCTGCATTGCGTGAGGCTTGCGTGCGGGATGAATGTAACATCCCACACCTTTTTATTTATTTATTAATAATGTAAAACTTTTCCCCTTTTCAGTAATTGTCCTTAGTTGAAGGGTATGTTTGGAATTCTGAATTTAAAATATAAATGTGAGGATTTAAGTGTTGTCGTGGAATTTATTAAAAAATTATTCAATTTGAAAAGTTATGGCAGGAATTAATTATTTTTTGGAAAAAGGAAAGGAATTAAATAGTATAAAGTGGGTTAAGGAAAGGATCTAATTAGAGTTATACTATTTTCCTTTTATTATTATTATTATTATTATTATTAATTATCATTATTATTATTATTATTATTATATTAGTATTTTTTTAAAAATAAAAAGGACCCCCCCACCTTCTCCCTCACTTACGCGAGCCCCCCCCCCTCCGTTTTCTGCTTCCTAGCCACCATTCGTGGGTTCCGGCTGGCCAGATCCCGCCAGTCAAACACACTCTCAGTCCGCCCAAATTCGAGCCATCGCACGTTCGCCGCTCTCAGTCCGCCCAGATTTGAGCCGCCGCACATCTGCCACTCTCAGTCCGGCCAGATTCGAGCCGCCGCACGTTCGCCGCTCTCAGTCTGCCCAGATCCGAGCCAAGTCTCTCCTCCGCCGCCCACCGCATCGCTGGCGACTGCTTCCAGCGTCACCAGCCCTGTTCGTCGCCAGGACCTGCCTACACCACTAGACTTGTGCTTTGAGTAAGCGATTGATTATTTTTGGGTAAGATTTTGGTTGATCTAGTTTGATTACCCATTTGGATTTTGGGTTAAAAATTTGTTATCTCTATATTTGGAATCCAAATCCAAGATTGGAGTACTTCGGAGTGCGCAGCGTGCTGTTTAGCGGATTCGAGTTCGTTTGGCAAGTATTTTTGGTAAGCGTTGTGACCCTTGTTGTTGATTGTTAGGCACTTTTGGTTGTTGAACTGATGGAGAGTTTGGTTTTAGTTTCTCAAAGGTTCCAAGTCATCATCCTTTGGGTTCTAAAATCTGCTAAGAGGAAATTTTGAGTTGAAATCTCGCGAGTGTTGGTTGATCAAGTTTCGGTGGGTAAGTTCATTAGTGATCCCAAAATTTAATTTGTATGTATGGATCTTGGTTCCAAGAATTTAAAATTTGTGTTACGTTCTGTATTAAGGGACTTAGTTCAGGGGTTTTTGGTTGGAAATCATTGTATGCTTTAGAACCGTACAATGTTGAATCTTAGCACGTTAAGACTGTGTGAATATCCTCATTGATTAGTTAGATGCTCACCAGTTTGTGTTTCCTTCGGGATTCACCAGTTTGTGTTTCCTTCAGGATTCACCAGTTTGTGTTTCCTTTGGGATTCACCAGTTTTGTGTTTCCTTCAGGATTCACCAGTTTGTGTTTCCTTCGGGATTCACCAGTTTTGTGTTTCCTTCGGGAATTCACCAGTTTTGTGTTTCCTTCGGGATTCACCAGTTTTGTGGGCATACTTAACTACAATAGGATAGGACTCAGTCTCTTATATGTTACATGTATTTATGTGCCATATGAGGGTATCTAGAGGACATAGATGCCTAGCCTGACCCCAGTGGTGGGGTTACATTACTGAGTATTTTATACTCATTCTTTCTTATGTTGATGTTTCAGGTAAGGGTAGAGATGCATCGGCGATGGCGTAGTGGAATTCATGATCGAGCCACTGGGACTAGTTTTTTTTACGCTTCTGCATCATGAAATTTAGAGTTCTTTTAATGTTTCCCTTAATGTTTAGTTTTGACGTTTGAAACTTATTATTAAGAATTGTTTTTCATATGTACTTATTAACCTTTATGATTTATGGGTACCCTATTATTGTTTTTAACAATTGCATTTAATAATGTCTTTTGAACTTCTCTTGTTTTTAATTAGCATTTATTTCAAATGGCTGAGCGTCGTTTTAAATTCTTTTCATGCATTTATTTTAGTAACGGCCTTACCTAGGTCCTAGGGGGTTGGGTCATTACAGTTGGTATCAGAGCCCATGTTTTGGGTTCTGTAGACTGACTTATTATGTAAGTCTAGATAGTCCCTGTGGCCAGTAACGAATTCCTCATCATCGTAGGTACGTTCTACTAACGAAAGTTTCCATGTGTATATGAGGATAGTGATGTAGTGTTTTAAACGCGTGATGTCTGAGAGAGGCCTAGAAATAGTTCGCTAACGTACGAATTTATGACAGGACATGGCACCTAAACGTAGAACAAGGAAAACAGTTAGAGAAGAAACACCAGCAGAGAGAGAAGGGAGTAATCAAATTGCTTAGGCGATGCCAATTCCGCCTATGACCCAAGTGGATGAAAAGGCAATGGAAGCCTGAATTAGTGAAGCTGTTGCAACCGCTCTGATGGGGAAGCTGTAGGAACTGATCCGTAGCATGATGGTAGGACAGCCTGCCCAGACTCAGGCTCAGGAGGAACTAGTGCCACCCGAGCTGTTATGACAAACCCGTCCGTAGGACAAGGACACACTGAGCCTATCTCTCGAGGCCAAACATTTAAGGGATTTCCGGAAGTATGACCCTCGCCCCTTTGATGGATCGTTAAGAGACCCCACCAAGGCAGAACTGTGGTTGTCATTGACAATTTTTTGTTTTATGAGGTGCTCAGAAGAGCATAAACTGCAATGCACAGTCTTCATGCTGACTGGTAACACAGCAATCTGGTTGCGTTCGGCAGAAAAGATGATTTATATTGGAGGTGACCTTGCAACTTGGGAACAGTTCAAGGAACGTTTTTATGAGAAGTACTTTTTGACCAACACCCGATACAATAAGCAGGCAGAATTCTTGAACCTGAAGCAGGGCGTTATGTTAGTGGAGGAGTACGAGCAAGAATTTGATAAGCTGTCTCAGTTTGCTCCTGAGTTAGTGGCCACCGAGGCAGCAAGGACCGAGAGATTTATCCAGGGCCTGAGGAGTGGGTTGCGAGGGATGGTGCATGCCTTGGATCTCCAGATGTATGCCGCGGCACTACGAGCCGCTGTGAGGATTGATGCAGACTTCTAGGGAGGAGAGGAATACAGGAGGTCACTCGGGATTGGGACCTCCGCAGGGTAGAAAAGGAAGGCTGAGCACAGGACTCTTGAACATCAGCAGAGGGGTCAGAACACAGTGCATGCTCCACGTTAGTGGGGAGAACAAAGTACCCAGGCTGGGAATGGCAGGGAGGATAGACCGATATGCACCACTTGTGGTAAGCAACACTGGGGACGTTGTTTAGCCAGCTCTGGGAATTGTTTCCGATGTGGCCAGAAGGGAAATATGGCAGATAGATGCCCCAAGGAAGAATGCGCCTGAGCACAGGAGCCAGCCCGTAGGATCATTCTAGGGAGGCTTGAACCGCCAGCAACAGGAGGGAAAGGTATTTTCTACCACTCGGCGTGAGGCCGAGAAGTCAGGGAAAGGTATTTTCTTGGTCATTTTTTTATCCTTTTGGCCCAATTTTCTCCCAATGACTCCTAAACACCTCGAGGACCGTGTTACCTACAAAATTAGCTTTAAAAGCAAATAATCAACACGATTTTGGGAGAATTAACATAGAAAATATATATCCTTTAAAAACCTAACAATAGGAAAATGATCCTTTTTAGTTACCTCATTGAGCTTTCGAAAGTCGATGCACATCCTCCATCCGTTCTAAATGTGCATCGGCACCATCTCACCCTTGTCATTCTTAACAATTGTCATGCCGATCTTTTTTGGAACCACGTGAATAAGACTCACCCACTTGCTATCAGGAATTGGGTAGATGATACCGGCCTCATTGAGCTTAATAATTTCCTTGAGAACAACATCTTTCATCATGGGGTTGAGCTTCTTGAGGGGTTGAACTGTGGGTTTGGCTCATTCCTCCAGAATGATCCTATGCATGCAAAGAGAAGGGCTCACTCCTTTGAGATCATCAAGAATCCACCCAATGGCCTTCTTATAGGTTTTTAGAGTCTCAGTTGAGGATTCCTCTTGGGTGGGAGTCAATTCCCTGGAGATTATAACTAGAAGGATGTTCTCGTCCCCCAGGTACACATATTTGGGAAAGTCTTTAGCTCAATCTCTTGTACTTGCAAATCAACAGTATCAAAATCAAAAAAAGGTTCCTCAAGATTATCAACATCGACAACAAAGAGAGATAAATTATGCAAGTTATGTAGATCCAAATCAATGTAAGAAGCAATCAATTTGCCAGAGTCATCATCACCATCGTGTAAAATAATTTCATCTAATAAATCATGTGCCTCAATCATGCAAAGGGATAGATATTCCTCGGGAAATTTCATGGCATCATACAAATTAAATGCAACTACCTCCCCACCGAATTCTACAAAAAGACAACCTTTATCAACATCAATTTTTGTCTTAGCAGTTTTCATAAAGGGCCTTCCTAACAGAATAGTAGAAGAGAAAGGGGTAGAAATTTCATCCATTTTCAAAATGTAGAAATCAACCAGGAAATCAAATCTTTAACTTGCAATAACACATCCTCAACTATCCCTAAAGGTTGGATATAAGATCTATCAGCTAATTGGATGCACACAGTAGTTTTTTGCAAATCATTCAATTTGGGATCTTCATACACATGATAAAACATAACATTGATGGAAGCTCCTAGATCAAGCATGACATGCCAATTGACTCTATTACCAATAACATAGGGTAAAGTAAACATACCTGGATCTCGACATTTTTCAAGCATATTATGTTTAAGTAGAGCTGATACATTCTTACTTACCACAACCCGTTCCTTATCCTTACCTATCCTCTTCTTGGTGCACAGTTCCTTGAGGAACTTAGCATACCTTGGAATTTGCTAGATTGCGTTCAAGAGAGGAATGTTTATCTGAACCTTTTTAAACATTTCGATCAACTCTTTGTCCCTATGTTCCTGTTTTGGTCTTGCCAACCTACTAGTAAAAGGGGCTTTAGGAATATAAGGTTCAACAGAAGGTTAGGGAGGAGTACTTGTTGGGTTTTATGTCCTAAAACTCATGGTTTGTAAACAATAAACTCATTTTTTAAAACAATAAAATTGTTATTGAAGTTTGATTGAATAAAGTTGTATTGAATATATGAATTGCTTATTTTGTTTTAGAAATAAATCCAATAAACTAAAGGATCCATGACTATTACATGAGTACTTGAACTTTATGTGGAGACATAAGAGTGGATCAAGTTCGAGTAAATAGTCTAAATGATCTACAGTATATGAATAAGTTTGGGTGTTTTATTCTGGTAACATTATCAGATGCGGCCCACTCTGTAGTTGTTACAAGGAGTTGTAAAGTGCTACAAACGAAGTGATCTTGATTTGTACATGTAGTGACATGAGGAGTGGGGGCGTCTTGTACAATGAGTTTGCGCAAGTTCGGATCAAGAAATAAGTCACTCTTACTTTATAATGTTGTTTACTGTTTAAGACTGACTATTACACAACGATGACCTAGGTAAATTAACCTGAATCCTGAGCTAACTATGAACTCTTGTTTATTCGGGATTATCCTTAGATTTTCATAGGTGAGGGTTGGCTCAACAGTGCCGGCTCAATAAGCCTCTCATTTCAGGGGTAAGACCGGGTAGATAGTTGGGGACATAGGGTGCAAGATGGAATTCACTCCTACCCACTTTTAGGGATAGTAGAGAGGTTGTTCCCTTAAGTGCTGACTCTGGGTCTTGAACAAGGGGCCCCACCCTCTCATTGGTCCAAGAGGGACTCGGATTGATGATCGGATCACAGACCAATTGTTCATTAGAGGATCAGTGGGACTTAAGGAACAAAAGGTAATCTCGATGGTAAAACAACCATTTGGCCCAGCCGTTATTACGAACAACCCGTGAAGGGTTAACTTACTAATCATGGTTATACCGAGTGAACATAATATATCTATAGTGAGATGAGTGCAACTACGGACTTTAGTGGAGTGACCCAATAGTTAACGAATAGGGATTAATTCGGTGTAAAAAGTTTAGCCAATTAAACTTGGATCGTTGAAGCTCATGATCTATAGGTACATTAGGTTCCCCTACTGGCTCACAAATGGATTAGCCTTAGGCATGATAAGTTTATTTGAAACGTTCAAATTAGAATTAAGGGAATTAGTAATTATATGTGATATAATTACACGTTTAATTTTGAAATTAAACGAAATTGGAGAATTGGTTAATATTTAAATATGATTTAAATATTCATGAATAGGGATTCATGATAATGGAATTAAGGATTAATTAATTTGATATTTGATATTAAATTAATTAGAATTAATTAAATTGTTTCATTATTTATTAATTATTAATTTTATTAGAAAAATTAATCATTGAATTAATTTTTGTAAAATTAATAAAAACTTAATTTTCATTAAAGAATTAAAATTGAAAAGTTAATTTTTAATTTTAATTTTGGAAAATTTTCATACAGGTTGTTGACTTGCATGAAAGTCATGCAATATAACAATGAGATCTGAGTGGAAATAGAGAGGCAATCAGTTGCACTTTGCTGAAAAATGTGGTTGAAGAAATGTTCTTCACTCTGTTGAAAAACCAGTTCTTCACCTCCAATTCCCCTAATTCAAACTTGTTTTGAGTTCCACAACTCAATCTAAGGCTCTAAGAGAATAATAGGGAAGACCTTGTAGTGGTTCACAACCAAGGGAAAAGGAGATTGTAGTTGGAAATCGTGATTCAAAGGTATCTTCAAAGGTTACTGTTGAAACTCTATTTCTAGTTTATGAGCATGCTGAATTTGAAGCCAAAATTAATGAATTAGAATGCTTAATGTATTCCAACAGTACTTACCTTAGGTGTAGACGGGCGCGTCTCAGATCCTATATTCCAACAGTACTTACCTTAGGTGACCCTGTTTTCTTCCGTTGCTTGCTTTCTATATTCCAATAGTATTTATCTTAGATGTAGATGGGCATGTCTCAAATTCAATCTCATTTTTCTCATATTTTTCATTGGACTTAATAGGTAGAGGGTAGGTGTCTGAAGAGGTCGCAAGTGATGGAAGCTCCTTACCACTCCTGAGTGTGACGACACTCACGTTGGCATGGTCTGGCTGGGCAGGTAGCTTCCTCAAACCTTTGCTCTCCATCTGACTTACTGCAACAACTAATTTTGTGACCTGAGTGCCTAAATTTGCCATACTCATCCTGGCTTCTTACTGAAATGCTCTGGTGTCCTATGAAAACTGGAGAGAGTCCTTTTGTAGCTGCTGGATTTCCTGTTGAAATTTTATAGAGTTCTCAGCCAAAGATTTGACGATGTCCTCCGAAGACATACCAAAGGAAGATGACGACGACTGATTGGAATGATTAATACTATCATGCCCTTGTCCTTGGCCCCGACCTCCTCATTTGAGATTAGGGTGGTCACACCATCCTCGATTATACACCGGAGCATGGAGCTCATATTTTGTCTTGTAACCCCCAACTACATTAACTTGGGCTTGAGGACATGCTTCAGAGGTGTGTCCTACTGTTCTGCAAGCTCCACAAGCCTTCACTTGAGTGACTCCTCCTTGGGCCATCTACGTCAAAAGGGAAGTTAAATTAGATATTTGATATCTTAATTCTTTTACTTCAGAATTAGCAATTGAATCAGATTCAGAAGCTCTGGCTCCAAAATTTTGGTTGTTTTTAGCCATGCATGAGATTAATTCCTGGGCCTCCCTAGGTGTCTTATCAGTAAGAGCGCCTCCAAAAGCTGAGTCAATAAAGCTCTTGTCACTCGCAAGCAAACCACTATAGAAATATTGAACCAACAACTGGTCATAAATCTGGTGATGGGGTAAACTAGCACATAAACATTTGTATTGTTCCCTTGTTTAATCCCATAAATATCTTTTCTTATTGAGTGGGCTCTAGAAGTCAGAAATTATTTTTCAAGAAATTTCGTTTTGAGTTCATTCCAAGTAGTTATCGACCCTAGAGCTAAGTAGTACAACCAACCCTTAGCGTCATCCTATAATTAAAAAGGAAAAGCCTTAAGGTTCAGTTGTTATCTGTAACTGATAACTGGCAGAAATGCCAGTTATTATAAGTCTTTTATTTAGAAGTATGAGGGCTGACAAGTAGAAAATGCAGTAACGATACTTAGAATTTGTGAAAAATTGAGTTTGAGTCAATCAACATTTAAAATTCTGGCTAACCCAATATTATGCGTTATTTCGTGTCAAATTGTTTATTGTTGTAGCTATCACAGGAATGAAATGCATGCACTGGAAATGGGCAATCGCAAAATCAAACGCATGCGCTGAAGCCAGGCGACCACAAAGACAGTCACATTCGGTGAAGCCGAGCTATCGCATAGACAATCGCATGCGGTGATTGCATACATTCATCGCATGGATGTTGTGGGTATCCATCGCATACGTTCATCGCTTGGAGATTGCGGCTATGGAGTTATAACCATAATAGACAGGCGATCGCAAGATGCGTGGAATGTGTTGATGCTTCATTTAAAATAAGCTCGAATGCATACCTTGGGAGTATCAACAAGATAAGATGATGTGACACTGCCTATATCATGACATTGCCTATACCTACCTTCGTTTTGCCTTGCTCCCACGGGTGTCATGTGAACATCCAACTACGAGCAGGTTCCTTTCATGACTTAACTCTTATCAGGTTGGGATTTTGATTTTCTCTTGCACTGACATTGGAGTTTGTATGAAAATTTTAATAATTTTTTTTTTTGACAACTCAAGTCGCTAAGACTTTGCGGTAATCATTCTTTCTTACAAATCATTCACTAAAGTTTAAGAATAATGCATTTAATACAGAAAAGTAAGGAGATTAAATAGAGCACGAAAATTAACGCAAGTGAATTAAATGAGAAGTAATTTCATAAAGCAATAAAAGCAAGTTTAAGAAATCAATAAATAACAAAATTCATAAAGCAATAAAGACGGTAATTAAGAAAGAAATTAAACATAGAATTTAGAGATATGGACAGAAAGACAATTTTCCCATGATTAATGCAATCCACACCTCTGCAGGTGGTCAAGCTTGCCTGCACAATGTCGTCAAGGAAATTGCTCCTTCCCGTGAGATCCTAAGGCTTCAGAATTGCTTGGCAGCGTTCCAAATGTTCTATTGCGTACTTAGGCTGCCAATTGCCCAACTTGGATATCCAAGTTTCTAATTGAAGACGCTTGCGACTGTATGACAGTATCGTTCTTCTCAATATATTGCTTGAGCAGGAACTCCAATGAATTTCCAGAGGTGTTTGAGGAGGATGGTTGGTTTTGCGGTTGTCTCTGATGACCCTGATTCTAGTTTTGGTGAAAAGAGGGAGGGTTTCCTTGATTCCTAGAATTGTTGCTCTGATGGTTACTCGACCCACCTTGGTTGTGATCCTTGGGAGAGGGCACTTTGATTAAGTGCCATCGATTGTAGAAGAGAGGTCACCACGGCCATCTGTGCGGCCAAAGTTGTCATTGTATCCGCAGGTACAATGGCATTATCATTTCTTTTTCTCTTGGAGCCTCTTCCTCCGTACCCGTCATCTACCCAGTCATCCATATTCCACGAGATGCGGTCAAGGATGACCTTGGCCTCTGTGTAAGTTTTATCCATAAATTCTTCTCCTACAGAGGCATTAACAACAACTTGCGTTGATCTGTTCAGGCATTGTAAAACGTTTCCATCAGAACGCAATCGGGTATCTCGATATGTGGACAATTCTTCCATCTTCTGAATCGCACCCAGGCAGTGCTTAGGGTCTCATTTTCCATTTTCTCAAAGTTCAACACATCCTTTCGTCTTCTTGCATTGACTGCTGGAGGGAAGAACTTCTTCATAAACCGTTCCACCAACTGGTCCCAGGACGTTATTTCATTTGCAGAAGCTATTTATAGGCGAAGCTTGGCTTTTTGACTTTGTGGTCCCCACTGTATGGTTATGGTAGTTCCTGAAATGACGGAGTGAATATTCCTTCTGTTACGCAATCAACCCGTTAGAAATGCACAACTGAAAGCTGTACACGTGTCAGAATCCTCCGCAAATGCATTGCTCTTTACATCTTTGATCCATCGCCGCATGCGGTGTTATTTTTTATTACTGCATGCGGTTGAAATTACGTTGATCGCTAAGCTCTTGATCGATTGTCGCATGCACCGTCATTGCGTTGATCATCTCTTCGTTCTCGATTGATGGCACAATGCGACGAGATGCGTTGTTTATTTTGCTTTTGAGCCATGAACGCATGCGGTGACTGATTTCCTGCAAAACAGAAATTGAAACATTCTATTCTACCATCGCAATGGTGTTAGATGGTGTATTGACGAAATTTTATAATTTTTGTATTTATTAGCCAATTTCTATACTATCAATGAAACTTTTCTTTCTTTTAGCCGCAATATCTAAATAAAATAGTATAAATAACTTGTATTTTTACATGTTATCAGATCAAGAAACGGTAATGGATTCGTTTAGTTCTCAGATCAAGTAACCATTCAATGTAAATTAAATCATTATTTTCAACCAAAATATCATATATTCGAATTATGCATGCATAGCTACTCAAATGGTGCGAATTAACTAATCTCTATAAGCCCGAAAATCACTATTCCATATCGATCAAGCGTCCTAATTTGTAGTTGAGGCTAGAAAGCCATGCCCTAACTAACCTACATGCTCCTAGATGCAATTGGGTCCTTAGCGGCCATAAAGAACTAGAAACACATGCATTCAGATTTAGGATTCAACTATGTTGATTAAGTGTCAGGAAAGCCTTGTTCAAATAATCAATTTGTTCCTTAAATCTAAATTAAACGTGCTATGCAAAGATTCATGGACAACCTAGAAAAACCTAAGCATGCTTATCTAATCTGTGCTACAAGGGTAAATTCAAAGCATGAATGATACAAGGATGCGTTCGAGCATGAATTTAACTAGGAAAGACATGCTTTCATGATAGAGGCATCAATCCACACATAAAAGCAAATCTAAATTAAACAAGATTTAAGAAAAACATAATTCTAGATTAAAGCATAAAAATTAAACTGGAAACTCATCAAAATACAAGAAAGCTTAATCCAAGAACTAATTGAAAGATTACTTCATTGATTCATGGACAAACCAATGAGACACAATCCAATACATGTTCATAATCCGAAAATAAAATAAATATAACCTAAGGACACTAAAAATTAAAGGGAATAGAAGAAGAAAGGAAGCCTAACTTCGACCTCCATGCTTCAGCTCCAAGAGTCGGCCTAAGCCCCCTAAAATTCAACCTTTTTTAACCTAGGGCCGAGGAGAGGTATTTATAGGAATCCATCGCACCGTTGCAATGTTGGGTTACGCACGCGCTCAGGCTCGTTCGTCAAGTGTCGTAGCATTGAAATGTTGCCGCTTTTGCCAGATACTCGCTACTCAGTCCTCGACAGCTTGATACTCGATCCTCGGACACTCGACAACATTTTCTTGATTACTCGATGGACTTCTACTCGATGGTACTTGGTGGTGCTTCGTATTTGGTGAAACTCGATGGCGTTTTGGTATTTTCAACTCCTTCGAAGCCTACATGTTCAAATTAACTTCAACTTGCTTAAAAAATACCTCGTTCTTCACCAAATGATTAATTCTACCTCTTGGTTGCTCGATACCTATAAAATGGGAAAACAAACACATAAAATCCACTAACGAGCTCGAAGTAAGCTAGGAATATTAGCACTTTTTTAGAGCTAACAGAGGGGTTGGTTAGTTGGTTTTGTAAATCAATTAATAAGCAATCAAAGAAAGCAAGAATGAGTGTGGAAAAAGGATTAAATTCGATCGATGTAAAAACCTTGGGATTAGTATGCATGCTTTTTATTTCTATCATCAGGCACTAGTTAATTGTACTAATTTCGTGAACCCCTCAACCTATTAGAAACTCTAATAGCCCAATTGGCAAATTTTGATAATAAACCAAACTAGCACTAATTCAATTTAAGACTCTTCCTTCTTAGCGACATACAAGTAAAAATTGAATTGCATTATGAAAGGGTTCAATTGTTGAGACATATTACAAGCCGAAAAAGTCATATCTTATAGCATGATTAATTGGGAAAGATTATATTAGTGCATACATGAGTTTGGCCAGAAAACGTCTAGACCCACATGTGATCCTAATATGTGCAACTTAATCAATCAATATATGTATAGGCTAGGATGATATTGCAAACAAGAGTTTCAATAAATTAATTTGTCAGATCAATTCATAGAATTTCTATTAAAAATCAATTAAATCTTTCCTAAGGGTTAACAACAATTAAACAATCAACTAGCTATCCTTCAAGAATCAAAGCATACTACTAATCCCAAGAAAATTTACGTAGCCTCGCATCGACATAACAAAATTACAATGATTAATGGAGAAATGAGGCCGACTATAGAGAAAATTACACAGTAATTCGACTAAAATTGGTCCCAAAATTAGACAAAACTCTTAAATTTCTTCACACCTTCTGCTGGAACCCCAAATGCTGTATTTATAAGTTTGTCAAAGTGTCGCAACACTAGGAAGAGCGTTGCAACGCTGCGATGGCATCGTACAGAGCATTGAGGAAACGTCACAATGGTAGCCTGACGCTCGATTGCATGTGCGAGGAGGGGGAAGTCCGTCAAAGTCCATAGCATTGTGATACTCTGGGAGAGCGTTGCAACACTACCCATTCTGCCTTATAGAATTAAGCTAGGGCATTGGGTTGATGTTGCGACGGTGGCGTTGTCAATCTTCAGACCGTTGCAACGTTGAAGTAGCATTGCAACGTTGCTCTAAACCCGAGCCTACTACCTTCAAGCGTCAAGTGAGCGTTGGACTTAGGCTATTGATGAGTGTTGCGATGCTGAAATAGGGCAGATTGGTCTTTTGTCATCTCAGCTTCATTTGGGTGCACTCGACTTCCGATTTTCCATCCTGTTTGCTTGATTTTTCAACCTTGCAACGTACTTGCTCCATGGGATCAATTATCCTACAAATAAGAAAAATAGACACAAGAATTACCCAAAAAAATAATAAAGTTATGTTAATAAATTTAGCATTTTTGGAGAGCTAACAATATAACACTGTTAATAGTAGAGACTTACATTTTACCGGGATGACCATAGGTGACATGATCTGAATCTTGAGTGAGTTGTGAACTCCTGCCTATGAAGGCGCTCCTTTGATTTGCATGGGTGAGAGTGGCCAGTTTTCGACTCAATATGCCTACACAAGACGAAATTTACTCCTTCTCTAATGTCGGGGTTAGTAAATAAATTGCTCTCTTAAGGGCTGATTCTGGGCTTGAACAATGTGGCATCACACCTTTTCTTGGCTCAAGAGGGGTTCGGTCATAGGTTGACTATGACTTATTGTTCATTAGAGGGATCAATGGTGCTTAAGGAGTTAGATGTAACTACAGGGGTAAAACTGTAATTTTGGACCAATTGTACTTACGAGCAATTAATGAAGGGTCATCACACTATTGATTGGTTATATCCAATGGACACATAAATATATTTGTAGTGTGAAGAGTGCAGCTGTTGGTCTTTAGTGGAGAGACTGCAGTTAATAAAAGTTGATTAATTTAATTAAAAAGGTTCAATTAATTGATCAAGTACCATTAGAATTTCAAACTATAGGTCCATAAGGTCCCTCTATAGCTCAATTGGGATGATTGATAATCAATTTAATTTTGGATTAATTTGAATTGTTCAAATTAATTGAGGGAACTAATGAATTTAATTTAATCATATATGATATAGTTCGTATAATGTATTTTATACATTATAAAATAAAGTTGATTTTGAGAGGAAATAAATATTTGAATGATTAGATTCATATAATTAAATTTAATATAAATTTGATTTATATTAAATTTCGTAAATGTTTAAGAGAATTCAAACTATAGATTATAATGTATTTGATACAATATAAAAACTATAGGTTATGTATTATATTTGATATAACATATAGTTTAATATATACTATATGGTAAAGTGGTTATCATATATATACGAAATAATTTATTAAATCAATTTTGAATTTAATTAAGAAGGGAGTTATAACTCCCTCCCTTTGTTTCTCTCTTATCAGGGACATGTGTGATTTGGAGGTTACGATGATGATGATCGTCTTCTTCCTCCCAAAAAGACACAAAGTCTCTGTAAGGTTTTGGCTCTCCCAAGAATGCTCTCTAGAATAATTTTCTCTCAAAATCCTTCCTCTCTTTCACTACCAAATTAATACACAGAGCCCACAAACTCTTATGATTCTCAACAAGGAGAATACAGAAGGCTCTTTTGCAGTGGTGTCCATATTGAGTATTACTATTTGCTTGTTCATTGAGATTGAGTGAGAAGAGTTCCTGATCATTGGAGAGGATTTCATGAAGGCTTTGTGACTTTAAGGTCAATAAATATAAATCTCATTTTCTCTCCTCTGTTTTGTTTTAAGTATGCTGTAAAATTCTATTAGAATGCATAATTTTTGTTTCTAAATTTTAATTCACTATAAAATTGTAAATTGGGACCGATTCTTGCTTCCCCATAAGATCTCACAGTCCTTCAATTTATATTAGAGCGACTTTTTTGGTTCCGAATTTTAAATTTTTGGAATTATTTTCAACTTATGGTGGGTACTGCATTTTTTTATGTGTTTCATGTTGATTAATGTTGTTTTGCAATTATGGATGTTTAGGGATTGGTCTTTAGATTTATTGTGTTTTCTTCACAAATTGGTTTGTAAGGGCCCGATGTTTTAGGCATAATTATGCAAGTGAGTCTGGATATTCATAGTCCAAGCTGATCATGATTTGTTCTGACGAAGTTCTGGAGATGCCGAGGCCCAAATTGGAGCAAATTCGGAGGAGATCATCACTGTACAATATGCGACTATGCAGTAATGTTGCAACGTTGTGTCCTAGCGTTGTAATGTTTCAGAGACGAACGAAAGAATTTTTTCATAGTGTTGCAACACTAGGTCATAGCGTTGTAATGCTCCGAGATGGAAATTTCACGTGGTTTAATTGCAGTTCAGCCAGTTCGCATGTAGTTCATGAGTTTGAGCAGTTCGTAGCTTGGTTCATCTATTTTGGTCCGATTCAAGTGCTTATTTATGTAATATATGGCACCAATTTTGAAATATAGGTCAGAGGATAAGTTCCCTGCCTAGATTACCAATCTGCCACACATTAGTCATTCGAACAAGGTGGTGAAGGAGAAGCTTTTGTTAACACAGTTGGACATGTTTAGGCAAACCACCGTCTTTGGGCATTTGGTTGACCTGGACTTGGTGTTTAACAATCTTCTTGTCCATTACATACTTCAAAGGGAGGTTGTTGATGATCGACCAAGTGTGATGAGCTTTATCATAGATGGCAAGGTTATCACATTTAGTAAGAAAAATGTTCTACTAATCACTAGACTATGGCCATCACCAAATGATGGTGAAGACATCCTATCGAGTACACCCATAGGTTATCTACGAGACAAGTACTTCAAAAACATAAAGGCCATGCATTTGACTAACATGGAAGCCAAATATGTTAGGTTGGAATTTGATAATAACAAGGACACAGTCAAGGTGATCCTTATGTATTATGTTGAGTTGCAATGGTGGGAAAGGATCGGGTGAACACAAAATTAGATACCTCTCTATTTATTGCAATTAAAGATCTTAATGCCTTTAATAAACTTGACTGGGGCAACATATTATTCGACAGAACGTTGAAATGTTTGCAGAATGTGTTGGTTGACAAGTTGGAACATTATAAGAAAATGTCCATAATGAACAAGGGTTACAGGGTGAAATAGTCTCAATAGTTTTTTACCTCCTTTCTTGGTAAGTTCCTTAAATTAGTTGATGTCAAAAATTTGAGGTATTAGTGATAACACAAAAAATGTGCTATTTTCCTCTTCTTAATTCTCGATCGTTACTATGTTTAATGTGTTTATTTAGTAATTTTATAGGTATCGAGCATCTTGGAGATAGAATCCATCATTATGAGCTATTCGGGGTTAATTTGGAGAAATTAGAAGCTAATTTGAGCAATCGAGCTTTGAAAGGACGTGAACGGATAAAAATGCCCCTGGACGGAGCATTGCAACACGTTGTGCAGCGCTATAAGGCAGTAGCTGATCATTGCTAGAGCGTAGAGTAGCATCACGATGCTATAGGTAGCGTCGCAATGCTCCGGATTATGACTGACAGGCGTGAGGCTCGCACCGTTACAATGTTGCGACGACTACTATATATATCTATCTTCAATTTAGAGCAGAAGGGCCGACCTCCAATTGGCTCCTAAGCTGATTTTTTCCCTTTCTCATTTCTCCAGTTGTATTTTCTCCCTTTTTCTCTCCATCTCATGTAACTAATGGAACGATGTTGGGATTTATCTTCTCCATCTCCATGGGAAGGTAAGTTCTAGCTATTTTCTAGTTTAGGGGATTTTGGAACAACCTAGCTTTTGTGAGCTTTGTTTGAATGTAATATTTTTATTCTTGTCTATGGGTTTCAATCCGAATTTTGTATTTTATGAATTGCATGATTTTATTATTGATTGACAACCAATGATTTTGTTGTGTGATTCTAATGCTTGGATATTGGCTTGTAATATGTGACATTAAATTATAGGTAAATCCCATTTGAAGCAGTAGGTTAGTTAGGCTTGCGATTCATTAGGCTTGAGATATATTACCTAAAAAGAATAGTATTGCTCCTATCAACCTAGAGAGAAATCGTATTGAATGTTTGATTCAACATTTGAAGTCAAACACTCATCCTAGCGTTATCCCTAGAACTTAATGTGATTCGTTAATTTGTATGGAGTGGATTCGTTTTCTATGCATGTTGGTTATGAGTTTCCTTCATCTAGCATTTTCAGTAGGTGGAAAGTATTTCTTCATAAATTTCTCTACGACCTGTTCCTATGAAGTGATCTCTCTCAGCTCGAGGGAATATGCCCATTTTCTTGCCTGATCACACAGAGAAAATGGAAAAAGAGTTAGTTGAACTTCTTCGGCAAAGATGTTCGGGAACACAAAAGTATTGCAGATTTCTATAAAGCTACGAAGGTGGGCGTGCGGGTCCTCGCCACGCCGTCCTCCAAATTGTCCTGCAGTCTAGATAATATATAGCATCACTGGCTTCATTTCGAATTGGCTTCCATCAAGGGCAGGCCTCATGATTCCTAGAGAGAAATTGTAGAGGTTTGGCGATGCATAGTCCCTAATGGGCTTATTACGATCATTTGCCAGAAGGATTGGATTCGCCATGATGTTGTTTTCGCTTGGTGCTCTGTCTCTAGGCTGCTCCGCCATTTCTTTTTTATCAGGTTGTTGTGGTTGGTGGTTGTTTCTTAGTCTCCTCCTGAACGTCATCTTAATCTCTTGGTCGTAGTTTTCCAGAGATTGAGAGTCTGCAAAGAAATCAGAAAAATTACCGTTAGCACACCGATTTGTCGAAGTCCCCAGCAACGGCGCCAAAAACTTGATGCGTTATTTTAAGAGGTGAAAATATGGATGAAATGCGGTGATAGAAATGCGTTGAGCACTTAAGTTTTCTCAGTGGAATCCAAGTGTAAACCCCACTGAGTTTCCTGGTAAGTCCAGGGTCGAACTTAGGGACTTGGGAAAGCAATATGCGGTGGTAATTTTCAGGAAGACTTTGCGGTAACCGATAACTCAAATAGTTGTTTGGTTTGTTGTTTGCAGTAATAAAAATAAACAAATGCGGCAGAGTTTCAAAAATAGTTGATAAAATGGAAGATGCGATGAGTATGGGGTGAACAGGTTGAGAAGGGTTCGGCTAACACTTCCTAGGTTGCGTTCATGCTATGCGACCATGCAACACACATACAATAGTAAACCATCTCTCGATGCAAATGCTACGGCTTCTAATGCTAGAACGCATGCAATATATGCGATAAATCTATAGGACCTACACATAAGCCTCTATTCTTATTTATGCGATGACAAAATGACACACACACAAATAAGGCGACCACATAATATCATACCTATCTCTAGGATGCATGCGATGCAGGTTGACAAACAGAGCTTATCTCTAAGTCCCTATCTCTTGTTTATGCAGATCTAATCTTGCTCTCTTGAGTCTAGATTCTAACCTAGCTCTCTCGAGTCTTTGGATTCTTTCTTTAGACTCTCTCTCGAGTAGCTCTAAAGAGGTGTTGGGCACAACATAAAACAAGATAATCGCATGCGATGAAGATCCCAGGTCATGTTAGCTTAGTTCTTCTCAACCCATTCGACAAGTTTAGCTACTCATGCGTGCTAAGAGAGTGAGCAGATGTAGAATAAGAACTTCCATTGTATAAATATAAAGTTGAAGTACAAAATAACAATGCAAGAAGAGAATAAAGAGCCTGGTAGCAATCTCTTGCTTCCCAGGCTTTTACACTGTCGTTTCTACTCTTGTTCAAAAGATAATCTCGCTCTCGCGAGAGTCGGCCCGCTCTCTGCTTTTTATGCCTCTAAGTTCTCTCTCGAGTTGCCCTGAGCGATCTTTCGGCGTCTCTTCCATTCTCTTGCTCCGCCTTAAAAATAAAAGAAAACTATGGACAAGGCTGGAACTATGAACTCGTGAACTGCTGAACCCCTTTTCTGAAGGATGCCTTTGGTATTTATAGAGATTTAGGGTGAAGAGTGGCTTCTCTCTTATGATTGCACAGATGGGATGGCTTTAATTCTCTAATTGATGCACCAAATATTTGTCACCGAAAAGCTGAGTGTACTTGTTATCGTTAGTGGCTTGTCAACTTAATTCAGATTCAACCATCATCAGCTTTCTGTCCCATCGTGATTAATTATGCCTTTCACCCAGATGCGCCCACCAAGTTGCGTTAGCTCTATGCGACAATCCTTCTTGAGCAGATATTTGGACAAAAATCACCGCAAAGCCTTGCGATAATGCTACGCTCGTCCATTGATTTCTTGTGATCGCGCTTTCCGCCTTGCGTCAACACATATTCTGCATAAAAATACAAAAATTAACTATTCCTATGCGATGAACGCATGCGACCGCAATGTTATTAACTTAATGCTTTTTGGACGCAATCTAACATATTTTATCAATGCAAACCTTCATTGTTTAATAACTTAGAACTATAATAACGTGCATTTCTGCCCATTATCACACCCCCAAATTTAAACAATGCTTGTCCTCAAGCATAAGCTAAAGATTTCCTTTAGCAAGTCGACCACAAATCTCTTTTCCTAGATTTCTCAAGGATACTTCATTCAAATCCTATACACCAAAATTTCCTTAAGTCTTATTCATGTCTCCTCTTAAAGTATTTCTAAGACCTAGGGTCCGCAAGCTTAACCTTCAAAAAGGACTTTACTAGATTCCGGGACATCGCATGATTTATTTCAAAAAAACTTTTTCCACTGGGTGTTGACTGAATTTTATCCTTGCACATTTTTGACATTATTATTTTTTTTTCTGACCTTGTGTTGATCTAAGTGCCTCGCCTTCGTTTTGGCTTGCCCCCACGTGTGTCATGCAAACATCCAACTACAAGCAAGACGCTCTTTCTCAGACTAAATTCATACCTTCTTGGCAGTGGAGTTGTGGTCATTTATTTATGCGTTGATCCTGACGACTTACTTTCATTTTGGCTTGCCCCCACATGTGTCATGCGGACATCCAACTACGGGTAAGTGCCTTTCACAACTTAACTCTTATCAACATGGGTTTCCCATTACGTTGACAGTGGAGTTGTTATTCTCAAAATTTTATTTCATCTTTTTTTTTTTTTGGTAGAGCTAAAAATAGCAAGGTCAAAAATAAATACCTCACCCCCAAATTTAAAATGCCTCAATGTCCCCATTTCCCAAAGATTGAAAGAATTCATTCGATGTTCTTAGGAAGTCTGGTAAAGGGTCAGTTTGAAAGAAAGCTAGCAGACCTCTAACTTCTAGAAATATTTCATGAAGTGACTTTCCTACGATTAAGTAGACTCTAACATATACGAAAAAATAGAAGCATGTGTTTCATCATTGAAATCATAATTGGCAAAGAGATAGCATGCAGTGACTTACTAAATTTATCAATATTAAATAATTGCGGTAATCAAAGAGGATGCGGTGATAAAACTTACAAAAATTAAAAATGTGATGCAATAGCGCAAAATTTGGAATAAAGTTAAGGAAGAATACAACCCCCAAATTTGGCTGTCGCTCGCATTGTTTGTTGACGCATCCTACTTTGCGGCGATCTATCTTTTTTGGATTGCGGTGATGGAATAAGACAAGTTGCTTCTTTGTGTAGTGCCTCTGCAACCATTCACCTTGATTGTTTGCAAGAAAAACATCGAGAGGGTCAAATATTATAAAAAAAAAGGTTAACAAAATCGCTTCACCGCAATTGTTTAGCACGATTGCATTTTTTTTCTTTTCTTTTTTAGATAATAGATAAAGAACTGAAAGGGTATAGTGAAATGAAAACTCTGAGTAGTAGAGGAAAGTTGAAGATTCTATGATTCCAAAACTTGCGTTCCTGATGAATTTTGATCGTCTTGATAGCACAGGGACCACCTACTTCTTTGTTATTCAGAGTTTCTCAATTCCACGGAGTCCACTTGGCGATGCCAACCTTCTCTGTGATACGCTTTTACTCGCTGCCCATTAACTTTGAATATGTTGGTTCCGTCATCATTAGATAATTCGACCGCACCATGTAGAAATACCTCTCTAACTATGAATGGTCCGGACCAACGTGATTTTAATTTCCCAAGGAAGAGCCGTAGTCGTGAGTTGAATAGTAAGACCCTCTGCCCAACTTGGAGGTTCTTACTGCATATGTGTTTGTTGTGCCAACGCTTTGTGCGCTCCTTGTAAATCTTTGCGTTCTCATATGCGTTAATCCTCCATTCCTCCAGCTCGACCAGTTGAAGTTTTCTCGCTTCTCTTGCTCTCTTCAAGTCAAAGTTTAGCTTTTTTACCGCCCACATTGCTTTATATTCCAGCTCCAGAGGCAAATGACACACCTTACCAAATACCAACGCATACAGGGACATACCTATGGGTGTTTTAAATGTAGTCTGATATACCCACAACGCATCGTCGAGCTTTGTTGCCCAATCCTTTCGCGAAGGCCTTACTACCTTCTCAAGTATCAGCTTGATCTCTTGATTGGACACCTCAGCCTGACCATTCGTCTACGGATGTTATGCGGTGGCCACTTTGTGGAGAATGTTATATTTGTGCAGCAGTTCCTTGACAGTATGATTGACAAAGTGAGACCCTTCATCACTTATTATGGCACGTGGGGTGCCAAAACGAGTGAAAATGTTTTTCTTCAGGAATTGAGAGACTATCGCCGCATCACTTGCGGCGCATGCCACTGCCTCTACCCATTTGGATACATAGTCGACGGCTAACAAAATATAATTTTTACCATTCGATGGAGGGAATGGCCCCATGAAGTTGATACCCCATACGTCGAACAACTCAAGCTTCAAGATGATGTTCATAGGCATTGCATGTTTCCATGAAATGTTACCTGTGCGTTGGCACCGATCACACTTCATCATGTAGTCAGCTGCATCCTTAAACAATGTTGGCGAAAAGAATCCACTCTGTAAAACCTTAGTTGCGGTGCACTGTCCTCTAAAGTGCCCACCATATGGTGAGTCATGACATTGCGATAATATGCGTTGTTGAGCAGCATTTGGTACGCATAGTCAAAGAATCTGGTCTGCCTCTCTTTTATACAGATTCTGCTCATCCTATAAATATGATATGCATTCGTACTTGAGCCTTCTCTTCTAGTGGTCAATATAATTCTCTAGAAATTGCTCACACACCAAATAGTTGACTATGTCAGCATACCATGGCAATTCTTCAATATGGAATAGCTGCTTATCTAGGAACACCGCACTCACCTCCGACTCATTGTGGTCAACCTCAGGGTTTTTCAATCTGGACAAGTGATCCGTAACTTGGTTCTCTGTACCCTTACGACCAATTATTTCTATGTCAAATTCCTGGGGGAGGAGAACCCATCTGATCAACCTTGGCTTCGCATCCTTCTTGGTCATTAAATACTTTATCGCCGAATGATCAGTGTGGATGATTACCTTTGTTCCCAACAGATATTCTCTAAATTTTTCTAATGCAAAAATTACCGCAAGTAGCTCATTTTCTGTGGTGGTGTAATTAGTCTGAGCAGAATTCAGCGTCTTACTCACATATGCGATGGGATGTAAGATTGTCTTTCTCTTCTGTGCCAGAGCTGCTCCCATCGCATACCCGCTTGCATCGTACACTAATTCAAAAGGAAGTGTCCAATCAAGTGCGATTAACACGTGCGCCGTTGTCAGTGCCTTCTTCAAAGTCCTGAATGCGTTGAGGCAATTGTTGCCAAAATCAAATTTTCTGTCAGACTCCATCAACGCACTCAGCGGTCATGCTAATTTCAAAAAGTCCTTGACAAAGCATCTATAAAATCTGGCATGCCCCAAGAAACTTCTTACAGCCTTCACACTTGTTGGAGGTGGGAGTTTTTCAATTGCTTCTATTTTTCCTTTATCCACCTCCAACCTATCCCGAGAAACCTTGTGCCCCAGCACGAAAAGCAAAAGTCCCAATGGGCAGGTGAATGTGGTCTTGTCCTGATCTTCTGGTGCAATCATAATCTGGTTATACCCGACATAGCCATCCAGAAAGCAGTAAAAGTCATTTTTGCCTAGACAATCTAGCATTTGGTCAATGAACGATAGAGGGAAATGGTCTTTCTTCATTGCCGCATTCAGCTTGCGGTGGTCCATGCAAATATGCCACCCGGTGACGGTTCTTTGCGGTATCATCTCATTATTTTCGTTCAGGACTACCGTCATGCCACCCTTTTTTGGCACGTGTTACACAGATTTTGATACGTATGATTTATGATGTTCTATGCTCGAAATGATGCGAAACTATCACTAGATATGCGTTAATGATGGGTGTTCACGTAGTATGCCATGCGTTGTCACAAGTTTTCTTACGATAGAACCAAGTGTAATTCCACCGCAAGTTTCTCGGTGTGATCCGAGGTCGAACATGGGGACTGATTTAGGTTATTGTGGTTTGTTCATGATATATGCGACCAAGTTTTCAATCTTTAAAAATGTGTTTTACAGGTATATAAATTGCGATAAAATAAAGTAAAGCAGTAAAGATGCGATAATAAAATGAAATACAATAAACCTAAACTAGATGATACAAGATATAGGCTTCACGTTACAAGATGCTGGGGTCAAGGCTGGCTGTGAAAGTTGTGCAAAGATGTGGAATGTAGCGGCAAGTCTTATGAATAGAATAGAAAGACAAAGATAAAGAATATAACAACACAAGTTCTCAATTGCGTGGAAGCTACAAATGTTGTTCCACTCTTCTCTTGGCATACACCTTTCAGTGATCGACCGTGCTCCCACATGTCTGTGGATAAACAGAGGCTAACGTAATGAACGCAAGGTTGCTTCCATGTCTGGAAGTACTACTCACTTTAGTTAACACATTCTTCTGACCTTCTCTCGATAGGTTGGAATGGAATCTTCACTTCTACTCTCACAAGTGAAGATGTCATCTAGCTTGCCTTAGCTAAACACATTTTATATACACAAATTAAGTACTTGGTTAATTCATATTGCTTATCAGGGAATTAAGAAGACATCATGAAGAAAGTGATTGAGGGGTGAACGAAAATAGACAGAAAATGGTAAATGAAAGCTATCGAAACATTTAATATCTCCATTAAGCGTTTGATACATGGTGTGGATGTAGAAGTAAAGAAATAGTGAAATATAATGATGAAAGAGATAGAACAGATACAAACAAGTGCCAATGTCTTGGCACTGATTCGATGGAGATCTGCTTGCCGGATAGGATGGATTTGATGGTGGGAAGAGCTTCCCTCTCAGGCTTGCTCCACCGATAGCAGGGATCTTTGCACAGAGCTTTCTTCATTGCGGTAATCGTCTCTTCATTATTGATTGACGGACGAAATGTGATAGAGATGCGTTGATCAGTTTCTCGCGAGCCTTGAGCGCAAGCGGTGACTTGGTCTCCTACAAAATAGAGTAAAATTCGGCTTGTCTTCCATCTTTATGGTGTTAGTGGGTGTAATTGCAAACATTTATAATTATTGTAATACTAGGCTAATTTTCATACAATAGATGCATATTTACTAAATTTTGGCCGCAATATCTAGATAAGGTGGCATAAATAACTTGTGTTTCTACAAGTTATCACACCCCCAAATTTTGATATATGCTTGTCCTTAAGCATATCTTCTACTAAGGCAATCATGCTCAATTCCTATCCTCTCTTTTTGTGACTATTGGTTGCTCCGAATGCTATACTTAGGCACATTACTTGACATCGCAATTTCCTTCTATCCTTGTTAATTCTTAGCAAACCCTACTTTATTCTTCTATATGACAAAATTCTGCTCAAAGATGCTTTTCTAGTTTTCAAAATATAATGTTTATCTCTTCTTTGTCAAAACAACTCGATGTATCTACATGTGGTGAGCAAAAAAAAAAAAAAAAAAAAAAACTTGCGTCATTTCTTTATTTAGAGACTGTTGGTCATGGTTACACTCTTCGTTCTGGCTTATCCCCACGGGTGTCATGCGGACATCCAACTACGGTTGTGTGCCAATTTCAACTTCAACTTATGAGGATCAGAGGAGTTGTCTCTTCCATTTAATTATTTTTTTCTCTTTTTTTCATATTGCGTTGTTCTTGGAAACCCACCTTCGTTTTGGCTTGCTCCTACGGGTGTCATACGAACATCCAACTAAGAGCAGACTCCTTTCACAACTAAACTTTTATCAGGTTGGGAATATTTTTAAGGTTTTCCCTTGCGCTGACATTGGAGTTTTGCATAACTTTTTTAAAAATGAAAATGGACACATTTTCTTAAATACAATATAATCTTGATCTCATCTACTCAGACCTTTCCCACCCCCAAATTTAAAGATGAGCAAAGTCCTCATTGTGTTGTTTGGAGAGACTAGACAAACACTTAGAAGAAAATTTCAAAAAGAAGGTTTGAGCAGAACTTTGAAAGATAAAAGGTAAAGTACTGCTAAACTAAGAATTAAATAAGTGTTAGTCAAAATTTACTAAGTATGGGAAATGTTTCTAAGTATAAACATGTAATACATCATATAACGCAATGAAGATTGTAAAAATAAGAGATTTAGAATATTAAAAAAATTGACAAAGGAAGATAAAGAAAAAGGCACAGGAAAAAAGTGGAGTGAATATATACTCTGATTGTATTGACTATTAACAAAGTATACAAATAAATTACAAATGAATGCATTACAAAATTTTCTATTGCCTGTACAAGAGTCAAAGAATTTGATTACTTTTTATGGTGCATATTGATCAGCGCCTCTCTTGATGTGGCGGCACTGCGTTGAATATCATCAATGTGCTCCATTACTACCTCAAATCACTTGTTGAAGAAGTGTTGTTGTTGAGAGAAGAGTTGTTGTTGTTGGGAGAAGAGGGATCTCATTTTCGCTAACTTAACAGCCATGGAGGTGATGAAGGGTTATGCCTGCGATGTCTTGCCAGCATCGTTTTGGGGTTGGGTAGAGGTGCCTTCACCCAAACCATGTGGGTCATCAACTTGTGGTAGTGGAATGGTGGGTTGCGGTGATAATGCTAATGGTGAAGGTTGGGCTGTTAAGTAAACAAGAGAGTTGGGGACAAGAAGAAGGTTTGTAAAATGCTCGTGTAAGGGGGAAGAGGGTTGTGCTGGCGGGCTCGGAGGGCTTCGAGGCCGGATGACTAAGAGATGAGGGTCTATAGGTTTAGGATTTTGCATTGGTGACTCCTGGACCTTCTCTTTTCCCTTATCCTCTCTTCGTCTTCTTTTTTGTCTGGGTTCCAACGACGCATTCAAATCGATCACAGGCTTCTTCGCTGGCAGCTCAGGGCAGTGTGGAGAATCTTTGAGGAGCATCCTCAAGATTTTTATGTTGATGAGGCTGTGGACTTCTGGCATGGGTTCCTCATCAACGCTTACACCCATAGACAGACATAGACTTGAAACGATCCACGAGAAGAAGTACTGCCCCCAAACATGCCTCACTAATGCTCTGATCTGCCTCGCGATCAATTGCCCTACATCGATAGGAATGTCGTGGGCTATGCAGTACGCGGCCATGACCCGATCCCTTGATACAGTTTTGTCGTGCATCATTAGGATCAACCACTTTTTGACCAAATAAACCCAGATCCTTCCCTCCGGCAGCAAGGACTTGGACTCTAGGGTGCGGATGCCTTTGAGAAAGACCGACCACTTCGTGCACGGTTGCATTAGTATCTTCAACGCGTCCTCCATCTGCTCTTCTGTATTATCATCAATAATCTTGTTCCTTGGCGCATCAGGGTTGTCCTTCATTTGATAAATTTCGTTGATGTCTCTTGCGTTGAAGGATACTATCTCTCCCTTAAAGGTCACCGCATCCCTATTTTCCTGTAAGCGCCACAGGTAAAAGTTTCGCACTACCTGAGGCACTACGATGGATGGGCACTGGCAGAATGTGTCCCACCATGCTCCATAATTACGCTCGTGATGAGGTCTGGTAGTGGATTCGGCGTAGGATAGAAGCCCATCTCGATCAACATATCATCGTTCTCCTTTTTCTTTGATGATCGCTTCTTGGCTGCCGCGGGTTCGCTGCTTTCTGCTATAGCCTTGCCTTTTACCAACGCAAGGCAAGCTGCTTGTCGTTCTCTCTTTTCCCGCTCTCTGCGTTGCTCTTCTTTCTTGCGCTCAGCGAGCTCTTTGCCTTTGCTCTTATATAAGCGCTTCTTATTGGCTTTGCGCTTCTTCCTCTTCTCCTCCAACAACAATTTGTCCTCTTCTTCCTTCTTCTTCCTCTCTTCTTCTTCTTCTTCTCTTTCTTCTCTTGCAAACTCTTCTTCAAATTGCTCAGAGGCCAGCAACAGGCATTGTTCCTCCTCGCGCTTCCGAATCCCTTCACGTCTGGCAAGCTCATTGTTGCGTCGCATTTCTTCAAACTCCAATCTTTTTCTTGTCACACCCCCTCCCAAGCCTTAAATCCCAAGATCGGGAAGGGAGCATGAGGGTAACTAATAGCATCCTAAGATAATACTCATGTTCAATATTTCCCCCCATATTTATTACAAATTTTAATAAGTTTATAGTATTCTCCCTATCCCTCTATACACATAAGTAGATTTTCTCTCTATTCTTTGTTACATGGTTTGAGCTGTGCCCTGAGAGTTTGCCCAATCCTGAGATGGTGGTGGTGGGTGATGGACTCTTCCTCGAACGCTCCGCTTTGCTACCTGGGGGGGATTTAAGAAAACATTTTGAAGAGTGTGAGCTACTAAGCTCAGTGAGTGGTTCTTTTAAGATAGAAATCACTCTACAAATCATCATTTTTGGGAAATCAATCTCATGATAATACTCACAGTATAACTTATGCATGGTCATAGATATAGTCATGCAATCAGTAACCTTTATTCCCATTCCCAAGCCTTAAACCCCAAGACTGGGAAGGGAGCGTGAGGGTAACTAATAGCATCCTAAGACAATACTCATGTTCAATATTTCCCCCCATATTTATTACAAATTTTAATAAGTTTACAGTATTCCCCCTATCCCTCTATACACATAAGTAGATTTTCTCTCTATTCTTTGTTACATGGTCTGAGTTGTGCCCTAAGAGTTTACCCAACCCTGAGATGGTGGTGGTGGGTGATGGACTCTTCTTGAAACGCTTCGCTTTGCTACCTGGGGGGGGGGGGGGGGGATATAAGAAAACATTTTGAAGAGTGTGAGCTACTAAGCCCAGAGAGTGGTTCTTTTAAGACAGAAATCACTTTGCAAATCATTATTTTTCGAAAATCAATCTCATGATAATACTCACAGTATAACTTATGCATGGTCATAGATATAGTCATGCAATCAGTAACCTTTATTCCCATGCTACACGTGGCAGGCATATAACATCATCATCAATCATCACAATCACCTATGGAAACCTCCTATGACCCATTTTCCGCCAGTGTGCACACCGACTATTTCTTTATCCCGCTAGTCATGCTTAGGTACTTGACTATATTTCCCGCCGACCGAAGCCGACTATTATTTTCCGCCGACTGAGGCCGACTATATTTTCCCGCCAAGCGCCTTTTGTTAAGCATGCTAACTATATCCCGGGTATAATTCCAGTTTCCATAGTCATTACACAAATAATATCATGTAGATCATCATATCATCAAAAGCATGTATTTTGCATTTACATATGCATATATTCATATATCAAAGCATAAAGCTAAGTAAATACTCATAATATGCATCTATTATCAAAGCTATATAAACACTCACAATATGCTTTAATTATCAAAGCTATATAACACTCACAATATGCTTTAATTATCAAAGCTATATAACACTCACAATCTGTAAGTTCTCCTATCGTAATTTACTTGTAAATGTCTCCCTGTCATTTTCATTATTTCAAGGAAAAATTCCCAATTAATATCATTTCATAAATATATTTGAAAACACTTTTTAAAGAAACTACCGGCTTACTCTACTCAACAAAAACTAGTGTTGCTGCAACTTTCGATCTCCTTGACTTCAATACCAACGGCAGCCTGACCATCAATTACCCACTCTCTAATCAAGATGTTTAACACTGAAATGTTTAATTTTGTACGAGTTAAAGTTTCACGCTGAGGCTTTCTATTTATAGCCATCTCTATCTTCTCCCCACATGACAACTCACCATACAAATGGCTTTTCTTTAGGCTGCCAACATTAACATTGGCCGATAGAGCTTGAGTTGTCTAATTTTGGGTTTGCCATCCCAAAATTATCTAATTTGCATGTAATCTTAATCGTACACCTCCTACTTAAGTTAATAAAAAGTATTTTGCATGAAATCTCCCTTTGCTACTTCATCTGCTTAATTAATTTTTTTTTGTTAAAAAAAATGTTTATCCTAGGAGTTTAACATTACCAATGAGCGTATCCCTTTAGGTCTGCAAGCCAGCCCAACCTCCAATGCACCACAAGTTCGCACGGCTCCATCGCAAAGCCTTAGCAGACTATCTTGCTCTCAACGCTCTCGTTGATCTCGCTCTCTCCCACTTTCTCGAATTTTATTTGTTCTATCCTATTTCCTTATTTAACCTTATTCCCTTCAGATTAGGAGTTAGGGTATTACACTTCTTCTATCCCCCTCTGCGATGATGAGCTTGCCTCTCTCCATCTTTTCTTGCTTCTCTTTCTCTTCTTTTTTTTTTTCTCTCTTTCTCTTCCAATGCCAAAATTAATCTTTGAGGGTCAATTGTGGACCCTTGCGGCACATTCTCCCTGCGACGCCGCATTAGGGGGGTTCCCTCTGCTTCTTCTCCTTCTTCGGTCGCAACTATTTGCGTTAGTATGGGTTGCGCCAATTCCATTAACTGTATCGTTTCCCCCTATCCTCCCTTACGAAGGTTGATTCTCCATCAGGGCTCACAGCCCTCTGTTTTGCTTCCTCTTCTTTTCTCAAGCGCCTCTCTTCATGCCGACGCAATCTTCTCTCCTATTTCTCCTTCTTCTTCCTCTCATTTTTGGCCTCTTCAACTTCATCATCATCCTTTTGCTCTTTGTTCTTTCTTGCCTTGCGATGATTTGAAGACTCCGCCTCTCTAATCTTCTTTCCCTGGCTCTTCTTCTTCTTGTTTTTCTTCTCAGTCCCTTTTGGTTGCGCATCCCTTGCAACCTCATCCAACGCAATGGCAGGGGTCTCCAACACAACCTCGCCTTCCTTAACCCCCTCCATCGCAATCTCTTCTTCTTCTCTTTCCTTTCTCACAATCGCTTCTTCTTCTCTTCCTGGAGGTCCATCATAGGCTTCTGCGATGATAGTTGCCTCCTGAGTTTCTTGGACCAGGACATCATTCCCCATTTCTTCTTCTTCAACCACCACTTCTTACACCACCACTTCTTATACCACCACTACTCCATCCTTCACTGCTTCATCCGCCACTACTACCTCCTCCTCCTCATCCGTAGGCAGTGGTTGGTTTACAACCCCTGCCTCGGGCAGTCCATCTCCTTGCACCAAGGTACTTAGGATGTTTCCAAACACCTCCGTATCATCGTGTCTCTTCCTTTCGCTTTCAGTGGAGACAATAGGTGTTGGCGTAGGCATGCTCTCAGTGCTTCCTCCTCTCTTGAACATAGGAGGCCTAACGGTCAAGGGATTTCTCCGGGATCTTCCAACGAGTCTGGGGATGGTGTGGGCTTGGGCAGCAAGCCTGCAACTAGCAGCCAGGAATGCTGCCTCTCGCATGGCTACTTGATCAGGGGTGGAAGGTGAAGCGGATTGGTTTGGGGTTTGGTCAGCCATGGATACAAGCTTGGCAAGGTCTGGTAAAAACTCGAGCTGCTGGGGAGAAAGAAAGGTTTGGGATGCAAGATGCTTAGGGTTTTTGGTTTGCCAAAGTGAGGTAAAGGGTGGGCCGTGGTGAGGCCCAACACGATTTTTTTTGCGACAACTGGCCTCGTGCAGCTCAACAGGCGCGTCGTTCCACCTCCCTCATTTATGGAATTTCAGAAAAAAGTGTCCTTTTGTCTGCCAAGTCATAATTTCTTGGGGAGACGAATCGATTGAACTTCTTCCCAAATTGCCAAACAAAATTTTCTTTAATATTTTATTTGAATGGACGCATGAAAAAGAATAACGCATTATGCTCACCAATGCAACTGTATCTTTCCAGAGGACGAGCAAAAGCGCATATATCCCCGCAACACACCCCTTAACCAACACATTTCTGGAGGATACCTCAACATAGTGCATTTGGCTAAGGACGGGCAAAGGACATATGCGAGCGCAACACACCCCTCAACTCAATACAGTTGAGTTAGATGAACCCAAAGCATTCCTGATTGGTTTGATATTCGTCCATTGATGCCTTGCATATTTGTTGTTAGATGTTTTTGTTATTATTTTTATTATATCTTTTTCATCAACGCAAGTCCTGTGGCTTGCGGCAATAGATTTTCCTTTATTACTCAATCATTTACCAATTAAAGCACAACACATTGATTACAAAAAAAAGTCAAAGAATTAAAGACGAGACAGAATTAAATGCAGTGAAGTGAATGAGGAAATAAATTCATAAAGTCAAAATTGAATTAAATGAAGAATTAAAGACAGAATTCAGAATTTTAAAGAGACAGAAATTCAATAAAGCATTAAACATAGTATTGAGATATGGACCGAAAATTGCATTGTCCTGGGTGATTGCATTCCACATCTCCGTAGGCGGTCAAGCTTGCCTGCTCAATGTCTTAAGGACATTGCTCCTTCCCTGTAGATCCCGGGGCCTCTGAATTGCTGGGCAATGTTCCCGGTGTTCGACTTCTTAGCTCAGAGGCCAGCTGGCCCACTTGGATCTTCTGAATTGCTAGTCTGCCCCCCCTTTTATACAGATTCGCCTCATCCCATAAATATGATATACATTCGTACTTGAGCCTCCTCTTCTGATGGTCAGTATAATCCTCTGGAAATTGCTCGCAAACCAGATAGTTGACTATGTCAGCGTACCATGGCAATTCTTCAATATGGAATAGTTGTTTATCTGGGAACACCGCACTCACCTTCGACTCATTGCGGTCAACCTCAGGGTTTTTCAATTTAGACAAGTGATCCGTAACTTGGTTCTCTGTACCCTTACGATCAATTATTTCTATGTCAAATTCCTGGAGGAGGAGAACCCATTTGATCAACATTGGCTTCGCATCCTTCTTGGTCATTAAATACTTTATCGCCGAATGATCAGTGTGGATGATTACCTTTGTTCCCAGCAGATATGCTCTAAATTTTTCCAATGCAAAAATTACCGCAAGTAGCTCCTTTTCTATGGTTGTGTAATTAGTCTGAGCAGGATTTAGCGTCTTACTCGCATATGCGATGGGATGTAAGATTGTCTTTCTCTTCTGTGCCAGAGCTGCTCCCATCGCATACCCGCTTGCATCGCACATTAATTCAAAAGGAAGTGTCCAATCAGGTGCGATTAACACGGGCGCCGTTGTCAGTGTATTCTTCAAAGTCCTGAATGCATTGAGGCAATTGTTGTCAAAATCAAATTTTATGTCAGCCTCCATCAACGCACTCAGCAGTCATGCTAATTTCGAAAAGTCCTTGACAAAGCATCTATAAAATCTGGCATGCCCCAAGAAACTTCTTACAGCCTTCACACTTGTTGGAGGTGGGAGTTTTTCAATTGCTTCTATTTTTCCTTTATCCACCTCCAACCCATCCCGAGAAACCTTGTGCCCCAACACGATGCCCTCATTTACCATAAAATGACATTTTTCTCAGTTAAGAACGAGATTCGTTTCCTTACATCTTTTCAGTATCTTCTCCAGGTTGGCCAGATAGACTTCATAGGTGTGCCCATAGACAGAGAAGTCGTCCATGAAGATTTCAACAGAGTCCTCAAGACAGTCTGAAATGATGGCTATCATACACCTTTGGAACGTGCTCGATGCATTGTAGAGGCTGAACAACATGCGGTGAAAAGCAAAAGTCCCATATGGGTAGGTGAATGTGGTCTTGTCCTGATCTTCTAGAGCAATCATAATCTAGTTATACCCGGCTTAGCCATCCAGAAAGCAATAAAAGTCATTTCCGACTAGACGATCTAGCATTTGGTCAATGAACTATAGAGGAAAATGGTCTTTCTTCATTGTCACATTCAGCTTGCGGTAGTCCATGCAAATACGCCACCCGGTGATGGTCCTTTGCGGTATCAGCTCATTATTTTCGTTCGGAACTACCGTCATGCCACCCTTTTTTGGCACGTGTTACGCAGATTTTGATAGGTATGATTGATGATGTTCTATGCTCGAAATGATGCGATACTACCACTAGATATGCCCTAATGATAGGTGTTCACATAGTATGCCATGCGTTGTCACAAGTTTCCTTAAGATAGAACTAAGTGTAATTCCACCGCAAGCTTCTTGGTGTGATCCGAGGTCGAACACGGGGATTGATTTAGGTTATTGAGGTTTGTTCATGATATATGTGACTAGGTTTTCAATCTTTAAAAATGTGTTTGTACAGGTATATAAATTGCGATAAAATAAAGTAAAACAGTAAATATGTGATAATAAAATGAAATACAATAAATATAAGCTAGATGATACAAGATACAGGCTTCATGTTACAAGATGCTGGGGTCAAGGCTGGCTGTGAAAGTTGTGCAAAGACGTGGAATGTGGCGACAAGTCTTATGAACAGAACAGAAAGACAAATACAAAGAATATAACAACATAAGTTCTCAATTGCATTGAAGCTATAAATGTTGTTCCACTATTCTCTTAGCGTACACCTTTCAATGATCGACTGTGTTCCCACATGTCTGTGGTGAAACGGAGACTAACGTAATGAACGCAAGGTTGCTTCCATGTTTGAAAGTACTACTCGCTTTAGTTAATGCATTCTTCTGACCTTCTCTCAATAGGTTGGAATGGCATCTTCACTTCTACTCTCACAGGTGAAGATGTCGTCTAGCATGCCTTAGCTAAATGCATTTTATATCTTTAACACAGATTAAGTACTTGGTTAATTCATATTGCTTATCAGGGAATTAAGAATACATCATGAAAAAAGTGATCGACGGGTGAATGGAAATAGACAGAAAATGGTAAATGAAAGCTATCGAAACATTTAATATCTCTATTAAGCGTTTGATACACGGTGTGAATGCAGAGGTAAAGAAACATTGAAATACAACGATGAAAGAGATAGAACAGATACAAACAAGTGCCAATGTCTTGGCACTGATTCGATGGAGATCTGCTTACCGAATAGGATGGATTTGATGGTAGGAAGAGCTTCCCTCTCAGGCTTGCTCCACCGATAGCAAGGATGTTTGCACAGAGCTTTCAATCGGGTGTTTAGCAGATTAGTTCTGAGATTCACCTCTCGGCATTATCTCGTCTTCTTCTTGGATTTCTTCACTTAAGCACTCAGCTTAGCCTTTTCTCTCAATAGTTTTGCAGCATTTACGCCGTATCCCATAGCATTTGTTTTCTGAAATCTATGTGGTATTTATAGGTGTAGGTCTTTGACTCCGGCCTTGTGGTCCCCACTGATAGTTATGGTAATTCCAAAGATGGAGGGATATTATTCCTTCTGTTATGCAATCAGACTGTCAATTTTGCACAACCGTTAGTTGTACACGTGTCTCAATCCTCTGCTTTTGCGTTGCTCAGCTGCATCTTTCGATCATGGATTCGCATGCAGTGTTGTTTTTATTACCACATGCAGTTGGACACAGCTCTGGATCGATTGTCACATTGCGCCGTCATTGCGGTAATCGTCTCTTCATTGTTGATTGACGGGCGCAATGGGAAAAGATGCATTGATCAGTTTCTCGTGAGCCTTAAGCGCAAGCGGTAACTTGGTCTCCTATAAAACAGAGTAAAATTCGGCTTGTCTTCCATCTTTATGGTGTTAGTGGGTGTAATTGCAAACATTTATAATTATTGTAATACTAGGCTAATTTTCATACAATAGGTGCATATTTACTAAATTTTGGCCACAGTATCTAGATAAGGTGGCATAAATAACTTGTATTTCTACAAGTTATCAACACACACTGCACGGGGCTGACCCACGTGCTGTCTGCTATCGGATAAATAATGCCCGCATCTAACCACTTAATGATCTCTTTTTCAACGACCTCTTTCATCGTAGGGTTGAGTCTGCGCTGATGTTCGATCGTTGCCTTGTAGTCTTCTTCTAGACGAATTCGGTGCATACAGTATCTGGGCTAATTCCTCAGATGTCTGCAAGCGTCTAGCCAATTGCTCGCACATGTTTCCTCAGAATGCTCATCAATGCATTCTCCTGGTCTTCATTAAGTTCTGAGGAAAAATTACTGGCAGCTTCTCATTCACCCCAAAAATGCATACTTTAAGTAGTTCGGCAGGGTCTTCAATTCCATTATTAGTGGTTCTACTAAGGACGGTTGCGTTGTTTTTCTTTCTTTTTTTTTTCTGTTGGCTCTTCTTCTTGGGTTGCGATCATCTCAACTTTCTTGTTTTTTTTTTTTTATGATCGCATTACATGCAACAATGGATGTGATGCTTGATTTTATGAAATGGAAATGTGGATGATATGCGTTGATGAAATTGCGTTGTGCACTCAAGTTTCCCCAGCAGAATCCAAGTGTAAATTCCTCTAAGTTTCCTGGTAAGTCCAGGGTCAAACATAGGGACATGTGAAAACAGATTGCGTTGGTAATTTTTATGAAAACCTTGCGATAACCAAGTAAATAAATTGTTGGTTTGTTGTTGATTGCGTTAATGAGAAAATAAACAAATGCGGCGGATTTGAGAAAAGGAAGTTGTGTGATAGATGCAATGAGTATGTGATGAACGGGTTGAGAAGATCTTTAGCTAGCGTTACTTGGGAATGCGTCAGACTATGTGATCATGTTACAACCATGCACAACAAGTCATTTTCCAATGAAAATGCGATACCCCTAAGTCTAGGACGCATGTGTTGAATGCAAAAGCGTCCATAGAGCTTATCCTTAAGTCTCTACTCTTGTCCTATGCGATGATGCAAAATGCATAAAAGCAAGGTGACCACATACAATCATATCCTATCTCTAGGATGCATGCGATGCGTTGATAACAAATAGTGCTCATTCCTAAGCTTCTATCTCTTAATTATGCGTTCTAACCTGGCTCTTCTGAGCCTAGATTCTAACCTAACCTTCCCAAGTCTAGATCTTGTCCTTAGACTACCCTCCCGAGTATCTCTAATGGACGAATGAAGCATACATAATACAAGATAATCGCAAAGAATGAAGATTCCCTAGTTGTGCTAGCTAAATTCTTCTCACCCCATTCAATTGATTTAGCTACTCATGCGTGAATAACAGAGAGTGAACAAATATAGAGAAGGAAATTCCATTTTTATAAATGAGTGAGTACAAAATGACAATGGAAGTTAAAGGTAGAGAGCCTGGTAGCAATTCCTTACTGACCGAGTCTTTTACACTGCAATCTCTATTCGATTCTAAGGATGTTCCTGCTCCCGCAGGCGTCAACCCTCTCTCTGTCCTTGAAGCTTCTGGCGCTCTCCCAAGCTTACCAGAACGATCTGCCGGCACAACCTCTTCTCTTGCGTCCGCCTTAAAATGAAAGAAAACTAAGAACAAAGACGTGCGTATGAACTAAAGAATGGTGAACTGATCAACTCATCAACCCCTTTTCTGAAGAATTCCCTTGGTATTTATAGAGCATCCATGGTGAAAGGTGGCTTCTCTCTCATGGTTGTACATATGGGACGACTTTAATTCCTGATTGATGCACCAAATAATTGTCACCAAAAAGCTGAATGTACTTTGTGACCGTTATCGGCTGTCAACTTAATTCGGATTCAACTGTCATTGACTTTCTATCCCATAGCACTTAATTAGCCTTTCACCCAGATGTGCCCACCAGGTTGCGCTGACCAAGTTGCAACGATCCTTCTCGAGCGAATGTTTGCAAACACAATCATCACAAAGCCTTACGGTGAAGTTGTGCTTGACCAAAGATTTCCTATGATCGCAATTCTTGCATTGCGTCAACGCATATTCTGCACAAAAATACAAAAAACAACTGTTCTAATGCAATGAACGCATGCGACCGTGATATTATGAAATTGATGCTTAATGGACGCAAATTAACATATTTCATCAACGCAATCCAACATTGTTTGAGAACTTAGAACTATGATAACGTGCATTTTTGCATGTTATCAACGCTTGCATCCTCTTTTTCATTCTCTTCGTTAAGCTTTTCTTCTTCAGTCAAATTATGGTCATCGTTAGAGTCATGCAGGTCTTCGTCGTCGGGAAACTTCATGGTACGGATGATGTTGAACTTGAGCTTCTGTCCATTTACACTCAAATTGACCTCTCATTTGTGCACATAAATCTGGGTACGACCTATTGATAAAAATGGTCGCCCCAGGATGATGGGCACATCTTTGTCGACTTCGTAATCTAAGATGATAAAGTCGGCTGGTAAGATAAATTTGTCGATGGTGATCAGCACGTCCTTCACCTTTCCCTCTAGATGCACCAGAGATCTATCTGCAAGTTAGAGAGTCACGGTCATGGGCGTAAGTTGCCCCACATTCAGCTGCTTAAAGATCGACAAAGGCATCAAGTTGATGCTGACTCCAAGGTCACACAATGCTTGCCTGATGTACAGTCCTCCTATGGAGCAAGGTATAGTAAAGCTCCCAGGATCGCTCATCTTCGGTGGGATTATTGATTTCGAGCTTTGCGTCAAAGCCACTGTGGCAAACTTACCAGTGCCCCTCTTCTTGCTTACCATATCCTTCAGAAACTTCGCATATGCAGGCATCTCCTTAATCGCTTCACTGAACGAAATATTAACATGCAATTATTTTAACATAGTCAAGAAGCATTGGTACTGTACCTCATCATTCTTTTTCTTTCTGAGTCTCTACGGGAAAGGTGGTAACTGTACTCTCACGGTCCCCTTTTTTGTTGGCTTAGAGGTGGACGCAACTTCTGGCCCTATCACTTCTTTTTCTCCTTCTTCTTTTTCTTGATTCACTGTAATTTCAGGTTCCAACGCAATAGAAGCTGTCCGGCTAGGTCCTTTCTTTCTCCCTCCATAGTTTTTCCACTCCGCAATGTCACGACTTGACATTACTCTTTACCTGATCCCCCCGGGTTGCGTGGGAGTTCTGTTGAACTCGGGAGAGTCCCTTGCAGTCTGTTCTTTAGCTCGCTCGCAATCTGGCCCATCTATAACTCCAAGTTGTGGATGGACGTAGCCTGGTTTTGAAGCACAATTTCATTTTTCTCGATATACTACTTCAATAGACTTTCCAAGGAGGAAGATTGTGGTGGTTGTGAACTACTAACTTAACTGCTCGTCTGACCGTTATTTCGTGGGAAGAATTCGGGTGGCCCTTCTTTTTGTGCCACAGATTGGAAATTCTACTTCTGATTCTTCCATGCAAAGTTGGGGTGGTTTCTCCACCCAGGGTTGTAGGTATTAGAAAATGGATTATTTATCACAAAGTAAATAGACTGTGGGTTCTGTGAGCATTCTTTCATTGCGTGTCCGTCACCGCAAGTTGCACACCTTGTGACGTTCCGATTAATTGCGTTTACTTGCCCATTTTGCAGTGTTGGACTGTTGATCACAATTCCCTGAATTAATTTCATCATTGCGGTCATCTGATTCTGTAGCGAAGTAATAGCACCATTACTTGCATCGTTATCCTTTATTCTCAGTCTCTGATTGCTCTCTCGCTAATCCTCGTGATTTTTAGAGACGCGATCCAAGATGTTCTTCGCCTCGTCATACATTTTGTCTAGCAGACCACCAGCGGCTGCCGCATTGGCAGTGGTCTGCGAAGCGGGATTTAAACTGTGATAAAAGATTTTCATTTGAAGGCAGTCTGGTAATCCATTGTGTGAATAGTCCCTGACCAACCTCTTAAACCTCACCCAGGTATCGCTGAGCGATTCGTCCATGTCTTGTTCAAAATTAGTTATGAGTTTCCTTCGTCTAGTATTCTCAGTAGGTGGAAAGTATTTCTTCATAAATTTCTCTACGACCTGTTCCCATGAAGTTTAAATTCCTCTGAGTTTCTTGGTAAGTCCAGGGTCGAACACAAGGACTTGTGAAAACAGATTACGTTGGTAATTTTTATGAAAGCCTTACGGTAATCAAATAAATAAATTGTTGATTTGTTGTTGATTGAGTTAATGAAGAAAAATAACAATTGCGGCGGAGTTTGAAAAGAGTTAGTAAATGGGAAATGCGATGAATATGCGATGAACGGGTTGAGAAGGGTTTCGGCTAACACTTCCTAGAATGTGTTCGTGCTTTGCGACCATGCAACATGCATACAATAGTAAACCATCTCTCGATGCAAATGCCATGGCTTCTAATGCTAGAACGTATGCGATATATGCGATAAGTCTATAGGACCTACACATAAGCCTCTATTCTTATTTATGTGATGACAGGATAACACACACACAAATAAGGCGACCACATAATATCATTCCTATCTCTAGGATGCATGCGATGTAGGTTGACAAACAGAGCTTATCTTCAAGTCCCTATCTCTTGTTTATGCAGTTCTAATCTTGCTCTTTCGAGTCTAGATTCTAACCTAGCTCTCTCGAGTCTTAGGTTCTTTCTTCAGACTCTCTCTCAAGTAGCTCTAAAGGGGTGTTTTGCACAGCATAAAACAAGACAATCGCAAGCAATGAACTTCCTAGAACATGTTAGCTTAGTTCTTCTCAACCCATTCAACTAGTTTAGCTACTCATGCTTATTAAGAGAGTGAGAAGATGTAGAAATAGGACTTCCACTGTATAAATATGAAGATGAAATACAAAATAACAATGCAAGTATAGAATAAAGAGCCTTGTAGCAATCTCTTGCTGCCTAGGCATTTACACTGTTTTTCTACTCGTGCTCAAAAGATAATCTCGCTCTCGCGAGAGTCAACCCGCTCTCTGCTTCTACGCCCCAAGGTTCTCTCTCGAGTTGCCCTGAGCGATCTCTAGCATCACCACTCTTCTCTTGCTCCGCCTTAAAATGAAAGAAAACTATGAACAAGGGCATGCGAACTTATGGAACAAAGAATAGCTGAACTCGTGAACTCGTCAATCCCTTTTTCGAAGGGTGGCTCTAGTATTTATAGAACATCCAAGGTGAATGGCGGCTTCTCTTTCATGATTGTACAGATGGGACGGCTTTAATTCCTGATTGATGCGTCGAATATTTGTCACCGAAAAGCTTAATGTAGTTGTGATTGTTATCGGCTGTCAACTTAATTCGGATTTGACTGTCATCAACTTTCTGTCCCATCGTGATTAATTAGCCTTTCACCCAGATGCGCCCACCATGTTGCATTGACCAAGTTGCGGCAATCCTTTTTGGGCGAATGTTTGCGAGCAGAATCATCGCAAAGCCTTGCGGTAAAGTTGCGCTTGACTGATGATTTCCTATGATCGCAATTCTTTCCTTACATTAACGCATATTCTGCATAAAAATACAAAAATCAACTGTTCCTATGCGTTGAATGCATGCGACCGCAATATTATGAAATTGATGCTTGATGGACGCAATTTAACATGTTTTATCAACGCAATCCAACATTGTTTAAGAACTTAGCACTATGATAGCGTGAATTTATGGCCGTTATCACACCCCCAAATTTAAACAATGCTTGTCCTCAAGCATAAGCTAAAGACTTCCTTTAGCAAGTCAACCGCAATGTTCTTTTCCTAGATTTCTCAAGGATACTTCGTTCAAATCCTATATACCAAAGTTTCCTTAAGTCTTATTCAAGTCTTCTCTTAAAATATTTCTAAGACCTAGGGACTGCAAGCTTAACCTTCAAAAGGACTTTATTAATTTTTGGAACATCGCATGATTTATTTCAAAAAAGAAAAAATTTCACCGGGGTGTCAAATGATTTTATCCTTGCATATTTCTTGACATTATTATTATTATTATTATTTTCTGACCTTGCGCTGATCCAAGTGCTTTTCCTTCGTTTTGGCTTGCCCCTAGGGGTGTCATGCGGACATCCAACTACGAGCAATGAACTCTTTTTCAAACTAAACTCATACCTACTTGGCACCGGAGTTGCGGTCATTTATTTATACATTGATCCTGGTGACTTACTTTCATTTTGGCTTGCCCCCACGTGTGTCATGCGGACATCCAACTATGGGTAAGTCCTTTCACAACTTAACTTTTATCAACATAGGTTTCCCATTGCGTTGACAGTGGAGTTGTTATTCTCAATTTTTTTTTAGAAATAGCAAGGTCGAAAATAAATACCTCACCCCCAAATTTAAAATGCAGCAATGTCCCCATTGCTAAAAGATTGAAATGAGTCATGCGATGTTCTTAGAAAGCTTCATAAAGAGAGTTTGAAAGAAAGCTAGCAAGTCCTTGACTTCTAGAAATATTTTATGAGGTGATGATCTTAAGACTAAGTTGACTCTAGTATATACGAAAGAAATAGAAGCATATTTTTCATCATTGAAATCATACTTGGCAAAGAAAAAACATGCTGTAACTTACTAAATTTATCTATATCACATGATTGTGGTAATCAAAGAGGATGCAGTGATAAGACTTTTAAAACAACAATGCGATGTGATAGTGCAAAATTTGAAATAAAGATAAGGAAGAATACACCCCCAAATTTTGCACTTTCGCCTGCATTTGTGTATTGACGCATCCATCTTTGTGGCGATCCCTCTTCTTTAGATTGCGTTGATGGAGTGAGATAAGTTTCTTCTTTGCATGACATCTCCGCAATCCAACACCTCGATTGTTGCAAGAAAAACAGAGAGAGGGTTAAATTATTTTAAACAAAACGAAATTTGTTATCGCATCTCCAATTATATATATATATATTCTCAAAATAACATAAGGATAGATAAAGACTAAAAAGATATAGTGAGAGTTCTGAATAGTTAAAGAAGAATTAAAGAATTGATGTTTCCCAAAACTTGCGTCCTTAATGAATTATGGTCGTTTGATAACGCAGGGACCACCTACTTCCTTCTTTATTCAAAGTTCTTTTAGTTCCACGGAGTCGACTTGGCAATGCCATCCTTCTCCATGATATGCCTTTACTCGCTGCCCATTAACTTTGAATATATTGGTTTCGTCATCATTTGATAATTCCATCGCACCATGCGGGAATACTTGTCTAACTATGAACGGTTCGGACCAATGTGACTTTAATTTTCCTGAGAAGAGCCATAGATGTGAGTTCAAGAGTAAGACCTTTTGCCCAACTTGGAGGTTCTTACCGCATATGCGTTTGTCATGCCAACGCTTGGTGTGCTCTTAATAAATCTTCGCATTTTCATATGCGTTAATCCTCCATTCTTCTAGCTCGACTAGTTGCATTTTTCGTGCTTCTCTTGCCTTCTTCAAATCAAAGTTTAGCTTCTTTACCGCCCACAGTGCCTTATATTCCAGCTCCAAAGGCAAATGACACGCCTTACCAAATACCAACGCATATGGGGACATACCTATTGGTGTTTTAAATGCAGTCTGGTATGCCCACAACGCATCGTCAAGCTTTGTTGCCCAATCTTTCCGTGAAGGCCTTACTATCTTCTCAAGTATCAGCTTAATTTCTCGATTGGACACTTCGGCCTGACCATTCGTCTGCGGATGGTATGCGGTGGCCACCTTGTGGAGAATGTTGTATTTACGTAGCAGCTCCTTGATATTATGGTTGACAAAGTGGGACCCTTCATCACTTATGATGGCACGGAGAGTGCCAAAACGAGTGAAAATCTGTTTCTTTAGGAACTGGGAAACTACCGCCACATCACTTGCGGCGCATGCTATTGCCTCTATCCACTTGGAGACATAATCGACGGCTAATAAAATGTAATGTTTACCATTTGAAGGAGGGAATGGTCCCATGAAATCAATCCCCCATACGTCGAACAATTCAAGCTCCAAGATAGTGTTTATTGGCACTACATGTTTCCATGAAATGTTACTTGTGCACTAGCACCGATCATACTTCATTGCATAGTCAGCTGCATCCTTGAACAATGTAGGCCAAGAGAATCCACTCTGTAATACTTTGGCTGCAGTGCGCTGCCCTCCAAAGTGCCCACCATATGGTGAGTTGTGACATTGTGATAATATGCGTTGTTGAGTAGCATTTGGTACGCATAATCGAAAAATCTAGTCTGCCCCTCTTTTATACAGATTTGGCTTATCCCAATAATAATGTCTGCATTAATGTTTGAGCTTCTTCTGTTGGTGGTAGGTGTAATCTCCAGAAAATTGCTCGCAAACCAAATAATTGACTATGTCCGCATACTAGGGCAATTCTTCTATATGGAACAGTTGATCATCCGAGAATACGACACTCACCTCAGACTCGTTGCAGTCAACCTCAGGATTTTTCATTCTAGACAAGTGATCCGCAACTTGATTCTCTGTCCCCTTCCGGTCAATTATTTCTATATCAAATTCTTGAAGGAGGAAAATGTTACACTGAAAATGGATTTCGTGTTGTGCATGCATGATAATGTGCTACAAGCTCATGTTTCCATAAACTTGTAACGCTATTTTTATATCTTACAATATATGAACAAATATGAATATGAATGAATGAACAAGTATACGCGTTAAAAACATAAACTTGGTGACAAAGATGGAATGTTATGCTATGTTATTGCTCATGCACACTTTATGCGATACTACTTCTAAATATGCGTTGTTAACTATATGCTTGTAGTATGCGATAGAGTAATGTGTGTCACAAATTTCCTTGCACTGAAACCAAGTATAATTCCAACGCAAGTTTCTCAGAATAATCCGAGGTTGAACACAGGGATTTTTTTCGTTAATGTGTTACTTTTGTGATACATGCGACCAGTTTTACAATTAATAAAAGATTTGGTTTGTACATGAATTTAAATTACGATAAACATAAATTGTGTTGAAAAAATTGATGGAACACGAGACATACGCAGCAGAATTAGGATCTAATTACATTCTAATTGCTTTTAATTTAAAGGAAAAAATGCATGCAATTGAAGGAAAAACAGTAATTAAAAATTACTTTTAAAGCACCTGAAACCCGCTTTTTCTCGTTGAATCTCGATCCAAACACGAATGGACCACCACTAGAGTTGACCTACTATCCTCTGGACTCAGAACCGGATTATAGGACTCGGTGGATGATGAAAATTGGGAGAGAGAAAAGAGATGGAAAATTTGGGTTAGGTTTGGGTTTTGGACTTCACTCAAGAAAATGTTTTTTCCAGCCCAAATTTAGAAAACAATTTTTTGAAAAAATGGGCAAACTGCTTTAATCCAAATTCAAAGCCCAATTTATAGAAAAAAGCCATGCAACAATTGCATGAACCAAATCCATAAAAATCCAATGCCTATAATCCACTATCTTAGTGGGCTTAATGTCTCCACTATAAGCTAACACCTAGCCCACTATTTTGTTAGTAGAATTATCCAACAAAAATTTGGATTTTCCAACTAACTTTAGTCAAAGGGCAAAATAGTCATTTGGTTAAAGTCAAACTTTGACCAAAAAGTCAACATTTTGACTTTTTAAGAATTTTTCCTTGTTGACTAATTTTGACCTCCCGAGCATGAATCCACATTCATTTTCTCGAAATTCAAATCACATTTGTATATAAGGTCGGTCAAAGTTTGACTTTTCAAAGTCAAAAGTCAACTCTTTGACTTTTTACATCTTTGACCATTTCCATCATTTTCGAGCTTCCGAATATGAACGTATCCATATTCTTGATATTTAAATCACATTTAAATATTAAAGTTGTATCTCTAAACTGAAAAACCCGACCACTATATCACATATACTTGTCGGTTTTTCTCTCTTCACCTAATTCGAACAATTCGAATCATTCTATCATACTGTTCTAAGTTTATCCCATATGAGCTTGTAGGGGAACCTAATGGACCTATAGATCATGGGCTCCAACGATCCGAGATTAGCTGGCTAAACTCTTTAGACGGAGCTAATCAACATTCGTTAACTAACGGGTCATTCTACTATAGTCCCATAGTTGCACTCCCCTCATTATAGATATATTTGTGTCCATTTGATATAACCATTATGAGTAAGCTAATCCTTCACAAGTTGTTCGTAATCTCGGCTGGGTCATAAAAACCGTTTTACCCCCAAGACTACATCTTGTTCCTTAAGTTCCACTGATCCTCTAATGAACAATTGGTTTAAGGTCCAACCTATAAACCGAATCCCTCTCGGGCCAAGGAGAGGGTGGGGGGCCCCTTGTTCAAGACCTGGATTCAGTACTAAAGGGAACAATCTATCTACTGTCCCTATAACGGGTAGGAGTGAATTCCGTCTTGCACCCTATGTTCCCAGCTATCAACCCGATCTTACCCCTGAAATGGGAGGCTTATTGGGCTAGTGATGTTGAGCTGCCCTCACCTATGCATATCTAAGGACAATTCTGAGTGAACAGGAGTTCATAGTTAGCTCAGGATTAAGATTAAGTTACCTAGGTCATCAATTAACAAAAATAGTCAGTTTTATACATAAAACGACATTTAGAACATAAAAAGTGACTATTTCATGGTTCAGTCTTATGTAAACTCTTTACATAGGATGCCTCCACTTTCATGTCTCCACATGAACGATTTAGGATTACATCGTTTATACTAACTACAAAGTGGGCCGCATCCATAGTGTCCCCAGAATAAGGTGCCCAACCTTATTCATATACTATAGACCATTTTGGCTATATATTTGAACTTGATCCACATTTATGTCACTACATAAAGTTCAAACTACATTAAATAGCCTCGGGAACTTAGTTTATTGAATTTAAGATTACAATTTCAATAACAACTTTATCGAAAAACAAAATAGAATATGTTTATTAATTTACAAACTACGAGTTTTAGGACATAAAATCCAACAAAAATAAAATTGCATTGAAAATAAAATCCTAAGCTAACATGATACAAGATACAAGATACATGATACATGATACTGAGGTCGAGACTGACTGTGAAGTTATACAAAGGATTGTGGTATGCGATGCCAAGTCTTTATGGATGAATCAGAAAGAGAAAGAATAAATAGTAAAAACATCGCAAGTTTGTTAATTGGGTTAAAGATGCAACTAGGGTTTCGCTTTCCCTTGGCGTACACCTCTCGGTGATCGGCCATGTTCCCTCATCTCTATGGTGAACAGGAATGAACGTAATTAATGCAAGGTTGCTTCCATCTCTAGAAGTACTTCTCGCTTTAGTTAACACATTCTTCCAACCCTCTCTCGATAGGCGGAATAACATCTTCACTTCTGCTCTCACAGGTGAAGATGCCATCTAGCATGCTTTAGCTAAACACAATTATTTCCTTAATACAGATTAATTTACTTGCTTAATTCTTACTAATTACCCAGGGAATTAAGAAAATATCATGGAGAAAGTGAATCATGGATGAACGGGAATAAACAGAGAGATGATAATGGAAATGATCATAACATTTAATACTACGATTAAGCGTTCAATACATGGTGTGAATGAAAGATTAAGAAGATGAGTACAAGTGATGAAATAGAGTTAAGAAACAAATACAGAAAGTATGTCAACGTCTTGACACAGATCTGAACGGAGGTTATGCTTACCGGTGTGTGGAATGGATGAAGAGGAGAGCTTCCCTCTCAGGCTTGCTCTTTTGGTAGAAGTGACCTTCGTATAGAGCTTCAACGACGGGGTTTGGGAGGATTCTTTGCCCGGAGACTCACCTCTCGGCCTTGTCTCGTGATTCTTCCTGGATCTACTCTGGAAGTCGCTCAGACTAGTCTCTCTCTCATATTAGTATATACACGTTTCTATGTATTCAAGTATATCTTTCAGTGAATTTGCAGAAGCTATTTATAGGCGAAGCTTGGCTCTTTGACTTTGTGGTCCCCACTATATTGTTATGGTAGTTCCTGAAATGGTGGAGTGAATATTTCTTCTGTTACGCAATCAACCTATCAGAAGTGCACAACTAAAAGCTGTACGCTTGTCAGAATCCTCCGCAATTGCGTTGCTCTTTACATCTTCGATCGATCGTTTCATGTGGAATTGAATTTCTGTTGATCGCTAAGCTCTTGATTGATTGTCGCATGCACCGTCATTGTATTGATCATCTCTTCATTCCTGAATGATGGGCATAATGCGACGTAGATGTGTTGTTTCTTTTATCTTTGAGCCATTAACGCATGCGGTGATTGATTTCCTGCAAAACAGAAATTGAAATATTCTATCCTACCATCGCAATGGTGTTAGTGGGTGTATTGATGACAATTTATAATTCTCGCATTTCTTAGCCAATTTCTATACTATCGATGCAACTTTTCTTTCTTTTTGCCGCAATATCTAAATAAAACAGTATAAATAACTTGTATTTCTACAAGTTATCAGAAAACCCACCCGATTAGCCTCGGCTTTGCGTCCTTCTTTATCATTAAGTACTTTATTGCCAAATGATCAGTATGGATGAGTACCTTTGTTCCCAACAAATATGCCCGAAATTCCTCCAACGCAAAAATTACCGCCAAGAGCACTTTCTCTGTGGTGGTATAATTAGTCTGAGCAAGATTTAATGTTTTACTCGCATATGCGATAGGATGCAAGATTGTTTTTCTCTTTTGCGCTAAAGCTGCTCCCATCGCATACCCGCTTGCGTCGCACATGATTTCAAAAGGAAGTGTCCCATCTGGCGCAATCAATATAGGTGCGGTAATCAACGCATCTTTCAAAACTCTGAATGCGTTGAGGCAGTTATTCTTAAACTCAAATTTTCTATCAGCCTCTAATAACGCACTCAGTGGTCGTGCTATTTTAGAGAAGTCTTTGACAAATCGTCTATAGAATCCAGCATTCCCCAAGAAGCTTCGTACAACCTTCACGCTTGCTGGAGGTGGAAGCTTTTCAATTGCTTCGATTTTTGCTTTGTGCACCTCTAACCCATCTCGAGAAACCTTGTGTCGCAACACTATGCCCTCCTTCACCATGAAATGACATTTTTCCAAGTTAAGCACCAGATTTGTCTCTTCGTATCTCTTTAGTATCTTCTCCAAGTTGGCTAGACAGACTTCATAAGTGTTCCATAAATAGAGAAGTCGTCCATAAAGATTTCAACAGAGTCCTCAAGATAATTTGAAAAGATGGCCATCATGCATGTCACACCCCCTCCCAAGCATTAAACCTCAAGACCGGGAAGGGAGCGTGAGGGTAACTAATAGCATCCTAAGACAATACTCATGTTTAATATAGTCCAGCATTTCCATCACCGCATACCTTTCGCAGCACGTAGACAATACTTACCATTGCGTTATTTCATAATTCATTTATCTTGGTTTTCCCGCGTCTAAATTCCTCATAATTTAATTATATTTCTTGTTTTTAATATCCTATTTCCTCATGCCTTCCAAATTAGGGTTAGGGAATTATATTTACCACCCTCTTAAATAAAATTTCGTCCCTGAAATTTGAACCGTCAATCTTTTATACCCACATTTTATTGAGTACAATTACATACCTAGCTTCTACTCTAATCCTCTAAGATTTTCTTTTTACCTTTCTCAGCGTCGGTCATAATTTCTTTTCTGGTCTGTGTTATTCCGTATATTTGTCCAATCGTCTTTTTCTCTCAACGTGGACATCCCATATCAGCTTGGGATTCCACCAGATTTGTATTGTTCAAAGTAATAGTGTTATTATTTATGCTATCCTCAAAGTTCTCAGGGTTATCCCCTGGGTTAGCATCGCGGGTCCCATCTTGCGTTCTGGAGTCATGAATATTACAGCTTTGAAGTATTAGGGTTTGTTATTATCTCTCGTGAATATTACAGCTTTGGAAGTATTAAGTCCACTGTGAATATTTACATAATTTTAATAGAGAAATGCATAGTAGGATGTATGATGGTCTTGTTAAGTACTGAGAGGTTTATGAAAGAAATGCATGCTCAGTACTATTTACGTGATCTAGTGTAATATATATCATCTTGGTATATATTACACAGCTTTAATAAAACAATGTTAATAAATAGAGGTGTATTGTGAAATTACGTTAATAAAATATATTGTGGAGATTTACACTGGTTGTTAATAAATGCATGTTATGAATATTTAGTTAACCTTACACGTTGATATAGAAACAAATGCATATGTAGGTGTAAATTACATGTTTTGGTGATATGATGATTGCCATGATATTGTTTGTGTGTGACTATGGGAATTGAGATTATGTCCAGGATATAGTTAGCATGCTTAACAAAAGGTGCTTGGCGGGAAAAATAGTCGGCTTCGGTCGGTGGAAAATAATTGTCGGCTTCGGTCGGTGGGAAAGAATTGTCGGTGACGACCGGCAGGAAATATAGTCAAGTACCTAAGCATGACTAGCGAGATAAATAAAAATAGTCAGTGTGCACATTGGCGGGATTTGGGGTCATAGGAAAGTTTCCATAGATGATTGTATTGATTGATGATATGATATGCATGCTACGTGTAGCTTTTGGGATAAAAATTACTGATTGCATGATTATATCTTTGACTGTGCATGAGTTATAATGCGAGTGTTGGCATGTGATTGATTTCCCAAAAATGATGACTTTCAAAGTGAATATAAACATGAGTATTGTCTTAGGGTGCTATTAGTTATCCTCACGCTCCCTTCCCGGTCTTGGGGTTTAAGGCTTGGGAGGGGGTGTGACAACTTGGTCCTCAAGATGGCCATAAAGATTTCAACAGAGTCCTCAAGATAATCTGAAAAAGATGGCCATCATGCATGTCACACCCCCTCCCAAGCCTTAAACCCCAAGATCGGGAAGGGAGTGTGAGGGTAACTAATAGCATCCTAAGACAATACTCATGCTCAATATTTCCTCCCATGTCTCTATAAATTTTTAATAGGTTTACAACATTCCCCCTATCTATCTATACATATAATTAAATTTCTTTCTATTCGGTCTAAGCCGTGCCCCGAGAGTTTACCGAATTCTTAGCTAGTGGTGGTGGGTGATGGACTCTTCCTTGAATGCACCGCTTTGCTACCTAGGGGGGGAGGAGGGGGAATTAAGAAAACATTTGGAAGAGTGTGTGAGTTACTAAGCTCAGTGAGTGGTTCTTTTAAGATGAAGTTCACTCTGAAAAATTATCATTTTTTCTTTTGAGAAATCAATCACATGTCGACACTCGCATTATAACTGATGCACAGTCAAAGATATAATCAGGCAACCAGTGATCTTTATCCCAAAAGCTACACGTAGCATGTATATCATATCATCAATCAATACAATCATTTTTGGAAACCTTCCTATGACCCCAAATCCCGCCAATGTGCACACTGACTATTTTTATTTATCCCGCTAGTCATGCTTAGGTACTTGACTATATTTCCCACCGGTCGTCACCGACAATTATTTCCTGCCGATCGAAACCGACAATTATTTCCTGCCGACCGAAGCCGACTGTTTTTCCCACCAAGCACCTTTTGTTAAGCATGCTAACTATATTCCGGGCATAATCTCAGTTCCAATAGTCACGCACAAAAAATATCATGGCAATCATCATATCACCAAAACATGTAATTCGCACCTACTTATGCATTTGTTCCTATATCAACGTGTAGGGTTAACTAAATATTCATAACATGCATTTATTAACAACCGGTGTAAATCTCCACAATATATTTTACCTAACATAATTTCACAGTACACCTCTATTTATTAAAATTGTTTATTAAAGCTGTGTAATATGTACTAAGATGATATATATTAAACTAGATCATGTAAATAGTACTGAGCATGCATTTCTTTCATAAACCTCTCAGTACTTAACAAGACCATCATACATCCTACTATGCATTTCTCTATTAAAATTATGTAAATATTCACAGTGGACTTAATACTTCCAAAGCTGGAATATTCACAAGAGATAATAACAAACCTTAATACTTCAGAGCTGTGATATTCATGATATATCGAAACTATAAAGCTATAACACTCACTATTTTGCCAGTTTCCCCTTTCGTATTTTTTTCCCTACCATTATTGTTGTTTGCAAGGAAAAATTCCCAATTAATATTACTTCTTAAATATAATTAAAAATACTTCCTAAAGAACTACCAGCTTACCCTACTCAGACCAAATTGGAATTTGAGCAGCACCTCCTTCGAGTTTCCTTCCTTCCAGACCAACGGCAGCCTATTCACGAAAAACTCACTCTCTCTATAGGATTTACTACTGGAATTTGTTTTGGAAGGAGTTCAACTTTTAGTTGGGGCCTCCTATTTATAGTTGTTCCCACCTTCTTTCTGTGCGACAACTCACCATACAAATGGCTTCTCCTTAAGCTACCCACGCTAACTTGGGCTGACCGAACTTTGAGTTGTCTAATTCTGAGTTTGCCAACGAAAATTACCTTAATTTGCATGTAATCTTAGCCGTACACTACTTTCTTAAGTCTTCCTGCATGAAATCTCCTTTTGCCACATCAACCGCTTAATTTTCGAATTAATTATCCAAATTATTAATGAACGCGTCTAGCCCCTTGAAAATGCGTCCGTCTGTTCAATCTCGCTCTCTCCACTCCCGTGACTTTCTCGCTGGTTCTGCTCTCATGGCTCTCGCTCTCTCCCACTTTCTCGCTGGCTTCACTCTCATGGTTCTCGCTCTCTCCCACTTTCTCGCTGGCAGATCTCGCTCTCTCCACTCTTGCTCTTCTCCAATCTCACCCTCTCCCATTTTCCCGCTCAAACCAATCTCGCTCTCTCCCCTCTCTCGCTACCTCCACTCTCGCTTGTGTCACTCTCTCCAATCTTGCTGGTGTCGCTCTCTCCCATTTTCTCTTCATTCTCGCTTGGCATCATGCGTAGGATAGTTGTTTGGTCCAACGCTTCCATCACCATATGCCCTTCGCAACACGTAGACAATACTTAAACTATTGCGTTATTCCATACTTAATTCATTTATCTTGATTTTCCCGCGTCTAAATTCCTCATAATTTAATTATCCTATGCCTTCCAAATTAGGGTTAGGGTATTACATTACCACCCCCTTAAATAAAATTTCATCCTCAAAATTTGAACTGGCAATATTTTATACTAACATTTTATTGAGTACAATTACATACCTAGCTTCTACTCTAATCCTCTAAGATTTTCTTTTTACCTTTCTCAGCGTCGGGCATATTTTCTTTCCTAGTCTGTGTTATTCCGTATATTTGTCCAATCGTCTTTTTCCCCATTTCATCTCTTCTTCCTCCAACACTACCTCCTTCCCTTGTATTTGTTGTCTTCATTCCCTAGTTGTTTCTTTGTTGTGTATTCTCGGCTTCCAAATTCATTAACTGGGGACATTCTCGTTTAAAGTGTCCTGGTTTGTTACAATTATAACATGCACGTGTTCGTCCTTGGATTTGCTCCATACATCTTCCCAGTGATACCGGTTATAGATCGTGCATCTAGTTTTCTGGTTTACACTTGTCATCGACTCCTTTTTCAAATTTTCTTGTTTGGAGTCCCCTCTCATACCTGCAATTCCTTTCTTTTTTTGTATACTTCTGCTTTCTACCCTGGGGGAAAATTTTCTTGATTCTTCCTTCTGCCACCGACTCATTAAGGATTATTTTTTCGGTCCTACTTCTTTCGTCGTTAAACTACTTTCTACTCGCATTGCAGCTTCTGTTAGTTTTGAAAACTCTCCCCATTTTGCGGTTGCTGTAACAAGAGTTCGAATTTCTTGTTTCAGTCCTGTCTCAAACCTTCGACAGCATTCCTTTTCATCTGTTACTATGTTTAAAGAATACTTAGATAATTCTGTATACTTTAGTTCATACTCTGTTACAGTCATGCTTCCCTGCATGAGCTGTAGGAATTCATCTTGCTTCATATCCCTATATGATTAGGGATAAAATATTTCGAAAAATGCTCTTCGAAACTCCTCCCAACATATTTCTTCTTGGTTGCCTCTCCTATTCTTTAGTAGCTTCCACCAATCTTCTGCCTGTTTTTGCAATAAGAATGTGGCAAGACTTACCTTACAGTTTTCAGGGCATCTCATCACCTGAAAACATTTTTCTAGTTGGTTCATCCAAGCTTCTGCATCTGCAGGGTCTTTGGTTCCTTCAAAATTTGTGACTCCCAAAGCTTTTAACCGTTCTATCCCATATTTCTTTTCGGGATCAGGTTGTATATTTCCTAAGCTTGCTTGAAGTCTTTGGGTGAATTTGTCCATTTGTTTATGCCCCTGGGCAAAGACGATTTATGCAGTTTATAACCAATTGTTACAACTAATACCCCCATTGGGAGATTAACTTGGTCACAACCTCGCTCTCCCTATTAGTTAATTGTTACGACAATTGGGGAATTAGTAAATATCAAACCACGTTGTCAATAATAGTGATCAGGGCACCAGTATCCATATTGTGTACTAATCTAATATGAATAAATTGATTATAAATAATAACCATTAAGGCTATTATATAAACAAGACGATGGTTCCAAATTGATACTGGCTATAGATTAATAATATGATAATAAGTATGGGAGGCTTTTGGGAGGAGAGCGTGACTATTATTAGCTGTGGGTGTGAAATAATACCAATAATTAATAATTATTAGCCAAGCCTTAATATATTAGCTAGCTCCCTTCCAATATATTAATAGAGCTTATTATACAAATTCCAGTAATAAATAGGAAAAGCCACGTTGACAATATAGGTTAATCTATTAATCGACAATATTCATAAGTTTTCCCTGTCCCATTTACAATTGGCTATTATAATTATTTATATTTATATATAGGAGTGGTATTATTAATAGTATAATAATTATTAGGTATTTTAAGCCTAATATAAATAGGGCAATTGGGGCCCTATAATTTTAATTTAGTAGCTATGGCTGTCACTACCTTCCCATTCTCCCATATTATAATAACTTATATACTAATATTATATGTCCGTTCGTCTTGGGTGCTATATTAGGCTTGGGGTTTCGCTCTCTCCTATTTAGGTACCTCATTAATATTATACCAGGTGTGGAATATTGATACCAGGTGTCATATTAACAATATTCATTCCCTAGTTATATTCTTATGGTTGTTTCATGGTTTTCTCCAAATTCATCCACTTTCTTAATCTAATTGTCAATATTATTAGTTAGCAATTCATCGTCTTTTTGTCCCAGGGTAGAAAGCAGAAGTATACGAAAAAAGAAAGGAATTGCAGGTACGAGAGGGGACTCCGAACAAGAAAATTTGATAAAGGAGTCGATGACAAGTGTAAACCAGAAACCTAGATGCATGATCTGTAACCGGTATCACTGGGGAAGATGTTGGGAGCAAACCCAAGGACGAACACGTGCATGTTAAAATTGCAACAAACCAGGGCACTTTAACCGAGAATGTCCCCAGTTGATGAATTTGGAAGCCGAGAATACACAACAAAGAAACAACCAGGGAATGAAGCCAACAAATACAAGGAAAGGAGGTAGTGTTGGAGGAAGAAGAGATGAAATGGGGAAAAAGACGATTGGACAAATATACGGAATAACACAGACCAGGAAAGAAATTATGCCCGACGCTGAGAAAGGTAAAGAGAAAATCTTAGAGGATTAGAGTAGAAGCTAGGTATGTAATTGTACTCAATAAAAATGTGAGTATAAAATATTGCTGGTTCAAATTTCGAGGACGAAATTTTATTTAAAGGGGTGGTAATGTAATACCTTAACCCTAATTTGGAAGGCATAGGATATTAAATATAATTAAATTATGAGGAATTTAGATGCGAAAAAACCAAGATAAATGGATTAAGTATGGAATAACGCAATGGTTTAAGTATTGTCTACGTGTTGCGAAGGATTTGAGCGAGAGAATGGGAGAGAGAGAGATTGATTTGAGCGAGAGAATGGGAGAGAGCGAGATTGGTTTGAGCGAGAAAGTAGGAGAGAGCGAGAGTGGAGAGAGTGAGATCTGCCAACGAGAAAGTGGGAAAGAGCGAGAGTGGAGAAAGCGAGATCTGCCAGCGAGAAAGTAGGAGAGAGCGAGAGTCACGAGAGTGAAGCCAGCGAGAAAATGGGAGAGAGCAAGAGCCACGAGAGCAGAACTAGCGAGAAATTCGGTGAGAGCGAGAGCCACGAGAGTAGAGAGAGCGAGATTGAACAGACAGACGCATTTTCAAGGGGCTAGACGCATTCATTAATAATTTGGATAATTAATTCAAAAATTAAGTGGTTGATGTGGTAAAGGGAGATTTCATGCAGGAAGACTTAAGAAAGTAATGTACGACTAAGATTACATGCAAATTAAGATAATTTTGGTTGGCAAACTCAGAATTAGATAGCTCGAAGTTTGGTTAGCTCAAGTTAGCATGGGTAGCTTAAGGAGAAGCCATTTGTATGGTGAGTTGTCATACAGAAAGGAGCTGGAAACACTATAAATAGGAGGCCCCGGCTAAAAGTTAAACTCATTCAAAAAAAAAATTCCAATAGTAAAAATCCTATAAAGAGAGTGAGTTTTTAGTGAATAGGCTGTCGTTGGTCTGGAAGGAAGAAAATTCGAAGGAGGTACTGCTCAAATTCCAATTTGGTCTGAGTAGGGTAAGCTGGTAGTTCTTTAGGAAGTATTTTTAATTATATTTAAGAAGTAATATTAATTGGGAATTTTTCCTTGCAAACAACGATAATGGCAAGGAAAAATATACGAAAGTGGAAACTGGCAAAACAGTGAGTGTTATGTTGCTTTGATAAATAGAGAATATTGTGAGTGTTACATCTTTTGATAAGTCAGTATGCATTGTGAGTGTTATAGTGTTATAGTTTCGATATATCATGAATGTTATGTTGCTTTGATAAATAGAGAATATTGTAAGTGTTACATCTTTTGATAAGTCAGTATGCATTGTGAGTGTTATAGCTGCATAAATTTTGGGTTTGTTATTATCTACCATGAATATTACAGCTTTGAAGTATTAGGGTTTGTTATTATCTCTCTCGAATATTACAGCTTTGGAAGTATTAAGTCCACTGTGAATATTTAAATAATTTTAATAGAGAAATGCATAGTACGATGTATGATGATCTTGTTAAGTACTGAGAGGCTTATGAAAGAAATGCATGCTCAGTACTATTTACGTGAACTAGTTTAATATATATCATCTTGGTACATATTACACAACTTTAATAAAACAATTTTAATAAATGGAGGTGTACTGTGAAATTATGTTAAGTAAAATATATTGTGGAGATTTACACCGGTTGTTAATAAATACATGTTATGAATATTTAGTTAACCCTACACGTTGATATAGGAACAAATGCATAAGTAGGTGCAAATTACATACTTTGGTAATATGATGTTTGCCATGATATTGTTTGTGTGTGACTATGGAAACTGAGATTATGCCCGGGATATAGTTAGCATGCTTAACAAAAGGTGCTTGGCGGGAATAATATTCGGCTTTGGTCGGCGGGAAATAATTGTCGGTGACGACCGGTGGGAAATATAGTCAAGTACCTAAGCATGACTAGCGGGATAAATAAAAATAGTCAGTGTGCACATTGGCAGGAATTGAGGTCATAGGAAAGTTTCCATAGATGATTGTATTGATTGATGATATGATATGCATGCTACGTGTAGCTTTTGGGATAAAGATTACTGGTTGCCTGATTATATCTTTGACTGTGCATGAGTTATAATGCAAGTGTTGGCATGTGATTGATTTCCCAAAAAAAAAAATGATGATTTTCAAAGTGAATTTCATCTTAAAAGAACTACTCACTAGGCTCAGTAGCTCACGCACTCCTCCAAATGTTTTCTTAATCCCCCCCCCCCCCCCCACCAGGTAGCAAAGCGGAGCGTTCAAGGAAGAGTCCATCACCCACCACTACCAGCTAAGAATTCGGTAAACTCTCGGGGCACGGCTCAGACCGAATAGAAAGAACATTTAATTATATGTATAGATAGGTAAGGGGAATGTTGTAAACCTATTAAGACATGGGGGGAAATATTGAGCATGAGTATTGTCTTAGGATGCTATTAGTTACCCTCACGCTCCCTTCCCAATCTTGGGGTTTAAGGCTTGGGAGGGGGTGTGACAACGGGAAAGGAGCGTAAGAGTGACTATATAACCTTTTTAAGACAATACCTATGCTCAATATGTCCCCCATGTCTCTATAAATTTTGAATATGTTTACAACATTCCCCTTATCTATCTATACATATAATTAAATTTTCTTTCTATTCATGGTCTGAGCCGTGCCCCGAGAGTTTACCAAATTCTTAGCTGGTGGTGGTGGGTGATGAACTCTTCCTTGAACGCTCCGCTTTGCTACCTGGGGGGGGAGGGAATTAAGAAAACATTTGGAAGAGTGTGTGAGCTACTAAGCCCAGTGAGTGGTTCTTTTAAGATGAAGTTCACTCTGAAAATCATCATTTTTTTTTGAGAAATCAATCACATGCCAACACTTGCATTATAACTCATGCACAGTCAAAGATATAATCATGCAACTAGTAATCTTTATCCCAAAAGCTACACGTAGCATGCATATCATATCATCAATCAATACAATCATCTATGGAAACCTTCCTATGACCCCAAATCCTGCCAATGTGCACACTGACTATTTTTATTTATCCCACTAGTCATGCTTAGGTACTTGACTATATTTCTCGCCGATCGTCACCGACAATTATTTCCCGCCGATCGAAGCCGACTATTTTTCCCACCAAGCACCTTTTGTTAAGCATGCTAACTATATCGCGGGCATAATCTCAGTTCCCATAGTCACGCACAAACAATATCATGGCAATCATCATATCACCAAAACATGTAATTTGCACCTACTTATGCATTTGTTCCTATATCAACGTGTAGGGTTAACTAAATATTCATAACATGCATTTATTAACAACCGGTGTAAATCTCCACAATATATTTTACTTAACATAATTTCACAATACACCTCTATTTATTAACATTGTTTTATTAAAGCTGTGTAATATGTACCAAGATGATATATATTAAACTAGATCACGTAAATAGTACTGAGCATGCATTTTTTTCATAAACCTCTCAGTACTTAACAAGATCATCATACATCCTACTATGCATTTCTCTATTAAAATTATGTAAATATTCACAGTGGACTTAATACTTCCAAAGATGTAATATTCACGAGAGATAATAACAAACCCTAATACTTCAAAGTTATAATATTCATGGTAGATAATAACAAACCCTAAATATATGCAGCTATAACACTCACAATGCATACTGACTTATCAAAAGATGTAACACTTACAATATTCTCTATTTATCAAAGCAACATAACACTCACTGTTTTGCCAGTTTCCACTTTCGTATTTTGTTCCTTGCCATTATCGTTGTTTGCAAGGAAAAATTTCTAATTAATATTACTTCTTAAATATAATTAAAAATACTTCCTAAAGAACTACTAGCTTACCTTACTTAGACCAAATTGGAATTTGAGCAGCACCTCCTTCAAATTTCCTTCTTTCCAGACTAACGATAGCCTATTCACTAAAAACTCACTCTCTCTATAGGATTTACTACTGGAATTTGTTTTGGGATGAGTTTAACTTTCTGCCGGGGCCTCCTATTTATACTTGTTCCTAGCTCCTTTCTGTGCGACAACTCACCATACAAATGGCTTCTCCTTAAGCTACCCACGCTAACTTGGGCTAACCGAGCTTTGAGTTGTCTAATTCTGAGTTTGCCAACCAAAATTACCTTAATTTGCATGTAATCTTAGCCGTACACTACTTTCTTAAGTCTTCCTGCATGAAATCTCCTTTTGCCATATCAACTGCTTAATTTTCGAATTAATTATCCAAATTATAACTGAATGCGTCTAGCCCCTTTAAAATGCGTCCGTTTGTTCAATCTCGCTCTCTCCACTCTCGTGGCTCTCGCTCTCTCCGACTTTCCCGCTGGTTCTACTCTCATGGCTCTCGCTCTCTCCCACTTTCTCACTGGTTTCACTCTCATGGCTCTCGCTCTCTCCCACTTTCTGGCTGGCAGATCTCGCTCTCTCCACTCTCGCTCTTCTCCAATCTCGCTCTCTCCCATTTTCTCACTCAAAGAAATCTCGCTCTCTCCAATCTCACTGATGTCGCTCTCTCCAATCTCGCTGGTGTCGCTCTCTCCCATTTTCTCTTCACTCTCACTTGGCATCACGCGTGGGATAGTTGTTTGGTCCAACGCTTCCATCACCGCATGCCCTTCACAACACGTAGACAATACTTAAACCATTGCATTATTCCATACTTAATTCATTTATCTTGGTTTTCCCACGTCTAAATTCCTCATAATTTTATTATATTTCTTGTTTTTATATCCTATTTCCTTATGCCTTCCAAATTAGGGTTAGGGTATTACATTTACCACCCCCTTAAATAAATTTCGTCCCGAAATTTGAACCGAAAATCTTTTATACCCACATTTTATTGAGTACAATTACATACCTAGCTTCTACTCTAATCCTCTAAGATTTTCTTTTTACCTTTCTTAGCGTCAGGCATATTTTCTTTCCTGGTCTGTGTTATTCTGTATATTTGTCCAAGCATCTTTTTCCCCGTTTTATCTCTTCTTCCTCCAACACTACCTCCTTCCCTTGTATATGTTGGCTTCATTCCCTGGTTATTTCTTTGTTGTGTATTTTCGACTTCCAATTTCATCAACTGGGGACATTCTCGTTTAAAGTGCCCTGGTTTGTTACAATTATAACATGCACGTGTTCGTCCTTGGGTTTGCTCCCAACATCTTCCCCAGTGATAAAGATTACTGGTTGCCTGATTATATCTTTGACTGTGCATGAGTTATAATGCGAGTGTTGGCATGTGATTGATTTCCCAAAAATGATGACTTTCAAAGTGAATTTCATCTTAAAAAAACCACTCACTGGGCTTAGTAGCTCACACTCTTCAAAATGTTTTCTTAATTTTCCCCCCCAGGTAGCAAAGCGGAGCGTTCAAGGAAGAGTCCATCACCCACCACCACCAACTAAGAAATTGGTAAACTCTTGGGGCACGACTCAGACCATGAATAGAAAGAAAATTTAATTATATGTATAGATAGATAGGGGGAATGTTGTAAACTGATTAAAATTTGTAATAAATATGGGGGGAAAATATTGGACATGAGTATTGTCTTAGGATGCTATTCGTTACCCCCATGCTCCCTTCCCGGTCTTGGGGTATAAGGCTTGGAAGGGGGTGTGACAATGCACCTTTGGAACGTGCTTGGCGCATTGTAGAGACCAAACTACATGCAGCGAAAAGCGAAGGTCCCATATGGGCAGGTGAATGTGGTCTTGTTTTGATCTTCTGGAGCTATCATAATCTGGTTGTACTCGGCATAACCATCCAAAAAGCAGTAAAAATCATTTCCAGCTAGATGGTCTAGCATTTGGTCAATGAATGGCAAAGGGAAATTATTTTCTTTGTGGCCGCATTCAACTCGTGGTAGTCCATGCAAATGCGCCATCCAGTGATGGTCCTTTGCGGTATTAATTCGTTGTTTTCATTCGAGACTACCGTCATGCCACCCTTCTTCGGCACACACTACACAGGGCTAACCCACATGCTATTTGCTGTAGGATAGATAATGTTTGCATCTAGCCATTTAATTATCTCCTTCTTGACGACTTCTTTCATCGCAGGGTTGAGTCTACGTTGATGTTCAATCGTTGCTTTGTGGTCCTCTTCAAGATGAATGCGGTGCATACAGTATGTAGGGCTAATTCCTCTAATGTCGGCGAGCGTCCAGCCAATTGCTCACACATGTTTCCTTAGAATGCTCATCAACGAATTCTCCTGGTCTTCGTTGAGCGCAGAGGAAATGATAACTGGCAACTTCTCATTCTACCCCAAAAATGCGTATTTCAAATGGGTTGGTAGGGTCTTTAATTCAAGTGTTGGTGGCTCCATTAAGGAAGGTTGCGTTGTTTTTCTTTCTTCTTTTTCTGTTGGCTCTTCTTCTTGCTTTGCCATCTTTCTTCTCCTTGCTTGTTTTTGTTGTGATCACATTACAGGCAGCAACAGATGCGTTGGCATCCTCTTCTTCATTTTCTTCATCAAACTTTTCTTCTTCAATCACATTCTAGTCATCATCTGAGTCATGCAGGTCTTCTTCATCCGAAAACTTCATGGCATGAATTATGTTAAACTTGAGCTTCTGTCCGTTGATGCTCAAAGTGATTTCCCCTTTATTCACATCAATTTGAGCACGACCCGTTGATAGAAAAGGTCGCCCCAGAATGATGGGCACATCTTTGTCGGCCTCATAGTCCAATATGATGAAGTTAGCCGGTAGGATGAATTTGTCAATGGTGATTAGCACATCCTTCACCTTTCCCTCTGGATGCATGATAACGGGCAGAAATGCACGTTATCATAGTGCTAAGTTATGAAACAATGATGGATTGTGTTGATAAAATATGTTAAATTGCGTCCATTAAGCATAAATTCTATAATATTGCAGTCACATGCATTCAGCGTGTTAGAACTATTGTTTTTTGTATTTTTGTGGATAATATGCATTAACGCAATGCAAGATTACGATCATAGGAAATTATCGGTCGAGCATAACTTCACTGCAAGACTTTGCATTGATCGTGCTCGCAAACATTCGCTCGAGAAGGATCGCCACAACTTGGTCAGCGCAACATGGTGGGTGCATCTGGGTGAAAGGCCAATTAAGAGCGATGGGACAGAAAGCTGATAACAGTCGAATCCAAATTAAGTTGACAGCCGATAACGGTCACAAAGTACATTCAGCTTTATCGGTAACAATCATTCGGCGCGTCAATCAGGAATTAAAGTTGTCCCATTTGTACAACCGGGAAAGAGAAGCCGCCTTTCACCATTGACACCCTATAAATACCAAGTGCATTCTTCAGAAAAGTGGTTGATTGGTTGACGAGTTAACCAGTTGCTTCTGTTCATAGTTTTCTTTTCCTTGTTACAGCGGAGCAAGAGAAGAGTGGTGGTGCCGGAGATCGCCCAGGGCAACTTGAGAGAGAACCTTGGGGCGTAAGAGTAGAGAGCAGGCCAACTCTCGCGAGAGCGAGAATATCTTTAGAGCACGAGTAGAAATAGTGTAAACGGTTGGCAGCAAGAAATTGCTACCAGGCTCTTTATTATACTTGCATTGTTATTTTGTTCTTCGTCTTCATATCTATTCAATGGAAGTTCTATTTCTACATCTGCTCACTCTCTTAATATGCATGAGTAGCTAAACTAGTTGAATGGGTTGAGAAGAACTAAGCTAACATGACCTAGGAAGTTCATTGCTTACGATTGTCTTGTTTTATGCTGTGCAAAATACCCTTTAGAGTTACTCGAGTGAGAATCTAAAGAAAGAACCTAATGTCTTGAGAGAGCTAGGTTAGAATCTGGACTCGAAAGAGCAAGATTAGGCTTGCATAAACAAGAGATAGGGACTTAGAGATAAGCTCTGTTTGTCAACTTGCATCGCATGCATCCTAGGAATGGGAATGATATTATGTGGTCGCATATTTGTGTGAATGTCATGTTGTCCTCACATAAATAGAAATAGAGGTTTATGTGTAAACCCTGTAGACTTATCACATATTTATCGCATGCGTTCTAGCCTCAGAAGCCATAGCATTCACGTCGAGAGGTGGTTTAGTATTGTATGCATGTTGAATGATCGCAAAGCATGAACGCATTCCAGGGAGTGTTAGCCGAAAATTTTCTCAACCCGTTCACCGTATATTCATCGTATTTTCCGTTTACCAACTCTTTTCAAACTCTGCCTCATTCGTTATTTATTTTCATCAATGCAAACAACAGACCCAACGATTTATTTATTTAACTGGTTACTGCAAGTCTTCATAAAAATCACCAACGCAACTATTTTCACAAATCCCTGTGTTCGACCCTAGACTTACCAGGAAACTCAGAGGAATTTACACTTGAATTATGCTGGGGAAACTTGAGTGCACAACACAAACGCATGTCATCCATACCGCAATCATATCACTAGTAGATAACTTTAGTAGTTTACCGCATGTTGTTCTTTGCCAAGTATGATTTCAATGATGAAAAATATGCTTCTATCTCTTTCGTATATACTAGAGTCAACGTAAATCTTAGGATACTCACCTCATGAAATATTTCTCGAAGTTAGGGATTTGCTAGCTTTCTTTCAAACCCTCTTTACAATGCATTTTTTGACCATCGCATGACTTATTTTAATCTTTTGACAATGAGGACATTGCCACATTTTAAATTTGGGGGTGAGGTATTTTTTTTTGACCTTGCTACAAAAAAAAAAAAGATGATTTTTTTAGAATTACAACTCCATAGTCAATGCAATGGGAAACCCATGATTGATAAGAGTTAAGTTGTGAAAGGCACTTACCCGTAGTTGGATGCCCGCATGACACACGTGGGGGCAAGCCAAAACGAAAGTAAGTCACCAAGATCAATGTACAAATAAATCACCGCAACTCCACTGCCAAATTGGTATGATTTTAGTTTGAGGAAGAGTACATTGCTCTTAGTTGGATGTTCGCATGACACCCGTGGGGGCAAGCCAAAATGAAGGCAAGGCACTCGGATCAGCGCAAGGTCAGAAAAAAAATAAAAATGAAGAAAATTTTTGTGCAAGGATAAATCATTTGACACCCCGGTGGAAAATTTTCCTTTTTGAAATAAATCATGCGATGTCCCGAAATTCAGTAAAGTCCTTTTGAAAGTTAAGCTTGCAATCCCTAAGTCTTAGAAATATTTTAGGAAAGGATTTGAATAAGACTTATGGAAATTCTAGCATATAGGATCTGAACGAAGTATCATTGAGAAATCTAGGAAAGAAAACTTTGAGGTTAACTTGCTAACGGAATCTTTAGCTTATGCTTGAGGACAAGCATTGTTTAAATTTGGGGGTGTGATAAGGGGCAGAAATGCACGTTATCATAGTGCTAAGTTCTTAACAATGTTGGATTGCGTTGATAGAATATGTTAAATTGCATCCATTAAGCATAAATTCTATAATAATGTGGTCACATGCGTCCAACGCATTAGAGCAGTTGATCTTTTTTTTTTTTGTGCAGAATAATGCGTTAACGCAATGCAAAGAATGAGATCATAGGAATACATCGGTCGAGCGCAACTTCACCGTAAGACTTTGCGTTGATCGTGCTCGCAAACATCCACCCAAGAAGAATCACCGCAACAAGGTGGGCGCATCCAGACGAAAGGACAATTAAGATTGATGGGACAGAAAGTTGACGACAGTCGAATCCAAATTAAGTTGACAGCCGATAACAGTCACAAAGTACATCTAGCTTTATCAGTGATAATCCGACGCGTCAGTCAGAAATTAAAGCTGTCTCATCTGTACAACCAGGAGAGAGAAGCTGCCTTTCACCTTTGACGCCCTATAAATACCAAGTGCATTCTTCAGAGAAAGGGTTAAGCAGTCAATTACCTCACCGCTATTACAAGTTTACACCTCTGTTCATAATTTTCTTTTCCATTTTACGACGGAGCAAGAGAAGAGTGGGAGATCGTCCACGGCGGCTCGAGAGAGAACTTTGAGGCATAAGAGCAGAGAGCGGGCTGACTCTCGCGAAAGCGAGAATATCTTTAGAGCACGAGTAGAAACAGTGTAACGCCCAACAACAAGAAATTACTCTAGGCTCTTTACTATACTTGCATTGTTATTCTGTACTTCATCTCATATTTATACAATGAGAGTTCTATTTCTACATCTGCTCACTCTCTTAATACGCATGAGTAGCTAAACTAGTTGAATGGATTGAGAGAAACTAAGCTAACATGATCTAGGAAGTTCATTGCTTGCGATTGTCTTGTTTTATGCTGTGCAAAATACCCCTTTAGAGTTACTCGAGAGAGAATCTAAAGAAAGAACCTAATGTCTCGAGAGAGCTAGGTTAGAATCGGACTTCAAAGAGCAAGATTAGGCTTGCATAAACAAGAGATAGGGACTTAGAGATAAGCTCTGTTTGTCAACTTGCATTGCATGCATTCTAGGAATAGGAATGATATTATATGGTCGCATATTTGTGTGAATGTCATGTTGTCATCGCATAAATAGAAATAGAGGTTTATGTGTAAACCCTGTAGACTTATCGCATATTTATCGCATGTGTTTTAGCCTTAGAAGCCGTGGCATTCACGCTGAGAGGTGGTTTACTATTGTATACATGTTGCATGATTGAAAAGCATGAACGCATCCTAGGGAGTGTTAGCTGAAACCCTTATCAACCCGTTAGCCGAAACCCTTCTCAACCCGTTCGCTGCATATTCATCGTATTTCCCATTTACCAACTCTTTTCGAACTCTGCCGCATTTGTTATTATTGTCATTAACACAACAACAACACAACACTTATTTATTTAACCAGTCATCGCAAGTTTTCATAAAAATCTCCAACACAACTGTTTTCACAAGTCTCTGTGTTCGACCCTGGACTTACCAAGAAACTCAGAGGATGTCACACCCCCTCCCTAGCCTTAGCCCAAGACTTAGAAGAGAGCATGAAGACATACTAATACCATTCTAAGACAATATTTTTATTATTTAACATTTCCCCTTTATCTAATAAAAGCCTTAACATGTTTACAATAACCATCTAGATTTCATACATGTAGCTAAATTTTCCTATACTTTTCTATTTCAAGATCCGAGCCGTGCCTTGAGAAATTACCAAGTCCTGGCATTTTGGTGGTTGTAGACTCATCTTTGGGGGGGGGGGGGGGGGGGAGGAATAGAAGAAAAAATTTGGAAAAGTGTGAGCTAATAAGCCCAGTGAGTGGTGCCTTTTAAAATAACAACAGCTTTAATTACAAAACATATTTTTTGGAAGTCAATCACATAATCACAATTTCATTATAGTCTATGCATGATCACATGTAAATTCTACTCAGTCATTATCTTCCAACCACATGCTATACTTGGCATGTTCACATCATGCATATATTAATAATCATAACAACTTTTCATGAAAACTTTCCTATATCCCATTTTCTCGCCAATGTACACATCGACAATTATTTTTCGCTAGTCATGCATAGGTATCTTGACTATATTTCCCGTCGGTCGTCACCGACTATTATTTTTCGTCGACCGAAGCCGACTATATTTTCCCGTCAAGTACCACTTTTAAGCATGCTAACTATGTATTTCGGGTATAATCTTAGTTTCCATAGTAATTACACAGACACTATCATGGCAAGTAACATAACATTACAATCATGCATCCTGTACATACTTATGCATTTATTCATATAGCAATGCATAAATCTTAATAACCACTTACCGTAAGCAAGATTTTCTACTGAAACTACTTTGGGAGTATCTTCCTGAGGTTTCCTCCATATCAATGAAAATTTTTCAATTAATACCGTTATATCAATAAATAATACTAAAATAGCCAAAATACCTTATATAATAAAAGTACCCCCACTCCAAACTCAGCCAAAATCTCAAAATTAGCCCCTATAGAGGTTATTTAAACCGTGTGAGTGCAAGAAGTCTGGTAGGTAGCTAGGGCGTTCGGCCGTGTGTAGAGACTGTGCGTGCTGCGTCGCACGATGGGTTGCAACGTTGGGCTGGCGTGCATGGTCCACCCGTTAGTGCGAAGCGCGCTGCTTTGTGATAGATGGACGCAACGTTGGTTAGGCACGAGGCGCACGCTGCGTTTGTGATGGATGCATTGGCTGGCTGGGTGTATGCGTCCGTACTAGCTTCAACGCAACTTCAACTCCTTCGGACCCTAATTGTTTTGGCAGCCTCAATACTCAAACTTAACAATTTAAATAAGCTTTCGACACTGAGATTTTGGTGATGGCATGAATGAACTACTCTCGCTCAACCCCTCTATTTATAGCCATCCCAAGCTCACCCCCTTGTGACAACTCATCCTACATTTGTCTCTTTTTAAGGTTGCCAACACCAAGCCCATTCCAGCAATGCTATGAGTTGTTTTCACCATAATTTGCCAGCCAAATTTCTTATTTTGCATGCACCCTCCTTCTTCCACCTCCTGCTTAGAGTGATAAGACTACTTTTGCATGTAACCTCCTTCTTCCACCTCCTACTTAGAGTGATAGGACTACTTTGTATGAACCTCCTTCCGCCACCTCATTCACTTAATATTTAAGGATGTTTATCTATATAATTTTGGTATGCTTATGGATGCATCTCTTGAATGGTGCCATCTCTTGTTGAGGTTCTTTTCCCATCGATCAGCCTTCCTTTTGTCCATGCGTCCATACATCTATTAACTAACGCATAGGGTAGCTATAACCATCGCATGTTAAATGACATCGACACATAGCCTTTTCCATGGACACATGCCTTTGGCCAATGACGCATACTTCCTTTGCCGCAAGCCCCTTCATCGCACGCCTTGGTTTGCATCCATGCCTAAGCATTTGGCCGCATCGAATTATGATGGCCGCATCATAGACGTATGCCACAGACGCATGGGCGTGTGGCATAGGTGCTGGCCATCGCTCGCAGGGCTCGCTCGACTGCATGGGCGCTCGACAGGGCGTTCAATGCACGATTGCTCGGCAGTGCGCTTCGACCCATTGGCTTGATGCATGGCCGCTCGGCAGGGCATTTCGACGCATAGGCTGGCCACTCAACACGACATTTCGACACATAGGCTGGCCACTCGACCGGGCGTTTCGACGCATAGGCTGAGCGTTTGGGCTCGACGCATGGGCTGGGCACTTGGCATGGCCGCTCAACGCATGGGCAGGGGCGCTTGGCATGGCTGCTCGACGCATGCCTCCAGTGCATGCCTTGCCCGCATCCTTGCCTACCCTTGCATTCACATGCCTTGTGTATTGCCTTAGCGTTAGCTGCTCATGCGTGCAAGCCCACAACCACTGTCTGCCTTCTTGCATCAACGATTAGTGCAACATGGAGCCAGCCTCCCACGCACCCTTAGGCCTTACGTTCAATGTGCTTAGGCCCTCCATATGCGTTATCCGTATTCCCAAACACTTGCCACCTTTTGATCCTCTTTATTTTCACATAACTTAGTACTAACGCTTTTACCATTTCATCTTGCCCCAATACATACTCCTTTTAGTAATATTTCTTTATTACTTAGGATTTTCCCTTCTTCTAATAACCTTCCACCTTAGATTTAGTGTTAGGGTCTTACAGAGGAGTTTACACTTGGATTCCTCTGGGGAAACTTGAGTGCACAACGCAATCTATCAACGCATATCATCCATAATTTCCACCTCATAAAACCAAGCATCAGTGCTCCAGAATCAGGCGACTTCAATCAACAATCTCGAAATCCAAATAGGACAGATTGCGGGCGAGCTTAAAAATAGACCACAAGGGGCATTGCCAAGCACAACTGAGCTCCCTCGCAACTTGAGGAGTGTAGGAAAGGAACAATGCCTAGCAGTCTCCCTGCTAAGAGGAAAAAAAACAGTGGAGGAAGAAAAAGAGCCCACCAGGACCAACCTGAATGCAGTGAAACCCGAGAACCCATTGACATATGAGTCAGAAGGGTCCGAAAAGATGAACCCAGAAGTTGCGTCCACCTTCGAGCCTCTACAACACGAAATAGAAGAAGTACAACTACCACCATTTCCACAAGGATTGAAAAAGAAATAGAATGATGAGGAGAAGATCGCTACGGTGGAAGTAACACAAGGGGCTAACATTGTAATCCCACCAAATATATGTGACCCAGGAAGCTTCACGATACCCTGCTCAATTGAAAGGGTCTAAATCGGTCAGGCACTATGCGATCTTAGGGCAAGTATAAACTTAATGCCACTCCTAATTTTCAAAAAATCGAATATGGGAATTGATGACGGGAAATTAGATGTCAATTACTCAACAACTAAAATTTCGTGGATGCAATATGCAATGCATGTCCTTAATATATGCTTGATTATCATGCATCCTGGTCATGCATTGGAATGACTTTGCGTTAACAAATGTATGCGATGACCATGCATTCCTGTCACAAGTTTTCTTGTGCTCACACCAAGTATAACACGAACACAAGTTTCTCAGGTGATCCGAGGTCGAACTCAGGGACTTGTAGCTGGATGTATGCAGTAATGTGCATGCAGCGGTTGAATAGAAGAATGATGGAGGGGGTTTCTATACTAACACTACTTCTACTCCTAAGTAACAGACAACGCAATGAGAATATGAATGAGTGGTAGAGACACGACAACTATTGATAGGAAGTAAATGGATGGAAAAATAGATAAAATGTGGAGATGTCTTGATTGCAATACTTAAGAGTGACCGCAAGGGCAACCTTAGTCAACGCAAGTCATGCAATCATGCTACACACACTTGAGCCTAACTCTAGAACATATGCGATGTATCTGCGATAGTGCCGGGAAGCCTATGCCTGCTTAAACCTCCATAACCCGCTCACGTGCTCTCGCCACATGAACATGATGGCCGCATACCACCGTATCCTACTTCCTGTATGCATGCAATATCCTCTCCGTAGGGTGCATACGCTGTGTGATAGCAAACAAAGCTTATCTTTAAGTTCCCCATTCTTGCTTATGCGTTCTAATCCGCTCTCTTGAGTCTTGGATTTGGATTTTAGACTACTCTCTCAAGTATGCCTAAATGATAAATGATGCACTCATAAGACAAGGTAACCGCAATAACTTGGCTAACATAAGATTATTCCTATCTCTAGTGAACAATAGCTTACATTGCTTAATGCGACCAACCATTTACCCTCCCGGGTAGTTAGTTGTTTCTGACTTTACTCATAGACAAGCATTACATCCACCTATAGACAGGCGTAGCTACAGCTTCACACTAAGCAAATAAGGTTTACTCACACACTCACGCAATGCACACCTTTCGGTGGTTTGCTACATGCTTCATATCCCTAATCATCATGACTAAGCATGTGATACTCTAGCAATCTCACTAAGTGATGCAATGAAAGTTAAAGATGTTGAGTAAAGAAAGATGGAGATGGAATCGAAGGAAACACAGAAATTCATTGAACACATAATGTATTAATTCTTTAATCACAAAATGTAATACAATACAATATAAGAAAAGAAGAGAAAATGAAATTATCGGCTAGAAGCAATGTCTTGCTTCCAGCGGATGTGCATCAAGGCTTCCGATGGTGCCATGAATGGGCAGTGGAACTAACTCTCTCGAGATCTAGCTCCAGTTGAAGACTTCGATCGTCACTCGGAATGGATGAGGGAGATGAAGAACTTTTAAGCTTTCTTCTCATGCATTTGTCTGGATCACAAGGATCCGCCCTAAGGCGAACCTCAGGAGAAAACCTTGGATTCAAACCTTGGGCAAAAACCCTGGATAAGTTGAAATTCTGCTCATCGACTTCTTTATATAGAGCTTAGATCGCCGACAACATTAATGGACTACTCTGATTTTGACATTCGCAGCGCGTTAGTCCTTTTCTGAATCTTTGCTGCTAACAGCGTCAAAAACTTGATGATGGGAAATTAGATGTCAATTACTCGACAACTAAAATTTCGTGGACGCAATATGCGATGCATGTCCTTAATGTATGCCTTGAATATCATGCATCTTGGTCATGCATTGGAATGACTTTGCGTTAACAAATGTATGCGATGACCCTGCGTTCCTATCACAAGTTTTCTTGTGCTCACGCCAAGTGTAACGTGAACGTAAGTTTCTCGGGTGATCTCAGAACAAACTCAGGGACTTGTAGCTTGATGTATGTGGTAATGTGCATGTGACGGTTGAATAAAAGAATGATGGAAGGGGTTTCTATTCTAACACTACTCCTACTCCTAAATAATAGACAACGCAATGAGAATATGAATGAGAGGTAGAGACACGAAAACTATTGATAGGAAGTAAATGGATGGAAAAATAGATAAAATGTAGAGATGTCTTGATTGCAATACTTAAGAGTGACCGCAAGGGCAACCTTAGTCAACGCAAGTCATGCAATCATGCTACACACACTTGAGCCTAACTGAATTTAGTTGATGACGGTCGAATCTGAATTTAGTTGACAAGCCATTAACGACACACTGTAGCAAGTACATTCAACTTTTCAGTGACCATTAATCGGCACATCAGACACAAGAATTAATGAATGCCCATCATTGCAATCATTTAAGAGAAAAGTTCTTCACCTTGAAGCTTTATAAATACCAAAGGCCACCACCGTTAAAGAAGTTCTAGTTTTGATAGTTCGATATATACACAGTTCGCCATATACACAGAAGATAGATCATAGATAGTCGTTAGTCTATAATTCATATACTTAGAAGGCGGAGGCAAGCGAAGAGAGAAGACGTCGAAAGATCATTATTGGTTAGCTCGAGAGATTTTCGGGCAGCGCTGCAAACGGAGAGAGGGCTAACTCTTGCGAAAGAAAGAACATTCTTTTGGGCAGAGTAGAGTAAAACACAGTGTAAAAGCCTTGGGAAGCAAGACATTGCTACCGGGCTTCTTATCCCTATCTTCCATTGTTGTTTTGTATTCTGATTTATCTATAAAATAGAATTTGCATCTCAACAACTGTTCAATCTCTTCACATTTCGCATGAGTAGCTAAATTTCTGAATTGGTTGAGAAGCACTTAGTTAGCGTGACCTAAGATCCTCATTTTATGCGATCATCTTGTCTTATGTATGCATCCTTCAGCCCTTAGAGATACTTGAGAGAGTAGTCTAAATAAAGAACTTAGACTTGCGAGAGTCAGGTTAGAATCTAGGCTTGAGAAAGTCAGATTAGAACCGCATAAGCGAGAGATAGAGACTTAGAGATAAGTTTTGTTTGCTATCATGCATCGCATGCACCCTAGAAATAGGATATGATAGTATGCGGTCGCTGATAACTTCTAGAAATAAAAGTTATTTATGCCACCTTATCTAGATATTGTGGCCAAAAGTTAGTAATTATGTGCCAATTGTATGAAAATTAGCCTAGTATGACAATAATTATAAATGTTTGGGATTACACCCATTAACGCAAAAAGATGGAAGATAAGCCAAACTTTACTCTGTTTTGCAGGAGACCAAGTCACCGCTTGCGCTCAAGGCTCATGAGAAACTAATCAACGCATCTATGTCATAATTGTGCCCGTCAATCAACCATGAAGAGACGATTATCGAAGTGACGGTGCAAGGCAGCTGTCGGTCCAAAGCTATGCTTCGACCGCATGCGGTAATAAAAACAAACATCGCATGTGAACCTATGATCGAAAGATGCAACTAAGCAATGCGAGAGCAGAGGATTACGACACGTGTACAACTAACGGTTGTGCAGAATTGATGGTCTGATTGCATAACAGAAGGAATAATATCTCTCCATCTGCAGAATTACCATAACCATCAAGTGGGGACCATAAGGACGGAGTCAAGGATCTACTCCTATAAATACCCCATTGATTTCAGAGAAAAGGATGCTACTGGAAACGGGGCTAAGTGTTGTAAGATTTTAGAGAGAAAAGGCTAAGCTGAATCCTGAAAAGAAGAAATCCGGGAAGAGAACGAGATAAGGCCAAAAGGTGAATCTCAGATCCGACCTGCCATACACCCGATCAAAGCTCTGTGCAGAGATCCCCACTACCGGTGGAGCAAGCTTGAGAGGCAAGCAGATCTCCATCGAATCTGTGCCAAGACGTTGGCACTTGTTTGTATCTGTTCTATCTCTCTTTCATTGTATTCCATATTTTCTTTACCTCTTCATTCACAAATCATGTATCAAACGCTTAGTATAAATATTAAATGTTTCGATAGATTCCATCTACCATTTTCTGTCTATTTCCATTTACCCATTAGTCACTTTCTTCATGATGTTTTCTTAATCTTCTGATGAGCAATATGAATCACCAAGAACTTAATATGTATTAAAGTTATAAAATACGTTTAACTAAAGCATGCTAGACGACATCTTCACCTGTGAGAGCAGAAGTGGAGATGTCATTCTAATCTATCGAGAGAGGGTTAGAAAAGTGCGTTAACTAAAGCGAGTAGTACTTCCAGACATGGAAGCAACCTTGCGTTCATTACGTTAGATTCTATTTCACCACAAACATATGGGGAACATGGCCCATCACCGAGAGGTATACGCCAAGAGAAGAGCGGAACAGTATTTTTACCTTCAATCCAATTAAGAACTTGTGTTATTTATAATACTGATCTTTCTTTTTCTATTCTGTTCATAAGAATTGTCGCCATATCCCACATCTTTGCACAACCTTCATAGCCAACCTTAATCCTAGCATCTTGTACATGAAGTCTGTATCTTGTAACATCTAGCATAGGTTTATTGTATTTTATGTTTTATCGCATCTTTACTGCTTTCCTTTGTTTTACTGCAATTTACATACCTGTACAAACCCCTTTATAAAGAATTGAAAGCCTGATCGCATATACCATGAACATACCGTAATAACCAAAAACCAGTTCCCCGTGTTCAACCTCGGATCATATCGAGAAACTTGTAGTGGAATTACACTTGGCTCCATCGTAAGGAAACTTTTGACCACACAGAGCATACTACATGAATATTCCTAATTGACGCATAAATATAAGTAGTATCGCATCATTTTGAGCATTTAATATCATACATACATCCTGAGTCAACAAGTTTATTTATTTGAAGCCCAGATGTTCAAATTAACTCCAAATTGTTTCAAATTAACCCCATTCTTCACCAAATGATTAATTCTACCTCTTGGAATTAAGATACCTAAACACGTAAAATCCAATAACGAGTTCGAAATAAGATAGAAATATAAACTCGTTTTTAGTGCTAACATAAGTCATGACTCGTTGCATGTGGAACATGAGACGAGCCTCCATAGTCTTGGATTGTTCGTTCTTTTGCATAAGGTGTATGGTGAGTATTAATCTTGGGTTTCTCTCAATCATCCTTCTCCCTTCAAGAGCAATAATTGAAATATTGACTTTGGTCTACATCATCCCTTAAGTTATGAGTCGCCAAATTACTAGGCGACGATGTCACACCCCTCCCAGATTACCCTCTTAATCTAGAAGGGAATATGACAACATCAGTTATCAACCCTTTTGCAGCACTTACTATCTAGCCTACATTCTTACTTAGAAAACACTAGAATACATAAATAACAGTTTAAGAGTCTTAACTTTAGATAACATAACCAGGGTTAAACACATAACTTAATTACATCTTTAACAGATATAGAGTTCAGTGGGTCCCAACACTTTGTCCCTAACATGAACAACACTACTGTAAAGACATTTATAAGTAAACAAATAAAACTTCTCTGAAAAACTGGAGTCTTTGAGTGGTAAAGTAGCAGTGCAGTTAACCTCTGGGGAATTGACCACTACCTGGGGAAGAAAACATTTAAAACGAGTGAGTTACTAGTCCAATGAGTGACAAATAAATCATAAACATAATGCTTAAAACTGAAAACTACCAGGCAAACTCATACTTAAAACTTTGAAAATAGCTGATAACTTGTAGAAATACAAGTTATTTATGCCACCTTATCTAGATATTGCGGCCAAAATTTAGTAAATATGCACCTATTGTATGAAAATTAGCCTAGTATTACAATAATTATAAATGTTTGCTATTACACCCACTAACACTATAAAGATGGAAGACAAGCCGAATTTTACTCTGTTTTGTAGGAGACCAAGTCACCGCTTGTGCTCAAGACTCACGAGATACTGATCAACGCATCTCTATCACATTGCGCCCGTCAATCAACAGTGAAGAGACGATTACCGCAATGACGGCGCAATGCGACAGTCGATCCAGAGCTGTGTGCAACCGCATGCGGTAATAAAAACAACACCATATACGAATCCATGATTGAAAGATGCAGCTGAGCAATGCAAAAACAGAGGATTGAGACATGTGTACAACTAACGGTTGTGCAGAATTGACGGTCTGATTGCATAACAGAAGGAATAATATCCCTCCATCTTTGAAATTACCATAACCATCAGTGGGGACCACAAGGCCGGAGTCAAAGACCTGCACCTATAAATACCCCATAGATTTCATAAAAAACTCATGCTATGGGATATGGGGTAAATGTTGCAAAAATGTTGAGAGAAAAGGCTGAGCTGAGTGCTTAAGTGATGAAATCTGGGAAGAAGACGAGATAAGGCTGAGAGGTGAATCTCAGATCTAATATGCCAAACACCCGATTGAAAGCTCTGTGCAAAGACCCATGCTACCGGTGGAGCAAGCCTGAGAGGGAAGCTCTTCCTACCATCAAATCCATCCTATCCGACAAGCAGATCTCCATTGAATCAGTGCCAAGACATTGGCACTTGTTTGTATCTGTTCTATTTCTTTCATCGTTGTATTTCACTTTCTCATTCTCTTTTCATTCACACATCATGTATTAAAAGCTTAATTGACATATTAAATGTTTCGATAGCTTACATATACCATTCTCTGTCTATTTCCGTTCCTTCATTAATCATTTTCTCCATGATGTCTTTCTAATTCCCTGATAAGCAATATGAATTAACCAAGTACTTAATCTGTGTTAAAGATATAAAATGCGTTTATCTAAGGCATGCTAGACGGCATCTTCACCCGTGAGAGCAGAAGTGAAGATACCATTCCGACCTATCGAGATAAGGTTAGAAGAATGCGTTAACTAAAGCGAGTAGTACTTCCAGACATAGAAGCAACCTTGCATTCATTACATTAGTCTCTGTTTCACCACAGACATGTGGGAGCGCGGCCGATCATTGAAAGGTGTACGCTAAGAGAAGAGCGGAACAACATTTGTAGCTTCAACGCAATTGAGAACTTGCATTGTTATATTCTTTGTCTTTTTCTTTCTGTTCTGTTCATAAGACTTGCCGCCGCATTCCACGTCTTTGCACAACTTTCACAGCCAGCCTTGACCCCAGCATCTGGTAACATGAAGCCTGTATCTTGTATCATCTAGCTTAGGTTTATTGTATTTCATTTTATTATCGCATCCTTACTACTTTACTTTATTTTATCGCAATTTATATACCTATACAAACACATTTTTAAAGATTGAAAACCTGGTGGTATATAACATGAACATACCACAATAACCTAAATCAGTCCTCGTGTTCGGCCTCGGATCACACCAAGAAACTTGCGGTGGAATTACACTTGGTTCTATTGTAAGGAAACTTGTGACAACTCATGGCATACTACGTGAACATCCATCATTAATGCATATCTAGCAGTAGTATCGCATCATTTCGAGCATAGAACATCATCAATCATACCTATCAAAATCTGTGTTACAAGTTTATGGCGTCGTTGCTGGGGACTTGGTTAACGGATAGTGTTGAATATTTTTATGTTATGTGCAGGACAGATCTCTTTGTACTGATTGTTCAACGCGAAGAGCAGCCTGACGACTTATGAGTGCTAGAGTGATTTGGTAATTCTAAGCGGACCCAGAGATCAAGTGTATTCTTCGCACAGAGTTCATCAGGGCTAAATTAATTGGTGAAGAAGTATGGTTGAGGAGAATGTGGCACCTACTAGAAACCAGAGGGGAGATTTGCCAGTACAAGATCCCATTTTTCCTACTGCTGACCATAGCATCCCTATGAGGGAATATGCGGTGCCAGATTTCTATAATTTTTCACCAAGAATATCAAGACCAGTAGTCGAGGGGAATGCAAGCTTTGAAATAAAACCTAATATGCTACAAATGATTCAGAATGTGGGGCAATTCGGAGGATTACAGGGAGAAGACCCACACGCTCATTTAGCAAATTTTGTAGACATATGTAGTGCATTCTCCGTGACTGGTGTAACTCAAGAAAGTCTTAAACCATACCTATTCCCGTACACATTGCGGGATGAAGCAAAGAGGTGGGCCCAAGCATTAGAGCTAGATAAAATTAATGGATGGGATCAGTTGGTTGATAGGTTCATGAATAGATTTTTCCCTCTGTCTGTCAACGCAAGGAGGCGGAGGGAGGTTTTGAATTTTGAACAAAAGGGTTATGAAACCTTGAGCACTGCCTGGGTGCGATTTCAACAGTTAGTGAAGAACTGTCCGCACATCGGGATTCCTGACAGTATTTTGATGGAAACCTTTTACAATGGCCTCGATCAATCAACGCAAGCAGTTGCTGATGCCTCCACAGAAGGAGGATTAATGAATAATTCATATACGGAAGCGAAGAACATATTGGATCGCATCTCACGACATTCTGACGAATGGATTGATACCAGGCTACAGATAAGAGGTCAGGAGCAAGAAAGAGTAGAAAGGGCCGATGTGCCAACGGATACAATGAGCGCATTGTTCGAACAAATGACCACAATGACCTCATGTCACACCCCTCCTCAGACTACCCTTTGAGCCTGAGGAAGGGCATGACTGTAGCAGTTATCAACCCTTTCATTGACACTTACTACCTAATAACTCCTGCAGAAATAACTCTGATACCAATGTACAAATTGAACAATCAACTAATTAAGTAGGCCCATTTTATTACAACAATGTAGCATTTATACAACTCAAAGACTTAACAACAAAGTTTACAACAATAACCGTAAAACCCTTTGGAAGTGTAACTGTGGCATGTGGCATACCTTTACCTTAGCAGCACTCTGTAACTCCTCACCTTTCGCTACTTGGGGCGGGCGGGGTGTAAAACATAAAACATGGAAAACATGAGCTATAAAGCCCAGTGAGTGGTGCCTTTAGATAAACAAATAACTTTGTCAACATAAATATATTTTTGGGAAAGCAATACATAGTCAACGAGAACATTACCACAAGTTCATTATTATTTTCCAGCCAAACTGTTGGACAATCCCCAGCTCGACCGCTGGTTAAAACAATCAACCCCAGGTTAACCGCTGGTTATCACATAATGAAAACATCCCCAGTACTTTCACACGTATACTAAAACAACAACAATTCCTGTGGAAACTTTCCCTGTACCCTATTATCCCGCTAATGTGCACATCGATTATTTTCCCGCTAGCTATGCTTAGGTAACTTGACTATATTTCCCGTCGGTCATCACCGACTATATTTTCCTGCCAAGTACCTTTTCAAGCATGCTAACTATATATCCCAGGTACAATTCTAGTTTCCAACACAAACATACAAGCAATGTCTTAACAAGCATACTAATCAGATAAACACATATCCCTGATCATGCAAATTTAACATTATCCCCTATATATATTTACCTATATATAGTATTCATATCAACAATACAACACATAATAACCACTCACCTTGGTTGGTTAGGAACTTTCCTTTCCGAAGTTCCTTAGATTTTCTTTGTTTCCCTTTTTGAACCCTAAATTCCAAATTCAAATATCAGCTTAGATTACACATAGTTCTAGACCTTATTTTAAGATACTTTCTTCTGCAAACATGTTCTAAAATGTCTCGAAAGCTTATCCTAAAATCTTATCTCATAACTTCTCGTGGTTTTGCCGGAATCATCAAAACATTAAGATTGGCCCAGCTTACCTGACAGCTCGACCCTTCTGTCTTTTCCTCGTTCTCTAGCCGATTCCTTGGAGTTTTTCTTCCGGAAGCCTTACCCTAAAAACTAGACTTTCAGAGCTTTCTAGTGGCTTTAGAATCACTCCAAACGAACAAGTAATTTGGGAGAACTCCTCGTCCCAAGTTGATGTTGCTTTCCAGAATTTCACTGTCCAATGCGTCCTCTTTGAAATTCTATAACCAATGTAGGGATTTTGGCTTCAACGCAAGGCTTGCTCACTTTCCCACTCTTTTTATGGTATTTCTGAATTGTGATCTAAAAATGAAGTCTTTTGGCCCTATTTATAGGAGTCCAAACCTTCTCCAAATTTGACACCACCTACTTGGCTGCATGGCCAAGTGTCTCCATCTCACCCCATCAACGCAATGTTGTGATCATCGCAAGCTAAGTGACTTCCTCCCACGTTGCCAATGCATGAGCCTCCAATCTTATGCCACCATCTCAAATTCTTAAGGCTTAAGGCTTTCCTCCCAAGAAGACACATGGTTTGATGACATTTTTTTAGGTGATCTCATCCTTTATATGCGTCCAACTCTTGGATGTTCAACGCATAGTCCATACTCAATGCATAGCCTATAATCAACGCAAAGCAAGCCAATTCACTACCATCGCAATCCAACTTAGCAATTGAAATCCAACTTAGCCATCGCAGGAGCTAGCCATCACTAACGCATAGGGTGACCGCCTATCCTCGACGCATGGCTCACTAGGTAGCATCGCACGGCTTGCTTGGCATGGGCGCATGGTGCTGGCCACCGATGCATGGGCATGCTGCATAGGTTGGCCGCTCGACGCATGGGCATGCTGCATAGGCTGGCCATCGCTCGCTTGCTCGGCCATATAGGCATGCTTGGCCACCTGGCAGGGGTGTTCGACAGGGCGCTCGCTGCATAGGCATCAACGCATGGGCATGGCCGCTCGGCAGTTCTCGACGCATGGGTTGGGTACATCGACACATGTCTGGGTAGTTTGGCCGAGGCTGCTCGACGCATGGTTGGGCATTTGGCCGAGGTTGCCCGATGCATGGCTGGGCATTTGGCTGAGGTTGCTCGACGTATGCCACCCTCCAGCCCTCGTGCCATCCCAATGCCTCACCTCCATTTTCCTTCCTTCACCAATGCATCCAACACATCCAATGCATCCATCATCCAACGCATCCAATGCATCCAACGCATCCATCACCCAACGCATCCAATGCATCATCCAGCCTAATGTGTTGGTCTAACCTCCAAGGCTTGTGTCACTCCCACTTCAAATTCTCCCTTGGCCCAAATAATCTCTCCAAGATCTTATGGCCAATGTATGGCAATGCCTAGTCCAACACTTAGTCGATTTTTAGGGATTTAAGCTTAACTCAAAGCTGCTCACATAGCAATGCCTAGTCCAACACTTAGTCAATTTTCAGGGATTTAAGCTTAACTCAAAGCTACTCAAGGAAAATCTATACAACATTTAGAAATTTACATTTTCTTCAAGATAGGATTTAACTTTCTCCTAGTTAATCCCTTAATCACCTGCTTAAGTAGGACAATTGGAAATTCGGGTTTCACATTTATTTCCCCCTTAAGAAAATTTCGTCCTCGAAATTTACTCAAACTAACTCTGGTTTAAGGTTTCACAACAACCACTGTTGTAACTTCTTATAACCTCGTCTATTACCACGCTTCCACTGCGCTACTCTGATATCAACTTCCTCAGTTTGTCCAACAATACCTCACCTAGCCATTTCTAAGCTAGATGTTGAACCAACTATCTACAACATAATCATTTCTATCTCAAATACTAGATGAGAATAACTTAAATTCACACTTACCTTCCTTGGTAGATCTTCTGGTAGCGTTGTGAGTTCCAACTCCGGTTGCCTGCTAGGTCATGCCACTTCTGCCATTCCTCTTAGTCCACCTTGACTAACTCTTAGGTTTCTCCTTAAACCTTTACTCAACCACACTTCCCTTTGGTTTTACTAAACTCAACCCTCAAATTTTCAAGAACATATACTTTGATACCAAACTAGTATCTTCAACTTTCCCAGAACTTATACTTTGATGCTAAGCTGGTATAAACTAATCCCTCAATTGTCCCAGAAACTTATGCTCTGATACCAAGTGGTCACACCCCGCCCCAGATTACCCTTTGAGCCTGAGAAAGGGCATGACTGCAACAATTATCAACCCTTTCATTAACACTTACTGCCTAATAACTCTTGCGGAAATAACTCTGATACCAATGTACAAATTGAACAATGAACTGATTAAGTAGGCCCATTTTATTACAACAATGTAGCATTTATACAACTCAAAGACTTAACAATAAAGTTTATAATAATAACCGTAAAACCCTCCGGAAGTGTAACTGTGGCATGTGGCAGACCTTGACCTTAGCAACACCTTGGAACTCCTCACCTTTCACTACCTGGGGGGGGGGGGGAGGGGTACAAACATAAAACATGGAAAACTGAGCTATAAAGCCCAGTGAGTGGTGCCTTTAGATAAACAAATAACTTTGTCAACAGAAATATATTTTTGGGAAAGCAATACATAGTCAACAAGAACATTACCACAAGTTCATTATTATTTTCTAGCCAAACCACTGGACAATCCCCAATTCGACCGCTGGTTAAAACAATACCACCCCAGCTTGACCATTGGTTATCACATAATGAAAACATCCCCAGTACTTTCACATATATACTAAAATAACAATAATTCCTGTGGAAACTTTCCCTGTACCCTATTATCTAGCCAATGTGCACATCGACTATTTTTCTGCTAGCTATGCTTAGGTAACTTGACTATATTTCTCGCCGGTCGTTATCGACTATAATTTCCTGTCGACCGAAACCGACTATATTTTCCCGCCAAGTACCTTTTCAAGCATGCTAACTATATATCCCCAGTACAATTCCAGTTTCCAACACAAACATACAAGCAATCTCTTAACAAGCATAGTAATCAGATAAACACATATCCCTGATCATGCCAATTTAACATTATCCCCTATATATATTTACCTATATATAGTATTCATATCAACAATACAACACACAATAACCACTCACCTTGGTTGGTTAGGAACTTTCCTTTCCGAAGTTCCTTAGATTTTCTTGGTTTCCCTTTTTGAACACTAAATTCTAGATTCAAATATCAGCTTAGATTACTCATAGTTCCAGACCTTATTTTAAGATACTTTCTTCTGCAAACATGTTCTAAAATATCTCCGAAAGCTTACCCTAAAATCTTATCTCATAAATTCTCGTGGTTTTTCAGGAATAATCAAAACATTAAGACTGGCCCATCTTACCTGACAGCTCGACCCTTCTATCTTTTCCTCGTTCTTCAGCCCGATTCCTTGGAGTTTTTCCTCCGGCAGCCCTACCCTAAAAACTAGACTTTCAAAGCTTTCATATGGCTTTGAAATCACTCCAAACGCACGAGCAAATTGGGAGAACTCCTCGTCCCAAGTTGATGTTGCTTTCCAGACTTTCACTGTCCAATGCGTCCTCTTTGAAATTCTATGACCAACGCATGGATTTTGGCTTCAACGCAAGGCTTGCTCACTTTCCCACTCTTTTTACGGTATTTCTGAATTGTGATCTAAAAATGAAGTCTTTTGGCCCTATTTATAGGCATCCAAACCTCCTCCAAAGTTGACACCACCTACTTGGCTGCATGGCCAAGTGTCTCCTTCTCACCCCATCAACACAATGTTGTGATCATCGTAAGCTAAGTGTCTTCCTCCCACGTTGCCAACGCATGAACCTCCAACCTGATGCCACCACCTCAAATTCTTAAGGCTTAAGGCTTTCCTCCCAAGAAGACACATGGTTTGATGACGTTTTTTTTAGGTGATCTCATACTTTATATGCATCCAACTCTTGGATGTTCAACGCATAGTCTATACTCAATGCATAGCCTATAATCAATGCATAGCAAGAGAATTCACTACCATCGCAATCCAACTTAGCCATCATAAGAGCTAGCCATCACCAACGCATAGGGTGACCGCCCATCCTTGATGTATTGCTCACTAGGTAGCATCGCATGGCTTGCTTGGCATGGGCGCATGGTGCTGGCCACCGACGCATGGGCGTGCTGCATAGGCTGGCCATCGCCGCTTGCTCGGCCGCATGGCAGGGGTGATCGAAAGGGCGCTCACTGCATAGGCATCGATGCAGGGCATGGTCGTTCAGCAGTGCTCGACGCATGGGCTAGGTACATCGATGCATGCCTGGGCAGTTTGGCCGAGACTGCTCGACGCATGGCTAGGCGTCTGGCCAAGGCTGCTTGACGCATGGCTGGGCATTTGGCTGAGGTTGCTCGACGCATGGCTGGGCATTTGGCCAAGGTTGCTTGACGCATGTCACCGTTCAGCTCTCGTGCCATCCCAATGCCTCACCTCCATTTTCCTTCCTTCGCCAACGCATCCAACGCATCCATCATCCAACACATCCAACGCATCCATCCAGCCTAATGCATTGGTCTAATCTCCAAGGCATGTGTCACTCCCACTTCAACTTCTCCTTTGGCCCAAATAATCTCTCCAAGATCTTATGGCCAACGCATGGCAATGCCTAGTCCAACACTTAGTCAATTTTTAGGGATTTAAGCTTCACTCAAAGCTACTCACATAGCAATGCCTAGTCCAACACTTAGTCAATTTTCAGGGATTTAAGCTTAACTCAAAGCTACTCAAGGAAAATCTATTCAACACTTAGAAATTTCCTTTTTCTTCAACATAGGATTTAACTTTCTCCTAGTTAATCCCTTAATCACCTGCTTAAGTAGGAAAAATAGAAATTTGGGTTTCACACCTTGCTCCTCCAAACAGTGGCTAATCAGCAGAGAACTCTCTCTCAATGAACAATGCAGGTTAAGGCGGTGATTCATGGGTCTGCAATGGATTGCACTCAATGGAGAGAGGTACATCCGGTAAACGTCTACCCATGGAATCAACAACCCGTATATGCTATTTATGATGAATCATTGGGCAAGAACCACAACCCTGGTTGGTAGGGTCACCCACTTTTTGGTCTAGATGAGAATCTCAATCAGGAGGGCCATAATTTCTATCAATTCAACTATCAAGAGGATTGAGGCAACACTCCAGTCTTCACTAATCTAGATTACAACCCAAGTGATTCGCAAGGTATGCCACCGTATGACCAACTGTTCGAATATGATACCTCTTACAGTACCTCGTCTCTGGAGACATCATTAAAACATTACATTGAAAAGAGCGAGGCAATGAGACAATCGCAAGCTGACTCTCTTAAAGAATTAGAAGATTAGATAGATCAGCTTGTGAGGGAATTAAAGAAGAAAGTGCCTGGTACGCAACATGGAAACTCAGGAATGCCGGGGCTAAGTGGAAAAGAACAATGTCATGCAGTGACATTGAGGAGTGGCAGAACGACAGCCCCTATTATGCCAAAAGTACCAGATGCGGTAACAAAAGTACCAACAAATTTGACTATTGATGATGACCAGTTACTTAATAACGGAAGCAGCATCAATTCAGAAGTAAGACCATCTATAAAAGATGAAGCTCCTCAAGACATGAATTCTCAATCAACACAACCTCCAGCCAATGATACACAGCAAGTACAGAACCTCACCCAACAACAAAGTGAACAAGAATCACGGCAGGATCCTCCCCCTTTCTCGTCTAGGCTGAAAAAGAAAGACGACAGCAAGCAATTTCAGAGGTTTCTGGAAGTTCTCCGACAGCTACGTATTAATATTCCCCTGATAGAAGCATTAGAGCAGATGCTGAGTTATGTGAAATTTCTCAAGGATATTCTCGCCAATAAGAGAAAGATTGGGAAAAATGAAACAGTTACACTAACATATAAGTGTAGCGCTCTGTTTCAAAATACTTTCCCTACTAATATGAAGGACCCTGGGACTTTTACATTGCCTTGCACCATAGGAGGGAAGATGGTCGGAAATGCACTGTGTGATTTAGGAGCAAGCATAAACTTAATGCCTTTGTCAATTTTTAAAAAGATGAACATCGGCGAAGAAAGGCCAACCATGATCACATTACAGCTAGCCGATAGATCGATAAAGCTTCCTGAGGGCAAGATAGAAGATGTTCTCGTGCAAGTGGACAAGTTTATCTTCCCAGCAGACTTTGTCATATTGAATTATGAGGTCGATAGAGAGATTCCTATCATCCTAGGATGCCCATTTCTTGCCACAGGGTGAGCATTAATCGATGTGCAGAAAGGAGAATTGACCATCCAGGTCGATGATCAAGAAGCAAAATTCAACGTACTCAAAGCGTTGAAGTACCCAAGAGACATAGAGAACTACCAATATATCGAGGAGCTGCGGGGAGAATAGTGGCACGAACCCGTGAAAGAAATGAAGGAGGAGGATTTTGAAGTCGGCACAATGTTGGAGGAGGGCTGTGTAGCAATTCATGCTGAATCTAATTTTGAACCGCTCAAGTTATCTAAACAGACATCGCAGTGCATTAAGCCATCTTTAGAAGAGCCACCTGTGTTAGAGTTAAAGCCATTGCTAGTACACCTAAAGTATGCTTACTTAGGAAGTAACGACTCGTTACCGGTTATCATTTCTACATCACTGAGGAAGGAGAAAGAAGATGCTCTCATACGGATCCTAAGAAATAATGCAAAAGCATTGGGATGGACCTTGGCAAACATTCGAGGAATCAGTCCCTCGTATTGTATGCACAAGATTCGCCTGGAAGAAGGAATGAATGGATTAGTATAAAAGCAACGCCGCTTGAACCCTACCACAAAGGAAGTTGTAAAGAAAGAAATAGTAAAGTGGCTGGATGCAGGTGTCATCTACCCAATATCTGATAGCAATTGGGTGAGCCCAGTGCAATGTGTTCCGAAAAAAGGGGGGATGACAGTCATCACAAATGACAAGAATGAATTGGTTCCCACAAGGACAACTACGGGGTGGAGAATTTGCATGGATTATCGCAAGATGAATTTGGCCACTAAAAAGGACCACTTTCCACTCTCGTTCATTGATCAGATATTAGATAGACTTACGGGGAATGGATTTTTCTGCTTTCTTGATGGCTATTCAGGGTATAACCAAATAGCAATTGCACTGGAGGACCAAGACAAGACAACCTTCACATGCCCATTTGGTACATTTGCATTTCGATGCATGCCATTTGGACTCTGTAATGCACCAGACACTTTTCAACGATGCATGATGGCAATATTCTCAGATTACTTGGAGGAATCAGTCGATGTATTCATGGATGATTTCTCAGTCTTCGGCAGTAATTATGACTCTTGTTTGTCTAACCTTGAAAAAGTATTGAAGAGATGCATGGCAACAAATCTTGTTTTGAACTGGGAAAAATGCCACTTTATAGTGGAAGAAGGAATAGTTCTGGGTCACAAAATCTCCAAGGCAGGATTGGAAGTTGTCTAGGAAAAAATCGACGCAATTTCCAAATTACCCCCACCTGTGAACGTAAAAACACTTGGGAGCTTTCTGAGACATGCGGGGTTTTATAGAAAATTTATTCGCAACTTCTCCCAGATCGTAAGACCCCTGAGTGCACTTCTTGAAGCTGACCGCGAGTATAATTTTGATGACACCTGCACCAAAGCATTTAACACATTGAAAGATGCACTCATCTCCGCACCCATTTTGATTGCGCCCGATTGGACGTAACCATTCGCCCTGATGTGCGATGCCAGCGGATATGTTATGGGCGTAGTTTTAAGTCATCGTAAGGATAAGGTGTTGCATCCTATTTATTATGCGAGCAGAACACTGAACGACGCACAGGAGAACTATACGACCACAGAAAAGGAAATGTTCGCAGTGGTATTTTCACTGAAGAAGTTCCGACAGTACTTAATCAGAACGAACGTGGTGGTGTATACGGATCACTCTGCGATTAAGTATTAAATGACGAAGAAGGATGCAAAATCGAGGCTGATATGGTGGGTGTTGCTCCTGCAAGAGTTTGACCTAGAAATCAAAGACCAGAAGGGCACCAAGAACCAAGTCGCAGATCATTTGTCAAGATTGGAAAACTACGAGGTTCAAGGGACAGAAAAAGATATTGAGGAAAGATTCCTCGATGAGCTACTGATGGTAGTAGACATTGATGTTCCCTGGTATGCGGACTAGTAAACTTCATAGTTTTCGGTCAACTACCAGATGATTATACATACTAGCAGAAGAAGAAGCTAAGACATGATGCCAAATTTTATTTCTGGGACGATCCTTTCCTATATTAACAAGGACCTGATCATATAATACGTCGATGTGTTTCTGAGCATGAAGCCAAGCACCTTTTAGAGCTCTGTCATGAGTCCCCATATGGAGGACATTTTGAGGGGTAAAGGACCACAACAAAAGTCTTACAGTGCAGCTACTTTTGGCCAACATTGTTTAAGGATGCCCATGCCCATGTTGTGCAATGCGACAGGTGTCAAAGGACGAGGAATATGTCTAAAAGAGATGAAATGCCATTGACATCAATCTTAGAAGTTGAATTATTTGATGTTTAGGGAATTGACTTCATGGGCCCGTTTCCACCATCAGAAGGTCATCAATATATTCTAGTTGCGGTTGATTATGTATCGAAATGGGTTGAGGCCATCGCATGTGCCAAGAATGACGCGACCACCATGGCAAAGTTTCTGAAGAAGAACATTTTTGCTCGATATGGGACACCTCGGGCCTTAATTAGCGATGAGGGCTCTCACTTTATCAACCGCATAATTGCCAACCTATTGACTAAATTCAATGTCAGCCATCGAGTTGCAATTGCTTATCACCCGCAGACTAATGGGCAGGCAAAGATTTCTAACAGAGAGATCAAAACTATCTTGGAAAAGGTAGTTAATACTGCCAGGAGGGATTGGTCACCCAAGCTTAATGAAGGATTATGGGCTTATAGGACCACCTACAAAACACCAATTGGCATGTCTTCGTATGCCCTGGTCTTCGGAAAAGCTTGTCATCTGCCACTCGAGTTGAAACATAAGGCAATGTGGGCATGCAAGAAGCTGAAGTTTGATTTAGCCAGTGTGGGGAAAGTCTGGAAGCTGCAATTGAATTAGTTGGTCAAATGGCGAAGGGATGCCTATGAAAATGCTAAGATATACAAGGAGAAGACAAAGAAATGGCATGATGACCGCATACACGACCGGACATTCACCGAAGGTCAGCAGGTATTATTATTCAACGCGCTTTTGAGATTGTTTCTAGGAAAGTTGAAGTCTCGCTTGTCTGGGCCATTCTGAATCAAGACAATATTTCCTCACGACGCAGTGGAACTAACAACTTTAGATGGAAACAGTGCATTCAAAGTCAATGGTCAACGAATTAAGCCCTACTATGGAGGCGACTTCGATCGATGCATGGACACCATTGACTTGGGCAAATAGGATTAAACCGCTTGCAGGGAAAGAGATTGCGATAACTCTAAGAACTTCTTTCAATCGACCTTCCTATCTATGTTTAATCGCTTTCTTTACAGCTTTCATTTATCGTTTTCTAAATTCCATCAATTACTATCTATTAGAATCAGTCTTTGATATTTTTGTATTTCCTTCCAATTTAATTTTGCATGTATCTCCATATCCTAAATTTATTAGCACCGGTCATATAATTGTTGTGAATGATTTGATAAATCAACGCAAGGTCTTTTCGACTGGTGTTTTTGATGAATTAAGAGGACAGGAAAGTAAACTATGAGAGGATGGGTGTAGTACGTAAGCGACACTGTGCATCCAATACACCCAAATGCATTGCGGTGAGGGGTGTGTTGCGCACGTATATGTCTTTTGCCCGCCCTTAGTTAAATGCACCATGTTGAGGAAGTCTCCAGAAATGTATTTAGTTAAGGGGTGTGTTGCGGCGATGTATGCGTGTTGCCCATCCTGGCAAAAATGTATCTGCGTTTATTGGAAGTATGCTGTGAATTCTGAATCATGCACCCTTCTGAATCAAATTTGTAAAGTAATCAAAGTCTTTGACTTTTGTACAGGAAATAGAAAATTTTATAATGCGTTCATTTTTAATTTACTTGTATACTTTGTTAATAGTCAATACAAACAAAGTATATATTCACTCCACTTTTTGCATGTGCCTTTTTCTTTATCTTCCTTTGTCAATTTTTGTAATATTCTAAATCTCTTATTTTTACGATCTTCATTGCGTTGCTATGATGTATTACATGTTTATACCTAGAAACATTTCCTATACTTAGTAAATTCTGACTAACACTTAGTTAATTCTTAGTTTAGCAGCACTTTACTTTTTATCTTTCAAAGTTCTGCTTAAAGCTTCTTTTTGAAATTTTTCTAACTGTTTGTCTAGTCTCTCCAAACAATGCAATGAGGACCTTGCTCATCTTTAAATTTGGGGGTGGGGAAGGTCTGAGTAGATGAGATCAAGATCATGTTGTATTTAAGAAAATGTGTCCATTTTCATTTTAAAAAAAAAATTTATGCAAAACTCCAATGTCAGCGCAAGGGAAAACCTTAAAAATATTCCCAACCTGATAAGAGTTTAGTTGTGAAAGGAGCCTATTCATAGTTGGATGTTCGTATGACACCCATAGAAGCAAGCCAAAACGAAGGTGGGTTTCTAAGAACAACGTAATATGAAAAAAAAAGAGAAAAAAAATAATTAAATGCAAGAGACAACTCCTCTGATCCTCATGAGTTGAAGTTGAAATTGGCACACAACCGTAGTTGGATGTCCGCATGACACCCGTGAGGATAAGCCAGAACGAAGAGTGTAACCATGACCAACAGTCTCTAAATGAATAAATGACGAAAAGTTTTTTTTTTTTGCTCACCGCATATAGATACATCGAGTTGTTTTGACAAAGAAGAGGTAAACATTCTATTTTGAAAACTAGAAAAGCATCTTTGAGCAGAATTTCGTCATATAGAAGAATAAAGTAGGGCTTGCTAAGAATTAGCAAGGATAGAAGGAAATTGCAATGTCAAGTAATGTGCCTAAGTGTAGCATTCGGAGCAACCAATCGTCGCGAAAATAGAGGATAGGAATTGAGCATGATTGCCTTAGTAGAAGATATGCTTGAAGACAAGCATATATCTAAATTTGGGGGTGTGATAACTTATAGAAATACAAGTTATTTATGCCACCTTATCTAGATATTGCGGCCAAAATTTAATAAATATGCACCTATTGTATGAAAATTAGCCTAGTATTACAATAATTATAAATGTTTGCAATTACACCCACTAACACCATAAAGATGGAAGATAAGTTGAATTTTACTCTGTTTTGCAGGAAACTAAGTCACCGCTTGTGCTCAAGGCTCACGAGAAACTGATCAACGCATCTTTGTTACATTGCGCCCATCAATCAACAATGAAGAGATGATTACCGCAATGACGGCGCAATGCAACAGTCGATCTAGAGTTGTGTGCAACCGCATACGGTAATAAAAACAACACCGCATGCAAATCCATGATCGAAAGATGTAGCTGAGCAACGCAAAAGTGGAGGATTGAGACACGTGTACAACTAACGGTTGTGTAGAATTGACGGTCTGATTGCATAACAGAAGGAATAATTGCATGCGGCAATTGATAAAAGATCAAAGCAATTACACCGTATGCGGCGATCGATCGAAGATGTAAAGAGCGACGTATTCGCCAGGACTTCTGACATTGTATAGCTTTTCTGTTGTACGATCCTGACAAATTGAACGTGGAACAGAGCAGACGTTTCCACTATGCCATGGCAAGAGTTATCAGTTTTTCAGAATGGGACCAATGATGCAAAAGGAGCCAAGGTCTATAAATAGCTTCATCAAATTCAAAAACAGAAGGCTGGTCTAAAGAGACAATTCATAGAAATCCTGGGAGAAAGATGAGACAAAACCAAGAGGTAAGTCTCTAGAGCAAGCAATTATTTCCATTCCTGAAGAAGAAGCTCTGTGCAAAGATCACTTCTACCTAGAAAACAAGCCTGAGAGGGAAGATTTCCACTCCATTTCTACCACATGCCGGCAAGCAAATCGTCTCCGATCAGGATCCGTGTCAAGACATTGGTACTCTTTTCGTATTTGTTCTTATTTTCTATTCATCTACTATGTTCATCTCAACCTTTCATTCACTATCTGTAACAAATGTTTATCCTTAGATTTAAATATCATTATCGTATTCATCGTTATTTCTCTGTTCTTCTCCATACATTCATCATCCATTTTATTCATCATTTTTAACTAATCCCCAGGGTAAGGGGAAGGATTAAGCAAGTAAGTTAACCTTTGTTGAAGAAATTGGCTGAGTTTAGCTAACGCATGCTCAATGACATCTTCACTTGTGAGAGCAGTAGTGAAGATGTTATTCCGCCTCTCGAAAGAAGGTTGGAAGAATGCGTTAACTAAAGCGAGAAGTATTTCCAGAGATGGAAACAACCTTGTGTTCATCACGTTCATCCCTGTTTCACCATAGACATATGGGATTGTTGCCGATCACTGAAAGGTGTAAGCCAAGGGAAAGCGGAACCTTAGTTGCGTCTTCAACAAGATTGACGAACTTGCGATGTCCTTTCCCCTCAACCCATTCTCATTCTAACTCATTTCACAAGATTTGCCACCGCATTCATCAGACACTTTTGCACATCTTCATAGCCAGTCCTCAACTTGTATATTTAATTGTTTATTCATTTACTTTATTACTGCAATTTTATCTATCACCATAATTTATTTAACCGCACTTTACTTACCATCGCATTTTATTCTTTATCACAATTTACTTTTCAACACAACTCATTATTCTTTATGTTTACCGGTCGCATATACCACATTAGTATCGTATTAATCACAACAATCCCCGTGTTTGACCTCAGATCACTCTGAGAAACTTGCATTGGAATTATACTTGGTTTCAGCGTAAGAAAACTTGTGACACGCGCACTACACGAACGCATATCATTATCATCACATACATTTAGAACGTAGTATCGCATTATCATTATCACAAAGCGCATACATATACATATACTATACATTCGTCAACAACCTCACAAGTTATTGGTGATACATGATTAAGAATATTGATTACATGCTACCACACACATCCTTGCCCAACTAACTTCTTATGAGGTTCAGCCAATGCATCACAGCTTTTTAGTGCACAACCACTAGTTAGCACATACCTTGGTGTCTCTTGCACGCATCACTTAGTCTGGTAACCATCGCATGGTCCTGCCTGCCCACGCAACTCATCCGGCCAATGCACGCAGCCTCACCTAGCCAACACACATTGCAGCCCATCGCCTAGATGCCCTTGCCATGTCGCGTGCCTTCTTTCCCCTTTAACCTCACATGGGATTTGGTTGGCGCATTTCCCATGCTAATGCATGGCAATAATTTACGACCAACACTTAGTCATTTTCTCCATGCTTTATGGCCATCATGCGCCCAACCAAACTCAAGATACAAGGCTACCACACACCTCAACAACCTTTAACGCATGGGCTATCAACGCATGTCACATCTAGCTTCCACACTTAGCCAAATTTTCCTTACTAAGTGTCATTAATACCTTGCTACCCAAGAGCCTTAATTCACAATACTTAGAACCTTTCTTCTTCTTAACCATCTTCAAGCTTCTCCTACAAACATAACATTAACATTTACTTAACCTTAATTAACATAATAATTATCATATTTAAGTACAAAAAATAGGGTTTGGGGTTTATAGACGAAGTAAGTGATGGGTTAAAATATGTGGGAGAAAATGGACTATTCGACTCCATCTTGCAATGTAGTAGCCTAAATGTTGAAGGGATTTCTTCAATTCGTCGGATATATGAATTGGTTGGATAAAACCCTTGATTACTTGAACATTTTGGAAGCGTGGATACGTAAAGAGGTATTACTGAGACCTCTTCCCATGTGATGAATATGTGTAGATCTTCATCATTCCAAATTACAAATGTAGGGGCTTTAGATCACAATTGAAGTATACATCTTGTAACAAGATTATACTCAACTAAATTTATATCATTGATCCTATAAAATTCGATCAAGAACTCATTATACGTCATTCCGACCTCAATGTCAAATCCCTGCAACTCTCTTCCACCGTAATCATTTTCCCTTTCATTCTAAATGCCACCAAAACAAATCCAAGTGCGGGGCATTTTCCTATAATTTATAACAAACAATGTATTAATGTATTTAGAAAAAAAAAATAAAAAAATAAAACCAAAAAGAAAAAAAACTCGGTTGTCCACCTGGCTGGGTATAACATTGAACCAAAAAATAGTAAACATATACTCCATATATGTTCGACAAGGTCTAGAGTTACCTCTATCGGGCCCCGGACTAGGCCATGTTCCTAGCCCGATACCTATCCCATGTTCTCCTATCCCGTACCTGGTGAAGACCTGATGGCGCCCGGTTGGGTGATTTTAACCAATTTTGTTCGTACCCGATGAAGCCCGACCGGGTGACTTCAACCAATTTCCTTTGTATCCGATGAAGCCCGATCGTGTATCTTAAAAAATTATTTATCACGATTTTTTTAAACTTATTTCAACAATTATTTTTTACCTGGTGAAGCCTGACTGGGTAATTTCAACCAATTTCCTTTGTATCCGGTGAAGCCCGGTTGGGTGATTTCAACCAACTTTGTACCCGGTGAAGTCTGGCTGGGTATCTTAAAAAAATATTTATCACCATTTTTTTAGACTTATTTCAACAATTATTTTGTATCCGGTGAAGCCCAATCGGGTAATTTCAACCAATTTTCTTTGTACCTGATGAAGCCCAACCGGGTATCTTAAAAAATTGTTTTTCTATCTTTTTTTCATGTTTTTTTAAGTTTCAAATGCAGGGGCTTTATCGCATTAGAAAAAAAAACAATCAAGCAAGGAAATGTAAATACAATCAAATGAAGTTTAAAATGAAAGAAATTATCGAACTATTGAATACACACAAAATAAAATACATACCTTCTTACGGAGTGTACAAAATTACAACTTCGTGAAATACAAGTTTTGGACTTGATGAAATAATTTTCCTTCTAGAGATAATTTGGTGAAGAAAACTTTTGTGGAGTTGTAAAAAAATTAATTTTAATGGAGAATTTTTTGTGTTGGAATTTGGAGAATTTTTTGTGAATTTATTTTAGTCAAATTAATTTTTTGTGAATCAATTTTTGGTGAATTAATTTTGGTAGGTTGGTTATTGAAATTTAAGAGTGAGAATTTAATAAGGGGTAAGAGTAATTGTACAACCAAAATTTTCCATGCTTACATCATTTCCATCATCAAGGGGGTCAAAAAAACGTGTTTTTTCAAAAAGAGGTTAAAAATACAAAATCAAACTCCAAAAGGGTCATTTTTCTGTCAACTTTCCTTTAGGTTTTTGGGGTATACCTGATGATATGGAATATGAGTATGAAATAGGAACAAAGTTTTGATATACCTTACACAAAGACAAATTTGTAGAGTTGTCTTCAATTGAGGAGAGATTCACCATCAATAGATAAGTAAAAAAAACCTAAACCTCTTTTCTTTTTTTAGTACACATGTAAATAGAAATTAAGAAAGAGGTTGCTTTCAAACCTGAATTCTAAAATCATAAAACATCTCTTGTAAAATATTAAAGCATAAAAAAAAGTAGAAAGTACACCAATTATGATTTTAAAGACGTGATGTTAATGCTTACCATTTGGTTTTTAGTTTTTAATGTTCAAAATATAAGTCTATAAATAAATTATTTACTTCTAAATTTCTTGTTTTTGTTCTCTACATACTATTAGAGAAGATCTTCATTTTTTCATATTATTAATGAATATACTGAAAAAAATCTACAAATATTACACATTAATTGGATCGGGGTGTTACATGGGAAATTTGAATGGAATTTTTTTGTACGGATGACCTTCTCTCGTGCACCTTTATATTTTATGACCATCCCCTACTCTCTTATGAATTATAATGTTTTGCTTACGTCAGAGTGCACTTTCAGCCTTTACAATTAACTCGCGCTCGGGATGAGATCTCTAACTTGACACCTTTTTCAAAATCTGAATCTGGTGCTATCATAATAATGCGACAGAAATTTAAGGGGAGACCCGACTGCCTAATGATATTAGGTTTGGGATGAACTCACCAGCCAGGTTGCTTTTTCTGTAGCTCTAACCCAATTTCAAATATACAATTCGATTGAATAAAATCCAAAACTCAAATGACATTACTTGTGACATCGTGATAGTGGTGAACGTCTCAGCTCGACGATGCCTTTCCCGAAGCCCTAACCCAGTAATAGACAAAAAGCCCAAAATTCAAATTTATTAATCAAAATGGAAAAAAGCATAATCCAAATCAAATAGAGTATGTAAATTACCTCTATCTTCGTTAGTCACTACTTACATTACTTGATAATGGCTAGTTGCATTTGCCCGATTGTGTCCTTGATTTCCACACCTAGTGCTCCTGTGTGTTGAATGGTGTTCTCTGGCAAATGGAATTCATTTGACACATGACCTACCAACACTGGTTGCAATTTTCGATGGTAGGATAACACATTCTACGTAGTTCGATGGTTTCCTCCGCTTAGAAGAATGTAAGACTGGGAATATTGGTTATGTGTATGCTAGGTTTAGAGATTCCACATTATAAAATTGATTGCAAAGGGTGTAGGGTGTTAATGTTCCTCAACCTTGCAGAAACTATTGCATGTGAGCACGGAATCTCTAAGTAGTCGAACTATTTGCACGTGCATGGACGAGTGTTTAAGTTGACGACACCATCCAAGTGACTGTTGATAGGATAAAAAATGTGTTATTTTCCTCTTCTTAATTCTAGTTCGTTACTATGTTTAATGTGTTTATTTAGTGATTTTACAAGTATTAAGCATCTTGGAGGTAAAATCAGTCGTTGTGAGCTGTTTGGGATTAATTTGGAGCAATTAGGAGCTAATTTGAGCAATCGGATTTCAAAAGGATGTGAAAGGACAAAAATGCCTCTAGATAGAGCGTTGCAACGCTCAATGAGCGTTGCACAATGCTACAAAGCAATAGTTGATCGATGCTGAAGAAATAGGGCATCTAGCATCACGACGCTCCGGATTGGTGACGGATGTGTGCGCGAGGCAGGGCAGTGTCGCAGCGCTGTGACACTGCAGTATAAATATTTGTCTTCGATTTAGGGTAGAAGACATTACCCACATTCGGCCTCCAGTCGATTTTTCCCCTCTCTTGTCTCTTCCACTTTGTTCTTTGGGTGTTTCTTTAGTAGTTAATCGAGTAGATTCTAGATTATAGCTTCTCATCTTCCATGGGAAGGTAAGATTTTGATTTCTTAGCTTAGGGATTTGGAGGAACTCGATGTTGTTTTGTGAGATTTCAATTTTATGATGTATACGAACTTGTTTATGGGTTTAATCCGAACTTAGTGTTTATGAATTGCATGATTTAATTGTTGACTAACGATTAATAATTTTGTTGAGTAATTTGTGTTGGGAATGGCCTAGACTCGCAGTTCATAAATGTTGTTGAACATATTCTATTTATCAATAAAAATGTTGTTGAGTTTTTTATTCAATAAATTACTATTGATATTGCATCCTTCTATGAAAATCCAATAAACGAATCCATGGCTATAACATGAATACTTTAACTTTATGCGGTGACATAAAAATGGATCAAGTTTTAGTATGTAGCCAAAATGGTCTATAAGTATATAGATGAGATTGGGTACCTCATTCTGGTGACACTATTAGATGCTGCCCATTTTATATACTGATACAAATGATGTGATCTAAAACTCATTAATGTAGAGACATGTGAGTGGGGGCATCCTATGCAATGAGTTTGCATAAGATCAAACCTCGAAATAGTCACTTTTCTTTATAACAACCGTTTACTGTTAAAACTGACT